>NC_142465.1:32135000-32440000 GCF_049115385.1 Moschus berezovskii | reverse complement strand
GTACAATGTCACGAACCTCCGTCCAGAGTTCATCAGGCACTCTATCTATCAGATCTAGTCCCTTAAATCTATTTCTCACTTCCACTGTATAATCATAAGGGGTTTGATTTAGCTCATACCTGAATGGTCTAGTGGTTTTCCCTACTTCAATTTAAGTCTGAATTTGGCAATAAGGAGTTCATGATCTGAGCCACAGTCAGCTCCTGGTTTTGTTTTTGCTGACTGTATAGAGCTTCTCCACCTTTGGCTGCAAAGAATATAATCAATCTGATTTCGGTGTTGACCATCTACTAATTTCCATGTGTAGAGTCTTCTCTTGTGTTGTTGAAAGAGGGTATTTGCTATGACCAGTGTGTTCTCTTGCCAAAACTCTATTAGCCTTTGCCCTGCTTCATTCCATGCTCCAAGGCCAAATTTGCCTGTTACTTTTGCATTCCAGTCCCCTATAATGAAAAGGACATCTTTTTTGGGTGTTAGTTCTAAAAGGTCTTGTAGGTCTTCATAGAACCATTCAACTTCAGCTTCTTCAGCATTACTGGTTGGGGCTTAGGCTTGAATTACTGTAATATTGAATGGTTTGCCTTGGAATGAATAGAGATCATTCTGTCGTTTTTGAGACTGCATCCAATACATTGTAATGATGATCTGGTAGATAATGAGCTCTCAAAACTGTTGACAATGAGGGTGAATGTCAGGTGTGCTCATCATTTCAGATACTTCATGCAGAACCTATGCAGTTATTTGAATGCAGACTAGGACATTGCTGCCATCGGTTTGTGTACACAGTGATGCTTCTGGGAATAATTTAATCTGGACACAGAGAAACTGGGATAGTTCAGCTTTCTTTAGTTCTGTGTCAGAGGCAATAGTGAATAAGAAGGAAGGGGCAGAGTCTTAGTCACAGCTCTAGGCCTTTTATAGCAGGCCTGGGTCCAGACCAGACAAGTGAGAATCCCAGAAGAGGCCAGAGTTCTGCTGCATGGGCAGAAATGGCCAGGGAGCCCTACTTGCTTTCATCGGAGGTATGGGAGAGAAGGAAGGCATTCTTAATCAGAGATAGAACTTGTAGGCCTATGTGTTCTGTGCTTAGTCGCTCTGTCATGTCCGACTCTTTGCAACCCCATGGACTGTAGCCTGCCAGACTCCTCTGTCCATGGCGATTTTCCAGGCAAGAAAACTGGAATGGGTTGCCATGCTCTCTTCCAAAGGATCTTCCCAACCCAGGGATTGAACCCAGGTCTCCTGCATTGCTGGCAGATTCTTTACCAACTGAGCTACAAGGGAAGCTCATGTAGTCCTATACCAGGAGGATTATTTCTGCCTCTGATAGAGAAGCACCAAACCGTGAATGTGATATGGGAATGCATTTTCTTCATTAACAGAAAGAAGTATCATTACAGTAGATTCAGTTTATAAGATAACATGTCAGGGGCAGTTCACTTCCTCTCCGTAAAAAGATATGCCCCAAAATGTGACCCTATATTTCTGTTATACAGAAATCTTGCAAATAAAAATTTAATTAGTAAATTTTTCCTCACTAATTTGACCCTACATTAGCACTGCTGTTGTTGTTTAGTTGCTCAGTCATGTCTGACTCTTTGCAACCCCATGGACTGTAGCTGCCAGGCTTCTCTGTCTATGGCATTTCCCAGACAAGAATATTGAAATGGGTTGGCATTTCTTTCTCAAGGGGATCTTCCCAACCCAAGGATTGAACCCAAGTCTTCTGCATTGACAGCAAATTCTTTACCACTGAGCTACTGCTGCTGCTGCTAAGTCACTTCAGTCGTGTCCGACTCTGTGTGACCCCATAGACGGAAGCCCACCAGGCTCTCCCATCCCTGGGATTCCCCAGGCAAGAACACTGGAGTGGGTTGCCATTTCCTTCTCCAATGTGTGAAAGTGAAAAGTGAGCTACTAGGGAAGCCCTATTAGATTATTTTAAAAAATCAACTTTTAACTTTGGAATCACTTTGGATTTATAGAAAAGCTGCTGCAAATATAATTCAGAGAGTTCCTGCATGCGTCACTCACGTTTCCCCCAGTGTTCACATCTAACGTTACTGTTATGCATTTGTCAAAACTAGGAAACCAAAATTGGTGCATTACTGTTAGATTAAACACTTTGGATCTCACCCAGGTTTTCACTAATGTTCTTTTACATTCCGAGGTTCAGTTCCGTGCATCTCATTGCATTTAGTCATCGTGTCTCTGTCCTTAGGCTCCTCTGGTCTGTGACAGTTTCTCAGACTTTCCCCGTTTTTTATGACTTTGGCGATTTTGAGGAGCACTGGTGAGTAACTTTGTAGACTTCCTCTCGATTGGGGCTTGTCTGAAGTCTTTCTCAGGATTAGACTCGGGTTGTGGCTTTTGAGGAGGAATACCTTAGAGATGAAATGCCCTCTTCAGCATGTCCTGTCTGGGGATATGACACTAACACAACCCATCGCTGGCGGTGTTAACCGTGATCGCTTGGTTAAGGTGGTGTTTGCCAGGTTTCTCCACCATACAGTGACTGCTTTCCTGTTTGCTTACCATGTTCTTTGGAAATGAGTCAGTTAAGTCCAGCCCACTGTTGGGGGAGGAGGAGTGAGGATTAAGCTCCACCTCCTGGAGGAGGTAATATCTGCATATATTATTTGAAATTTTTCTGTAAAGGAAGACTTACTCTTTTTACCTGTATGTTTATTCACTGTCATTAATTCATATCAGTATGAACTCGTATCCTTTATGTTATCGTTCAGTGCCATGCTGTTTCTTTTCTTGCTCAGATTGCTCCAGTGTCAGCTCCTGGGAGCTATTCCGGGTTGGGCTCTCTTTCTCTGTGACATGCCCGCGTCCTTTTGCCGCTGGAGCACTTCCTTACTTCCTGAAACTAGGAGATGTTCCAAGCTCGTCTTGTATTTTCCCTGCCGTTGCTCTTGAATCAGCATTTTCTTCAGGAGCCCTGGTTGTTTTCTTTGGAGAAACCAAGATCTGAGCATTGGGTGTATACATTGCTAGTAAGCCCTCAACAGAGAGAGCTAGGAAATACACGTATGTGGACTAACCCATATGTATATACATATGTAAAACTATTCCTGTATATCCATCTGCATACACATTGAAGTAAACACGGATCCACACTCTCGTCTCCGACTCTAATGCAGCACCACAGTTTATTCTAGCTTTCCCCCCTTATCTGCAGTTCCTTCTCAGACAGTGAGCAAGCTGCCTGTTACCATCCACCATAATAGATGGTGGGTTTCCTTATTTATTTAATTCTGTTTACATGTGAAACAGGTTCAGAATTGTTAGCCCATATTTCCCTGAGCAACAGATTTACTAACCAGGGTGCAGTGTTTATGTATAGTTCCTTTTGTCTTTAGCCTTATAGTTTCCTGTTGAAACATTTTCCAAGGTTACTTCGGTTTCACCTCACTTCCTTCAGTGAGTTTATGTCAAACATTTATATTATGTTCATTTGTGACAGTCTACGTTCTATCTTGGGATCCCTTGACATCCTTTTTGATTTTTAAAAAAACTATGTATATTAAGGTTCACTCTTTGTAAGGTATGTTCAGATGGTAAAGAATCTGCCTGCAATTCAGGAGATCTGGGTTCAATTCCTGGGTCAGGAAGATCCCCTGGAGAAGGGAATGGCAACCCACTCCAGTATTCTTGCCTGGAGAATTCCATGGACAGAGGAGCCTGGTGGGCTACAGTCCGTGGGGTCACAAACTGAGCACCTAACACACACAAGATATAGTTTTTTGGGTTTTGTCAAATACAGAAGTCATATATTTACCACCCTTGTACCATGTAGAACAGTTCCATCGCCCTAAAAATTTCCATGTGCCTTCCCTTGTAGTCAGTCACCTCCCGTCACATTGTTTAATCTGTTTAATGCCACTTAGCTGTTTTCTACACCTGTAGTTTTGCCTTTTCCAGAATGTCACATGAATGGAATCTTAACAGTTTGTAATTGTTCACTTAGCCAAAATGCATTTAAGATTCATCCATATTGTTTCATGATCAGTAGCTTGTTCCTTTTTGTCACTGAAAACTACTCCATTCTGTAGTATGGAGAATTGGTTTATCCATTCACCTGTTGAAAGACATCTTGGTTGCTTCCAGTTTAAAGTCACTGGACCTTTATAGGTAAAGGTGCTGTAAACACTTAAGGAAATTGCCACGCTATGCAGCATTAGAGAATGGTCACCCATTTGAGGGCAGAGGGGTCATTAATAATTGATAAAGATTCGGGCTGAAAAAAGTCAACTAATTATTTACTTATCTTTGTAACATTCACCTTACAATGTGGCTGCTGAGTCTATAGCATTAAATTTGGTGAGTATGTGACATAAGAGACAATCTTGTTTAAAAGGAGTTTGCTGTCTAATAGGGAAGGTAAGGTTTTTGTGAGCCGGCCTATAGGTATAATCTGGGTTAGGTTCTGGTTGTGTCTGGTGGAATAGTGATAATAGTATTAAACTGGTTAGTGCCTAAGTCTTAATAAAGTCTTTATAAAGGCATGGAGAGGTCAATGCCATTAAAAGAATTTATCATTTACATTTCCCAACAGAAGGGGACATGCCCCCATCACGTGGGGCCCCGGGGAGAAGCACCAGGTTTGGTCAGGAGAGCAGAGCAAGCAGGAAGCATGGCCCAGAGCCCTTATGGTTTCCTTTGCTCTGCTCTGGGAAAGGCAAGGCAGG
Organism: Moschus berezovskii; assembly: GCF_049115385.1. NCBI lineage: Eukaryota > Metazoa > Chordata > Mammalia > Artiodactyla > Moschidae > Moschus > Moschus berezovskii. The sequence continues at coordinate 32,435,303 of NC_142465.1, read as the reverse complement.
GCAGGGGAAGCGGCTTAGGGTTGGCTAGTTTGAATAACCGCTTGGGTCTTAGGGCGCAGGGACTGTTCCCTGTGGTCTGGTACAGACGTCTGTCATCTGTCGATTGGTTTAGGGCCTGGGAAATACTAGCCTTGTGTGTGGGAGTTAAAGGAGACAGTCTCGAACACGGGGTCTTGCTGGCAGGGGAGGCATAAACAAGTGCTGGCCGTTAGTCTGACCCTGTGTTAATGAATGCCAAACAGACAAACGCAGGCTCTGAGAGCTCACAGTACTAACATGGCCTTCCTGCATGGTGCCCTCTCCACCCAGCAGTCGAATAAGCTAACTGCATGCATTGTTGACTGATGAGTTTGAAACAGGAATGCAGAAGTGTGTGAGGTGAAGTCTTTGCCCACAAGGAGCTCATGATGTATCAAGAAAAACAGATGCATTCAGTCCCCCAACCATGTGTCAGGCACTTGCTAGTCTCTGAAGACACAGAGCTTATAAAGAGATGGAAAACTCATAACCAAATAGAGTACATTTCTCTCCTTTATCAACATTAATATTTCATACAAAAATACATCCTATCATTTTGCTCTATGTCTCCAAACCCCTTCTACTACCCCCCATACTCCATGTGTTTTCTGAATATCCTTTAGAGGAGCTTATTTTATGGATTTGAGTTTTCACTTTCATGGCAAATATAAGGAAAGGTGTATGACTGACAGATTTTCTTTTAAGGATCTGGAGCAGATATTTAAAACACTCAAAGCTGTGTTTAGGTAGTTGTCTTTTTACCATTGCATCTAAAAGGCAGTGATGGGGGAAGGAGTATAGTCCCATGTGTGTGGCTGGATCAGGGGAGGAGGGGCTGTGGGGTGCTGTTTGGGACTCTGAGGACTAGGGTTCAGGAGGCTTGTTCCACTGTTGGTTTTGTCATTAACATGAGCACTGGGGGCAGATGGCTTCCTCTTTCTAAGCCTCATTTCCTCATTTACAGAATGGGGTTGATGATTACCACTTTGTCTACCTATTTTATATTCTTGTTAAGGATGAAATGAGATAATAAGTATAAGACTTGAAGTACAGTATAAATATTAGGTATATTATAATGTCTTATACATAAAAAGCCTCAGAAAATATTGAGGGAATGAATGAATATATTTCTTTTTCCTTTTGTTTCTGATGTTAACTCCAAGGAATGAGAACTGAGCGACCTTCATCTTATTTTCTGAACTTCGGTAGTATTTATCATCTATAGCTGTAATTTAGTAATTATGTTCTTTCTTTAGTGATTGTTTTGAGTGAGTTTCGGCACTTTAATGAGGGTACGTATAGAGTATATATATATATTTCCTATCTCCTATGGAACCTAGAGTGAAAAGTACATTATAGGTACTTAATAAATGTTTGTTGATTCATTGATACTGGTTCAGTGTTTAGGGTGTCTATTATAAATAAACCCTTTGCAGACTAATTCTAAAGCAGAATATATGCTCATGAGGGACAAGTTGGTGTACAGCCTAGGAGGCATCATCATGGAAACAATAAAACAAACTTGGTAGAAGGTCTGAGGGAGATCCTGATATAGAACTTAAAGACATTGTAGGTTTAATTTGGGAAACCAAAGAAGAAGGGCATGCCTGCTGGAGGTTGGAGGTCAGAATGAGAATGGTGTGCTAGTCGGGGCATGCACTGGTGGAACAGTAATAAAGGCCCAGTTGTTGAGATTTTAAGAGTCATTTTAAAATTGCAGTTATTCACTGTAGCTATACCTCTCTCTCAGGCAAACAAGCAACCTTCAAACTTTGTTCAGAGGTGAGTCCTTGTCATTGTACAGAGTAGCTCTTCAAGGTTGAGACTTAATGCTTACGAAGCCTCTTGCTTCTGCAGAGCCAATCTCTTAGACTGCTGATGTCATTAATAATATAATCCATGTAGAGTGTCAGAGGTTTTTAGCAGTTTTGTAGCTCAGCTAAGCAGATAGGCCAGGAATTAGCAGCCTTTTATGGAGATGTTTGGTTTACTTTCATTCTGGAGGATGAAGAGGATTCCTGCTGTGTAGGGATTCTCACAGGCTGGGGGTGTGTGTGTGTGTGTGTGTCTTGCTGGCCTGAATGGTAGAGACTGTTTAAAGTGGAAAGAGTCAGGTATTGGTATCAATAGGCCTGTTCTTGTGTGTGTTAGTGATGGCATGTCTCCCCTAAAATAGGGTACCTTTCTGATCCAGAGGGCTTCCCAGGTGGTGCTCATGGTAAAGAACCCACCTGTCAATGCAGGAGATGCCATAGACTCGGGTTCGATCCCTGGGTTGGAAAGATCCCCTGGAGAAGGAGATGACAACCCACTCCAGTATTCTTACCTGGAGAATCCCATGGACAGAGGAGCCTGGTGAGCTACAGTCCATAGGGTCGCAAAGAGTCAGACACGACTGAAGTGATTTAGCACACAGCACGTCTGATCCAGGAATTATATCTGGCTGGCATGTTTCCTTCCTGTTTACCATGTTTACTAAACCTTCATGTTTAGTTAGTGAGTACTGCTGCTAAGTCACTTCAGTCGTGTCTGACTCTGTGTGACCCCATAGACGGAAGCCCACCAGGCTCCCCCGTCCCTGGGATTCTCCAGGCAAGAACACTGGAGTGGGTTCCCATTTCCTTCTCCAATGTGTGAAAGTGAAAAGTGAAAGTGAAATCGCTCAGTCGTGTCCGACCCTTAGCGACCCCACGGACTGCAGCCTACCAGGCTCCTCCATCCATGGGATTTTCTAGGCAATAGTACTGGAGTGGCTTGCCATTGCCTTCTCTAATTAGATACTATTAAGGACTGGTCTGGATATTTTTACTGGCAAGCTGGGCAACACAATGCAGGTATGTTACCTGCTCTTGAGAATTTCAGTGCAGGACTCTTACACCTAACTAAGCATAAAAGCAGGTCTAGACAATTATATAAATGTCCATCGACTGTGTTTATGTGGTAACTGTCTTCTGACTTTGAAGGACTGTCATGTAAATCAGAGACCTGAGTACTCAAGAATTAGCGTTAAGTTTGATAGGTGAAAGCTGGCAGAGGCAAAATATGACGGAATGTGTGGAATGGGCTTATTTGTTCACAGATGAACTGCCTCAGGTCAAAACTCTCTGTTCCTCTGAACAGCAGAGTTGTTTTTTGTCTCTTGGCAGTTTGTAAAGGCCGCGCACGTGGCATGGAGTGGCTGGGCCGTCAGCGCATCTCCACCATGGCACTTTCACTGGGAAAATTGGGAGAATTCTCTGCTGCAGTGATGGGCTATTCTGTGCACGGTAGGATGGTTAGCTGCAACTCCAGCCTACTGCTCGATGCCAGCAGCACCCGCTTCGCCCCCAGCTGTGGCACTCAAAAATGTGTGTGTGTGTGTGTGTGCGCGCGCTTAGTTGCTCAGTCGTGTCTGACTCTTTGCAACCCCACAGACTGTAGCCCACCCATCCATGGGGTTTTCCAGGCAAGAGTACTAGAGTGTGTAGCCATTCCCTTCTCCAGGGGAATCATCCCGACCCAGGGATCGAACCCGGCTCTACTGCATTGCAGGCAGATTCTTTACCGCTGAGCCACAGGAAAGCCTCCCAAAATGTCTCTAGACAACGCCAAAATTTCTGTGAAAGGCAAGACCTCCCCAGTGTAGATCCTCTGGGTCAGGTAAACAAGTTAAGGTGCTTCAGAACTCTAGCACTTTAAACTTTCTTTTGCTTTCCAAGTGAATTCTGCAGCATAATTTTTTCAGCAAGTAAGAACTGGTTAGAGGACCTACCTAACTGGAGTTGTGATATTCAGTTACTGTCCAATTCAGGGAGTCTTTTTGGGTTGGAAGGTTGTCAGAATCTGCTGGGTGGTGATGGTGAGCTTGGAATATACAGGATGTTCCCTAACCAGGGTATACTCCTGGGAGAAGGCTATGAGATGAAAGGAGACGATTAGACCAGGTTGTAGTAAAGACACCTGAGTGAGAGACCAGCCACCGTGGGAAGGGAGCTGTGTGGATTAGCCATCCCAGCTTGGTCAGCTGGTCAAGCAAGTTTCTCTTCCTGACCCTTTTCCTTCCGTCTGAGAGCCTGGACTGTTCTGTGGTGAAGGAGGAAAGAATGCCCGTGCAACTTACAGGCTTGAATCTTGGTTCCTCCATTTACTAGTTTTGACCTGACATATTTCTTAATTTTGTTTCCTATTACATGTTTATTTAGTTTTTTTTAATTATGGTAAAATATGCATAACATAAAGTTTACCACTTTAACCAACTTTCCCCCTGCTACTTAGTTATCTTGTAACTGGGAGTTTGAACCTTTTGACAGCCTTCATCCAGCTTCCCCCTCCTCCCACCCTTTCGCCTGTGATAGCCACAGATCTGATCTCTTTCTGTGAGTTTGTCTGTTTTTGAAGTATAATTCACCTGCAACTCTAGGTTAGTTCTTGTTACACGACACAGTGATTCAGTATCTCTATACATTTCAAAATGATCACTGTGAGAAGTCTAGTTGCGATATGTCACCATACAAAGATATCACAGTTATTCACCATACAAAGATATCACACGGTTATCTACTCTGTTCCCCACATTGTACATTTCATATCCATGACCCCTATATTTTGCAACTGGAAGTTTGTACTTCTTAATCTCCCTCACTGATTTCTCTCCTCCCTCCACCCCCACCCCTCTGGCAATAAAATGTTTGTGCTGTGACTCTGTTTCTTTTTTATTATGTTCATTCTTTTTTGTGTTTTTTAGATTCCACAGTTAAGTGAAGTCATACAATACTTGTCGTTCTCTATCTGATTTATTTCATTTGGGACAACAGCCTCTAGGTGCATCTGTCTTATTCCAAATGGCAAGAGTTCGTTCTTTATAATGACTGAATGATATTCCATTGTATATATGTGCTGCGTCTTCAGTATTCATTCATCTATTGTTGGACACTTAAGTTGCCATTTTAGCTATTTTCAAGTGTACAGTTCGGTGGCATTAAGTGCATTCACATTGTTGTACAGCCATTGCCACCATTCACCTCCAGAACTTTTTCATCTGGCAGGACTGAAACTCCACCCATTAAAAAATAACTCCCCTTTTCCCCTCCCCCTTATCCCCTGGTAACCACTATTCTGCTTTCTATCTGTGAACTTGACTACTCTTGGTACCTTGTATAAGAGAAATCACGTAGTATTTGTCCTTTTGTGATGAGCTCATTTCACTCAGCATAATATTTTCAAGCTTCCTCCATGTTGTAGCTTGTGTCAGAATTTCTATTTTAAGGCTTAACAATATTCCATTGTATGTGTATGATGAATTCTTTATCCATTCATCTGTCAGTAGACATTTAGGTTGCTTCCACTTTTCTGCTACTGTGAATAATGCTGCCTTTTTTTTTTTTTTTTCCATTTAAAAATGGCAACAAATAATGCTTCTTTCGTACTGTGTGTAAAGACTCCTCGCAGAGTGCTGGGCATTGGCACATGAAAAGTGACACTTCCTTTTTTTCACCTATTTTTATGCCAGCTTCTCTACTTTTGCTTCTTTTAGGTCTCCCTCCTAGTACTGGTAATCCAACCAAAGCAGGGGCTAATGGAATTTTTTTCCCTGCAAGTTGAAGTCCCTTGCAAGACTGACGTCTGCAATCACTGTCCTCTGAACTCTCTGTGTTATTTCAAGACTAGTCAGTCTCTGAAAATTGGAGTTGATTTTGAGGTTGCCTTAAGTGCTCAGGTTCTCTTTAATGGCTCTGCAAGTCCTTCTCTAAGCTCATTGTCACATTTGTTTCCCCAAGATAATTTGTTCTAAAACCTTGCTAATGGCAGCTTGTTGTACCCAGGGTCCTGAGGTCCCTTCATCAAAGGTTTTGATTCATTTGTCATTCAAAAGACTATTGATAGCCTGAGGGTGAGTTTTAGATACACTTGGTGAATTTCATTGCTTTGTTCCTTTGACTCCTTTCTTTAAACACCCAGGCTCCCTCCCTGTGTGGGAAGAAATATTTTTGGCTGGCCCTTTTCTGTCTGTACTATGCCATCTGTCACAGGGGTCATTGCTCAGAGGCTCGCTTCTTCCCTGCTGGGAGCAGGTGGTCAAAACCAACGGCTATTGACAGGGTTGGGTTGGAGCAGCTTACCGGTGTGCCCTCAAAGCTGTGTGTATAGTTGTTATCTTCAGAGGAATACGAGAAGGCCTTACTTTGGGGTCATTTTTGCCTTAAAGAGGAAGAAAGGCAGATATGATCCTAAATTGTTAGTTAATTCCTATAGTCTAGACGCTTATCCACTGTCCTGTCTGTGCTCCTGCCTCTCTCCACCTCAACTGGTCCTGAGTTCTAAGACTGCTACCTGAGTCAGCCTACAGAGTACAGAGAAAGTACATCCATGAAAATTGTGGACAATATAATTAAACAGATTCACACCTTAAATGTAAGAGGTGACATCCTGCTCCGTGTTCAAAGAAAATAAAGTAACCCCTGAAATCTTCCAGTGCTCGTAGGTGGTAAAGACCTTAGTTTTAAAGTCTTATTTAAAGAGTGTGTGCTTCCAACCACTCAGGATTCTGGGCCTGACTCACGGGAGAGCCAGCCCAGTGCTGAGTCACTTAGCCAACTTCATTCATTGATCATGTGCTTATGCACAACTTGGTTGCAAGGTGGGAGAGAACTACTATTTTCAAATGTTCCTTCCTGAGGTAGCATGGTCCAGAAGTGAACCGGGAGACAGGATGCTCGGGTTCTATTCTTGGCTCAGCTACGCACCTTCAGCAAGAGACAGCCCTGTCCCCACCCCCACCCCACTGTGTTAATGTGGGAAGATCAGGGAAGTAGGTAAAACCAGCAAGACAGATAAGGTAGACTTTTTTTTATATATAAAATTGTTTTCCCAGCAAGATTATGAGGCAGTATGGCCCCCTACCCCGTGACTCCTGGTTCACCAGGCTTTGCTCAAGTTACTTACCATAGCCTCCACTTTTAAGATAAGGAGGAATTTCTCCTCCAAGATAAACCCCAGCATTCTTAGTCTTCTGTTCTTTTTCCAAGTGGTCATGCTTCTTTCCCACAGGACTCACTGGATTGTGCTTCGGTGCATTGAGCTGTTTTAAAAGGCACAAACAATTTTTTTCTGTTAAGTGGGGGAAATTCAGAAGAATTTCCAGAGTAAGTTCGTCCTAGGTATGTGGGCTCAGATTACTGAAATCATCTTGAACCAGTGTTATGTATTGCCAGCTTCTTTGGAGACTCCCTGGTTCCCCTCTATGTCTATTGTTTGCATAACTATTCTCTCTAGCTTGTGTCCTCTTATGTCAATCTCAACCCTAAGGCTTAGTTATACCTTTCGCCTCTTCTGATCCCTGGAAAAGTGAAACCTTTTTAGGTACTAGGCCTTAGGTACTATGTACTCCTTGTCATCCTAACCTCGATATAATAGTATCTCTAAACTTTGCCCATGTAATTCTTTTGTATTTAATATGAAATTGTTTAAGAATACAGAAAAGCATAGAAAATAATTTAATATTTGCTTTAAGTCTTTTTTTGAATGTAAGACGTCATGGGTTCGTTTGAAGCCCAGAATCACTGTGTGCAGCCCCCAGCTCTTTTGAGCAGACCGTCTTTGCAGAGTGCGTCGCCTGCCTGCAGGTTTGCCTTCCATGACCTGTGTTCATTATTCTGTTTCCTCAAGTGCTTTCACAGCTCCCTCCCCATCCCTTGCTGTGACCTTGGGCAAATTGCTTTACCTCTCTGAGGTTTATCTTTCCTCTCCTGTAAAATGAGAATAATAGCAGCACCTGCCTTTGCCAAGTTATTTTGAGAATCAAATGCAGTAATATATGTGGAAGTAGTCGGATAGCTCTGTGTTATGTGTTGCATCAGTCATCGTTATAGAGAACCCACAGCAATGTTTTCCAAGGCTGTGGGTGAGGGAGCTGTGGGGAGATGCCAAAGGAAATGGTGTATCAGAATCCCCAGGGGCTTTTTCAAACTGTAACCTATCTACCTTACCCTTGGATGTGTTTACATACATATATACATATACATAGATAATAGTTAGAATTACGTTGAAGGTCCAGGCCAAGGGGAAGTTATCTCTATATTCCCTATCGTTTTCAAGGTTCTCAGCTATTTTCTAACTTGTTGTTTTGCCGTGGAATGTCTGTTTAAGAAAATCAATTTCTTAGTCTCTCTTTTCTTAAAAATCATATTTTCAACAAGAATCTTCATCAACTGTTTCGCTAAGGAGGTTTGCTTTTACCAATATGCTTTGCAAAATTTCTGTTACCGATTCTTTATGACCCCAGAATATATCTTCTCTTCTTTGTTTTTTCTCTCTCCTGCTGCATGTAGTCTGAAGAGAGTTCTGGTAAGAGTTCAGGATGCCTCAGCAGTTCCTTGATAGCACATTATCTGAGGATAGGTGTAATTACTGTTTAATCATTTCTGTAACACTGTGTAGGTTCTCTATGTAGATTCTGGCTGCTGCTCATTGTCTCTTAGCCTTGCACATTTACTCGTTTGATTTTATTTAATTATGGTACCCTGACCCAAACTAGAGAAGGGATATTTGGATGAAGATATTCCTTATAATTGTTTTGAAGAACAATCAGTTTTATCATTTAAAAGATTTAATATTCAAGTGTAGAAATTAAAAATGCTTATACTCTAGAAACTAGTATTTGAACTCCTAAGTATATATACCCAAGAGACTTTCTCATATGAGTGCGTGGCAGCTGGGACCAGAATGTTTATGGTTGTTGATAATAGATGACATTTTTGGAAACAGAGTCTCATCAATAGAAGATAAATTGTGGTATAGTCAACAATGAACCACTACTATGAAACTGAGAACATGCATGAATTGGAGGAAACTATGTCAAAGGCAGGGCTTCCCTGGTGGCTCAGTGGCGAAGAATGCACCTGCAATGTAGGAGAAGCAGGTTCTTTCCTTGGGTCAGGAAGATCCCCTGAGGAAGGAAATGGCAACCCATTCCAGTATTCTTGCCTGGAAAATCCCATGGACAGTGGAACCTGGCTGGCTACAGTCCATGGGGTTGCAAAAGACTCAGACATGACTTAGCAACTAAGCAACAATGTCAAAAGGAATAAATGTCAGCCTTAATAGGAAATGGGATAATGCAAGTTTCAGGTTATGGTCAATATTTTGCATTTATACAAAGTTTCAGAACACACACGACAATCCTTTATGTTATATTGGATATGTGTTACATTTGGATACTTTGTGGTAATAGTACAAAAATAATATAAAATGATAAATTTTAGAACAGTGCAGAACAGTCCTTTATAATGGATACATTGTTTATGTGGTAATAATATAAAATAATACAAAGTGCAAGAATTTGAGAAACACCTAATTCAAGATAGTGATTGCCTTTGAGAAGGAAAGAGAGGACTTATATAGGAAAAATTGCACATGGAACTTCTGTTGCATCTGTAAAGTTCTCTTACTATCTGTGTGGTTTTTTAAAAGATGTTTACTTATTTATTTGTGGCTGTGCTGGGTCTTTGTTGCTGCATGGGGCTTTCTTTAGTAGTGGTGACCAGGGGCTTCTTTCTAGTTGCGGTGTGCGGCCTGCTCCTTCCTGGGGTGACTTCTCTTGTTGCAGAGCATGAACTCTGGAGTGTGGGCTCAGTGGTTGCGGCACATGGGCTTAGCTGCCCTGCGGCATGTGGAATCTTCTTGGACCAGGGATCAAACCTGTGTCTCAAGGGTTCTTAACCGCTGTACCATCAGGGAAGTCCATATCTGTATTTTTTTTGGTACCTGAAATAAGTCAACTGTAATAAGAATTCAAAATGTACGTCCTAGTTTGTTTAGGTTGCTGTAACAAAAATATCATTGTCTAGGTGACTTGTAAACAACCAATACTTCTTTCTTAGTTCTGGAGTCTAGGAAGTACAAAGTCAAGTTGCTCGCAGATTCAAGTCTACCCTTGCCTCCTGGTTCATAGAAGGTTGTCTTTTCACCTTGACTTCATATGGCAGGAGGGGCAAGGGAACTCTCTGGGGTTTCTTTTATAAGGCACTCTATCTTTTGTAATTCAACATACAAATTTTGGGAGAACACAAATATTCTATAGAAATGTATATAGAATATGACCCCCAACTTTGTAAAATTATGGACTAAGGAAAGAACATTCAAGGATTTAACAGTCATTCATATCTAGATGATTTTCATTTTTAATATTTTTCTGTGCTTTTCAAGTTTTCCACAGGCAAAAGTGATGATAAATACTATTTATTTAGTATTCATTTATGAGATCACAGAATATCAAAATAAGACAGTAAGATAGTATTGACAGCCACTCACAGTTTTTTCTCCAGTTGACCTGAGAGTATTTTTCAGTTACCTTAACTAGCTATAATTTTCAAACACTTTAATTTGATGAGTGCTTTACTGTTCTCTTTGCTTTATATTTTTCTTTACAATAAAAATTAAAGTTTACAGGAAAATAACTGGGATTTTTAAAGACAAAGGATGCTATGTAGTATTACGTAAAATCATGTTAAGGCAAATAATGACTTTCAAAGACTGACAGCATAATTAACAAATTGACTACTTCCTAGTTAGAAGAAATTCTCATGGGATTGAAGATGGCCTGGATCAGGCTACAGAGAAATAAACTTAATTTTAATTTTTTATTCTTCTTTTCTTTTCATCTTGTCCCTGGGACTTCATATTTCACATTCATAGAACAAACTTCCTTTTCTTCTCAACTTAGACATTACTTTTATAGGAAATCCTGCATCTACCCCACCCACACCCATCTGCCCCTCATTCTGGGTTCGATGGATCCCTAGTACCTTATCCTTAATACTGTTGTTCCTGCATTGTAATTGGCTGATAATCTGTCTCTACTGGAATTTAAACTCCATAAGGATAGGTTACAGATATTTTGTTCATTATTCAATTAATCCCTAGCATCTAGCACAATGTCCAGCTCATAGAAAGCACTGGTAATGCTTGAATTAAAGAGTAAACCGAATGTACCAGTTAATGCAAAGGTCACAGCTGAAGGGAGCATTCTGGAAACTGAACCATTTGATAAACTGTATTTTCTGCTCATAGGTACAGGAGAAGTCATGAGATTGAACAATAAGAATTCCAGAGTTTTCTCTGGAACTGGAAGTGGAGAAGTGAAGGGCTAGAGTTTTAAGTGCTGGTGCCTTCCTTGGTCTGATGAGTGAGGAAGTACTGAAATGAAGAAGGCACACCTGGGACTGAAATAAGTAAATGAGGTTTTAAAGTGTCAGTTCGTTCCTCCTCCATCTTATCTGATCTGAAATGTGATTTACAGACCTCGCTTTAAGCGGTATGCTTTCTTAATATTAGTTAACTTCTTTAGTCATCATTCGTTTTATAAAAACTTCTTATTGCAATGTAGCATGCATACAGAAAATGGCAGAAACCATGACTATGTACTTGATAAGTTTTCAGTGAACATACCTGTAAAACTGGCAAGTCAAGTCTCCGCCTGCCTCTTCTGCCTTGCCTCAACCTATCATATTTCTGTTAATATCAGGAGTCAGTCAGCCTGTTGGGCCCAGTGATTCAAAGCTGTTACCATCTTCCACCTTGTAGTCCGAATGAGGGCCACTTCCACCCAAAGGCGATGCTTCATTTTATTAACAAGTGCCACGTTCCCAAATCGTCACTTCCTTTTATCACAGAACTCTTGGACTATGGGTATGTGGAGAGATAGTTAATGAAAAAGTTAGTTATATAGTTGTTTGAGTCCTAGTTCTCTTGAATATTGACGTTCTCAAGACATATGGATGCATTATTTTAAAAGTATTAGAATCAGTTTGCTTCACAGTATGGCTGTTGTCTTACTTAAGACAAAAATATTGGAGGTTATTCTCTCATAAATGCCATAATCATCTGATGTCCTACTGTATTCCTCTTCATGGGCAAAGCACAAGGCAAAGTGTTTGGAGGATGCAATGATTAGTAAGTGTGATCTTTGTGCTTGAGGTGCTTATGATCAGGTAGGGGAAAAGAAACAGAAACATAAAACTTAAAATAGTATTTTAGGAGTGATATGCTGAGGGGAGAGTGGGACTGCTTTTGGCTAGAGGGAATATGCCTGGCAAAATGAGTGGCACAGCCACAGGTGTGGGAATGGAAAAATACAGGAGTGGGGAGTGGTTTATGAAGCATAGGATGCAAGCAGAGAATGTCTATTAATAGGCTATAAAGGGCTCTGAGTGCTCATTTAAGGATTTGAAATTTTAATCAAAAGCAGTGGAGAGTCTGAAAAGCAGTGGAGAATGAGTCTGAAGGTTTCTGAGCAGAAGACCGTCAAACCTAAACTTCATACCAGTTTCAGAGTATATACACCAGTTTAGAATTATCATACTGTCCAGAGGTTGTATGGGTCGTGCTTTAAGGGTTAGTCAGATTCATTTATCCTCAGTGAGGTGGTTAACAAGACTTAAGGCACCATAACAGCCGTGAGTAATTTTCTACTTTAATTTTTCTACAGGATTTTTTATAGTCTCATCATCTCTGCGTAGATGAGAGAGAGAACTTTGAACATCTTAGGGAAAAGCATAAGATTAATTTTTGTTAATACATTACAAATGAGATTAGAAATACAGTTCTTATCTTGTTATCACTGTGCTTGTCCCATTATAACGCTCTTTTCCTGAACGAGAAGCATCAACCTGCAAAAAAGCACACTGAGTCCTGGGTCTGCTCCCTTCTCTCTTTGTGACCCTGAATGTGTCATTTAACTTCTGTGAGCCCATCTTGGGGTGTAGTTGTAGGATTTCATTTGAAAAGATAGCATTATGAAAGCATTACTAACAGTATTGAGATACATGTTGCTGTGCTATATATTTGGAGATGATATTTACAAATACTTCTGAAAAGACTGTCCACATCAAGTCCACAATGCTTAAAGGCAGTGTGTTGTCATAGAGAAGTGCTGGTGTAGAAAGCAGAAGCATGGAGTCCCAGCCTACACCCTGCCACTTGCCGTTGTAACTCAGAGGTAACTGCTTTTGTAAGCTACCCTGCTTTTATCTTAAAAAAAAAAAAAAAAAAGTGAAGTTGCTCAGTCGTGTTCGACTCTTTGCGACCCCATGGACTGTAGCCCACCAGGCTCCTCTGTCCATGGGATCCTCCAGGCGAGTCCTGGAGTCTTAAGGCACCACCAAAAAAAAAAAAACGGAACAGCAGCAAAGCCAGAGGGAACAAAACACACTCAAATTCAACTCCAAAAGACTTAAATGAGTAATATATGTCTTCACTGCATGCTTCTTGAAGAGGTTATCAAAGTGTGTGTTGGCCTTTAAATTGCTAGACTTCCTGAGTATTCTTTAGCCACTCAATATAGTAGGTCCTGTCTCCTCTTTTTCTTTCTGTCCCCAGACTTCCCATCTGCACTGACAGCTGTCTCCAGTTCAGTTGCTCAGTTTTGTCCAACTCTTTGCGACCCCATGAACCGCAGCATGTCAGGCCTCCCTGTCCATCACCAACTCCCAGAGTCAACACAAACCCATGCCCATTGAGTCAGTGATGCCGTCCAACCATCTCATCCTCTGTTGTCCCCTTCTCCTCCTGCCCTCAGTCTTTCCCAGCATCAGGGTCTTTTCCAATGAGTCAGCTCTTCGCATCAGGTGGCCAAAGTATTGGAGTTTCAGCTTCAACATCAGTCCTTCCAATGAACAACCAGGACTGATCACTTTTAGGATGGACTGGTTGCATCTCCTTGCAGTCCAAGGGACTCTCAAGAGTCTTCTCCACACCACAGTTCAAAAGCATCAATTCTTCTGCGCTCAGCTTTCTTTGTAGTCCAACTCTCACATCCATACATGACCACTGGAAAAACCATACTCTTGACTAGACGGACCTTTGTTGACAAAGTGATGTCTCTGCTTTTAATATGCTATATAGGTTGGTCATAACTTTCCTTCTAAGGAGTAAGCGTCTTTTAATTTCATGGCTGCAATCAGCATCTGCAGTGATTTTGGAGCCCAGAAAAATAAAGTCAAACACTGTTTCCACTGGTTTCCCATCTATCTGCCATGAAGTGATGGGACCAGATGCCATGATCTTAGTTTTCTGAATGTTGAGCTTTAAGCCAACTTTTTCACTCCTCTTTCACTTTCATCAAGAGGCTCTTTAGTTCTTCACTTTCTGCCATAAGAGTGGTGTGTCATCTGCATATCTGAGGTTATTGCTATTTCTCCCGGCATCCTTGATTCCAGCTTGTGCTTCCTCCAGCCCAGCATTTCACAGTGTCCTCTGCATAAAAGTTAAATAAGCAGGATGACAATATACAGCCTTGACGTACTCCTTTTCCTACTTGAAACCAGTCCATTGTTCCATGTCCAGTTCTAACTGTTGCTTCCTCTCCAGTAGCAGCCATGTTCTCAGGATTTTCCTTCATGACCTCTTTACCATCACCATCACCATCACTATCATTATTATTTAAAGAGTTTTCCCATGTCCCTTCTTACCCATTGTTCTCTTTGGAATACAGAAGATAGCTAGTTTTAACAGGTAAGGAATTCTCCCTCTTTTGAAAATGGATAAGTGTGTGTGTGCACGCGCACGTGCATGCATATGTGTGTGTGTGTGCTGTCGTGTCTGATTCTTTTGTGACCCCCATGGACTATAGCCCACCAGGCTCCTCTGTTCATGGAATTTTCCGAACAAGTATGCGGAGTGGGTTGCCATTTCCTACTCCAGAGGACCTTCTCATCCCAGGGATCGAATCTGCATCTCTTCCATCTCCTGCATTGGCACGCAGGTTCTTTAATACCTTCTCCCTGTGACACTGGCAGTTTGAATCAAAGCAAGTCAGTTGGTCTCTCAAACCTCAAACACCTTTTCTGTGAAATTTGATCTAGTAATATTTGCTCCTTTAACCTCACTAGTGAGGCTGAGATGAGTTAAAGGAAAGAAAATGCTCTGTAAATGTTATAGCCCATACAAATATGAGGTTGCTTTAATTTGTAGCCTCCGCAACTGTTTGCAGAGATTGTCCCTCTGGCAGCTCAATCTCCTAGGATTCTTGACAAGTCTAAAATCTTGTTCAGGAAAGTTCTATCCTGGTTTTAGTTGTGGCTGACCACACTGGATTGTTTGCTGCAGTGACCTCCTAGCAGTTCACAGGCAAGCGACTGTGTATCAGTGTATTTACATTTGTATAACACTGCTAGAGCTCTCCGGAGAAGGCAGTGGCACCCCACTCCAGTACTCTTGCCTGGAAAATCTCATGAACAGAGGAACCTGGAAGGCTGCAGTCCATGGGGTGGCTGAGGGTCGGACACGACTGAGCGACTTCACTTTCACCTTTCACTTTCATGCATTGGAGAAGGAAATGGCAACCCACTCCAGTGTTCTTGCCTGGGGAATCCCAGGGACAGGGGAGCCTGGTGGGCTGCCGTCTATGGGGTCGCACAGAATCGGACACGACTGAAGTTACTTAGCAGCAGCAGCTAGAGCTCTCAGCAGATGCCCTCCCAGCTGCTCTTCATGGTAGCCCTGTGAGGTGGGTTTCGTTACCCTGTACCCTCCCAGCTGCTCTTCATGGCAGCCCTGTGAGGTGGGTTTCGTTACCCCGTACCCTCCCAGCTGCTCTTCATGGCAGCCCTGTGAGGTGGGTTTCGTTACCCCGTACCCTCCCAGCTGCTCTTCATGGCAGCCCTGTGAGGTGGGTTTTGTTACCCTGTGGTTGAAGCTGTGTCTCAGACCCTTCTGTTGGGTGTGTGTCTCCCTGCTTGTAGTCACCATGTCTGAGAACCACAGCAGCTACTTGGGTGACCTGTCTTCCCTTCCCCCATAGAACCTCACGGAAGTGTGAGCCTTGCTTCTGAGTTAGGTAAGTAGGTGATCTTCTCGTAACTGTGTAATGGGTCTGCCTGGGTATTATTGATTTTTTTTTTTAATTTATGTTTTATTTTTGAGTGTAGGATAATTATAATCTTGTGATGGTTTTTTACCATATATTAACATGAATTGGCCATCAGCATACATATGTCCCCTCCCCCTTGTACCTCTCTCTCACCCTCCTCCTCCTCCCACCCCTCTAGGTTGTCAGAGAGCACGGGCTTTGGGTTCCCTACGTCGTACAGCAAACTCCCACTGGCTTTCTCTTTCACATGTGGTAATGTGTATGTTAGTGATTGATTCTGCAAGTGAAGAGCAAAAACCAGAGGTGCTCAGAGAGACCTTTGTGGTACCCATGTTCCAACCTCTTAGCAAGGCTTTGGTGTTCAGTGTTGCTGGAGTGCCCTAGGTCTGACCTAGTTGAGGTGTTAACCCTTTTTTGACCAGTGAAACAATATGTGAGTTGCCTGCATAGCTGTTTGCTCTTGTGTTGCCATTAAAAGTCTTCCTCCTGTTTGTAGAACTTCTTTGGAGTAGGCAAGTACTTGACCTTAGTCTACAGGGGAAACCCTGTGGGCTTTGGAAGGGGGCTCTTCCCATATGACCTTGGGAATTCATATTTTTTATATAAGTCTTACTTTCTTCACTTGTGAAATGAAACTGTCAATACCTGCTTAATTTGGTGTTGTGAAAATTAAAGGTAATGTTTATAAAATGCCAGACAATGTTATAATAATCTCTATAGACATTGCACCAACCTTGCATACAGGCACATAACCACGTTCATATATTTCTGCGTGTCCATATCAAGTGAACTTTATTAGTAAACAATCACTGTCCATTGCTGTTAGAGATGTCCATTGAATTCTGGGGTTGATAGAGATTCAATCATTTTGGTTAATAGCTTTAGAGCCATCTTGACACTCTGCAGAAATGTCTTTAAGGTGACATGGGTGGAGTGAGGGTGGGCTCCAGGCTTACTGCATTCTTCAACCAGAACAGATGCTTTTGTCTATATTATATATTGACATTTCATCTAAGATTTCATTTGAGAAAGACCTCTACTGCCTGAAAACAAACATGCTTTAAAGTTTTCATCCAGCTTTCTACCATCCCGTGTGGAAATTTACTTTGCAATATGGCTGCCATATAATGAGTTAGGAGAATGTGTTCTGATGTCAGTTTTCTAAGCTGTAAGCTTTCCAGTGCTTGCCATATAGCAGATACCCAAGAAGTGTTTATTGAATGAATGAATTCCTGGTCATGGTTATGGTAAGGATCAGCCAAATAGTACTTGACCTCTTTTTAGCCTCTGTGTTCATTCCTTTATTCAACACATAATTATTTAATGATAGGTATTGAATCAGGACACAGTTCTTTCTGATTTAAGCCTCCGTACATTTAGAATTTTCATAATTCTCTCAGAGAAGCCAACCTTGCTTAGCCTGTCAGAGTCCAGCGTAGCTAATTAGTCTATTTTTATGAAAGCAGAGCTGAAAGGGATCTCAGAAGAGGTGCAGAGAAGGGGGAAAAGTGCTGATAACAAGAAGTAGTATAGTGAAATGATTAAGAACACAGACCCTGAAGCCAGACAGCTTGGGTTTGAAAACCATTCTGTGATCTTGGGCAAATTACTTAATCTCTGTGCTTCAGTAATATGAGATAGTAATAATTCTACCTCACAGGATTGTAGGAAGAATCAAAAGAATTATTATAAAAGCTCTTAGAGCTGTGCCTAGAGCATGTAGTAAATACTCCATATTAACTATTATTATTGTTAATATTATGATTATCATTTATTTATTGAGACCTACTTCACATTTATCATCTCATTTAATCCTCAAATGAGGAAATGAAGGCTCCATAATATTATGTAATTTTCCCAAGGTCAGTTAGCTGGCAAATTGCAGAGCCAGCTCTAGAAATCATTTCACGCATCTCCCTTCTTTTATAAATAAAACCAAAGCTTGGATTGATTTATTAAAGGCCATAAGGGTGGTCAGTTACAATGTCTGAATTATAATATTAGTTTCTTAAGCTTGGCCTCAAATTGTATCTCCTTGGACTGTGAAGAAAGCTGATCACCGAAGAATTGACTTTTGAATTGTGGTGCTGGAGAAGACTCTTGAGAGTCCCTTGTACTGCAAGGAGACCCAACCAGTCCATTCTAAAGATCAGTCCTGGGTGTTCATTGGAAGGACTGATGCTGAAGCTGAAACTCCAATACTTTGACCACCTCATGCGACTAGTTGACTCACTGGAAAAGAATCTGATGCTGGGAAAGGTTGGGGGCGGGAGGAGACGGGGACGACAGAGAATGAGATGGCTGAATGGCATCACTGACTCTATGGACATGAGTTTGAGTGAACTCCAGGAGTTGGTGATGGACAGGGAGGCCTGGCGTGCTGTGATTCATGGGGTCGCAGAGAGTCGGACACGACTTAGCGACTGAACTGAACTGAACTGAACTGAGGTGTAGTAGTGATCTTGATCTGATGTCTTAATTTAAAAAAAACTTTATGACAATGGTGATGTCAGCTGTCTACAGCTGACACAACCATGTCCACAACTATTGTTTTGACTGCAAGTCATTAGGCTTTACAGAAGCATATGGGCGAGGGTCTTACCAGTAGAAAACAGAAACCTCATAATAATCATTATAGTCAAATGCTATATTTTGAAGATGGAAAAGTCAAAGCTAACTGTAAAATCTCATGACTTAATTTCTGAATTCTGAATGCAATGAAAAAAGGTATATGCAGATGAAAGTAATATAACCCTGTGATGTTTTGTGATCATAGTCCATATCCTAATCCTTAGTTGTGAAAGGTAAGTCCAGTAAGCGTTTCCACCATCTCTTTCTCTGGTAAGAGTGAAACCATCTTCATTCCTCACTTAAACTTGGCAAACCTGCCCCTGGCTGTGTGTAGTCTGTGATGTAGTAGAGAGTATGTACAACTTGCCTAAATTGTTCACAGCACATTTGGATTTTTTTGCATCAACTGAAAAGTGAACATTTTCAGGTCAGGTTTCATATCATAGATTACCCACCAGAAATGAGTATCTACAATGATGGTGTCTTGGTTCAGCAGGATTTATGTAATGATTTGCTAAAATTGTTTTGAATTTTTACTTATTTTATGAAGCTTGTGTGGAATGGAAAAAATTAAACTGGGGATACAGATCATATTGAGAGCCAGTATTTACCTTACCCATTCTGCATGCCAGACGCTGTGTTAACGCCTGTGTCTTCTTTGTCATGGTAGGAGGTCTCAAAGGCATTGTGTAGTAGAGGCAGAGTTTAAAACTGTTGGAGTTTTGGTCAGAAGCAGTGAATCTCTACCCCAAATCATATTTTCAGTGGACTTAAGCTGTTTAACTGTATCTATTGATAATAGGAAAGGGAAAAAAGCAACATTAAGTATGAGATTTGTGGGCTTCCCAGGTGGTGCTAGTGGTAAAGAACCTGCCTGCCAATGCAGGATGTGTAAGAGATGCAGGTTCAATCCCTGGGTTGGGAAGATCCCCTAGAGAAGGGCATGGCATCCCACTCCAGTATTTTTGCCGGGAGAATCTCGTGGACAGAGGAGCCTGGCAGGCTACAGTCCATAGGGTCACAAAGAGTTGGACATTACTGAAGTGACTGAGCGCACACATGAGATTTGTTGATTTCCTCAGTTATAATTAGGAATTTTATAATGTTTGTGTGTGTACAGTTACTTCCTTGCTCCACTCCCAACCATATGGAGGGGTTTTCCTGTCCCGACCATGCCCAGTAGATCTTTATGGGAGATGGTATAAAGGGAATATTTCTCATCCAAGCTCTGGAGTTGTACCAAGAAGCCTGCCTTAGATACTTGAGATAAAATATGGCTGCTTAAACACTTTGGTCTTCCCTTGGAGTAAGAACGCCTGTTAATTGAGATTTCTTTCCTCAGTGTTAAGCATATGTCAGTAGTTTAGTTCTCTGGAATACGTGGAGACAATCTAGTGGAAAATAAGACAACATCTGCTCTCTTTAAACGACTGCATGGGGACGGTAGATAGGGACCACATAGGTGAGAGGGGAGTCTCAATATTACTGTGAAAAAAATTCATGTATACTGACGGTAAAATCTAATGTGCATGTTGGAATTGAGGCAAAAAGAAGTGAAGAACCACAGATCACCAGAACCCTTTTTGGTTACAAAGCAATGGGCAAGAAAAATTGTTTGCCTGGAATAACTTGAATCGGGAAACTTGTGAAGAGGATGGCAGTAGATGAGAGGGTGGCGACCACAGTCTGCGAAGGGGTGAAAAGGCAAAGACTCCTGTACCTTGTAGAATAAATTAGAGGAACAGGGAAGGACGGTTAAATTGGAAAAAAGGAAAGCTGGTGTTGGGGAATAGGTGATAAAATTGAGGAAAAATGTGACTCATCGTGTCAGCAGAGCCAGGGAGATGGAAGTCTAATGACCTCTTGCTTGGGCTATTTATTGAGAAGCAGGTTTGATAGTTGTATGTCTACATAGACAAGGAGGAAATCTGTCTTCATTTTGGGCTGACGGGACCTGCTCAGAGGAACTTTTGGTTCCATTTGAAATCATTATAATCATTGGTTTTGACTTCACTTAAAAGCATTTTTAGATCAAAATATTCAAGTACTCAAAGTCTAAGTGCTTCACATGTACCTCCTGATAGTTACTTCCTTATGATGGTTAATCTTAAGTTTATATCCGTATTAGGCCTCTTTCAAAATATTCTATAAACATCTTGGATGTCTGCGGGAAGACAGATGTAAATCAGCCAAGAATGACTCTCCTACGAGGATTAGGAAGAGACCACTTATTGAGAATCATGGTCAAATAGCTCAGCTTTGGGAAAGTCGGGTGGGTGTGAGGCTTAAGAAGAACAAACGTTGAAGTGGCTTCACAAGATCGAAAACCTGTGAAACAGAAGAATGCACAGGGCAATTGTCAGTTAGCATGGGTGCTGCCATTCACTGGGGGTGGGGATGGGTCAGAAGATATTTTAGGAGGGAAAGCCAGATTTTGATGTTATCAAGAAAGGCTTAGGACTGCAGTGTTTTCTGTTTCAAATGAGTAATTTTAAGGTTTGACAAAATTGCTTTTATTTCAATGTCTAGAATTGTTATAGGATTTTCCAAAATGAAATCTGTAAATGACAAAGTAGAAAATTGGCCGCCTAGCATCTAGTTGTCATTGGAGGAAGGGGGGTCCAGGGAGTGGGGACAGTGTAAACTCTGTCCATCTGGCTGCTTTTCACTCTTCTCCTGTGATAAGAGCCGCCCACTTTCCTCCCAGTGCAGAGCTGCTCCTCAGACTCGTTCCAAGTGAGCTATATATCAACTTGCAAAGACTGGCTGGCAGTCCTCAGAGTCTCGCTATAGTTCTGTCCCAAGCTTCTTCTCTCAGCTCTTGTCCCTAAGTCTTTCCCTTGAACTTCAAGACCACATATCTACTGGCTCTTCAGAGCCTCCATGTGGATGTACAAAAGCAACTCCCCATGTTGAAAAGTGAAGTCATAATCTTAAGCCCAGAGCTGCGCATCACATCTGTCTCTGAATTTTACTACCTTGCATCCATTGCCTATGGCAAAAATCTGGGCCTCTTTCTTAATTTTCCTTCTGCCTTACCTCCCACTTCGGTTAGTTGACATTCCCTTCTGTGCATAACCCCTATTGCTGCTGCCTGGTTCAGGCCTTCATTTTCTCTCGGCTGAACTGCTTCAGCAGTCTTCCACCTGGTCGCTTCACTCTGATTTTGCCCCTCCTCCACCTCTTCTTCCACCTGCCTGCCTCATTCTTTGCACTGTAGCTGGAATAATCTTCCTAAAGTGTAACTTTGATCAAGTCATTTAACCTTCAGAATCTTCATATTGCCTTTGGGATAAAATCAAAACCATTGCACATGATCATGATTTTTGCCTCCCTGATAGACACCTGTTTACCTGTTGTTAGTTTTCTAAAGTCCAGTTACACTGACGCAGTACCTAAGGACCCTGATCTCCCTTGTCTGTCTGTGGTCTGTATATGCTATTTTTCTTCCTGCAAAGCTGTAACCATTTTCCTGCCATCTTATACTTCTCCAGCTTTGGGCTTTAGCTAAGGTGTCACTCATTGCAGGAAACCTTCCCCGATCTCACTGAACTAGATTAGGTGTCTTGCTTGTGTATGTCTATGGAAGCCTGTTGGATTTATCTTATTGTACTTTGCTGTTTACTTGTCTTCTGCCTCTGAAGACTTTAAAGGTCCCTGAAGACAAGGAGCTATATTGATCAGCAGTACGGTATCTGGCATATAATAGGGGTATAGTAAGTGTTTCCGTTTTTTTCTCTTTAAAAATGGTAAAATATACAAAATATAAAACTTTCCTTTCTAACCATTTAAGCGTACAATTCAGTAGACTTGAGTTTATTCACTTTGTTTTGCAACTATCACTTCTATCCATCTTCAGAACTTTTTTGTCATCCCAAACTGAAACTCTCTTACCATTAAACAATAACCACCTTGCTTCCTCCCTCAACTCCTAGTAACCACTATTCTGCTTTTTGTCTCTATGCATTTGATTGTAGGTAGTGAACATTAAGTGGAAT
Organism: Moschus berezovskii; assembly: GCF_049115385.1. Taxonomy (NCBI): domain Eukaryota; kingdom Metazoa; phylum Chordata; class Mammalia; order Artiodactyla; family Moschidae; genus Moschus; species Moschus berezovskii. Next base: position 32,412,872 of record NC_142465.1, on the reverse strand, counting down.
CATGCAATATTTGTCCTTTCATGTCTAGCTTATTTTACTTAGCGTGCTGGCATCAAGGCTCATTCTTGTTGTAGCATATGTCAGAATGTCCTTCCTTTTTAAAGCTGAATCATATGCCATTGTACATCTGTAGCCCGTTTTGTTTGTCCATTCATCTGCCTGTTGATATTTGTGTTGATTCCACCTTTTGGCTATTGTGAATTCTGCTGCTGTTAACATGAGCCTATAAATATTTGTTTCAATCCCTGCTTCCAGTTCTTTTGGACATGTACCTAAAAGTGGGATTGCTGAATCTTATGGCAATTCTGTGTTTAATTTTTTGAGGATGCACCATACTGTTTCCATAACAGCACAAGGGTTCCAGTTTCTCCACGTTTTCCAACGCTTGTTAGTTTCTGTTTTGTTGCCTTTTGTAATATCCATCTTAATGAGTTTGAAGTGGTATCTCATTGGGGTTTTGATTTGCATTTCCCTAATGATCAGTGATGTTGAGCATCTTTTCACGTGGTTATTGTCCATTTGCATATCTTCTTTGGAGAATGTCTATTCAAGTCATCTGTCCCCACTTTTTAGTTAGTTTGGTTTTTCGTTGTTTTTGAGTTATAGGAACTCTTTACATATCCTGAGTGTTAATGCCTTATGAAATACATGATTTGCAGATATTTTCTCTCATTCCGTGTGTTGCCTTTTCACTCTTAATTGTGTCCTTTGATGCAGAAAGCCTTTTAATTTTGATGATGCACAATAAATCCATCTTTTCTTTTGTTGTTCTGCTTTTGGTGTCATATGCAAGAAATCATTGACAAATTTAACTTTATGGAGCTTTCCCCCTGTGTTTTCTTCTAAATAGTTTTATATTTTTAGCTCTTACATTTTGATATTTGATCCATTTTGAGTTAATTTTTGTATGTGGTATAATAAGGTGAGAGTACAACTTCATTCTTTTGCATTGGGTATTGGATTTTCCCCGCACCATTTGTTGACTGTCTTTTCCCCCATTGAATGGTCTTCGCACTGTTTTTGAACATCATTTGACCATATGTGTGAGGATTTGCTTCTAGGCTCTCTGATGTATTACATTGGTTTATATGTCTGTCTTTATGCCAGCACCACACTGCTTTTGTTCTGTAACTTTGTAATAATTTTTGATATCAAAAAGTATGAGCCCTCCATATTTTTTCTTTTTTAAGTCTGAGAAAGTATTTTTTTTAAGATTTTTTTTTTTTGGCTGTTCTGTGTCTTCATTGCTCCACATGGCTTTCTCTAGTTGCTGCAAGGTGAGGGGGTGGGCAGGCTTCTCATTGCCGTGGCTTCTCTTGTTGGGGAGCACAGGCTCTAGGCACGTGGGCTTCAGTAGTCACGGCGCATGGGCTTAGTTGCTCCACTGCATGTGGGATCTTCCCTGACCAGGGATCGAATCCACGTCCCCTGGGTTGGCAGGCGGATTCTTGACTGCTACACCACCAGGAAGCCCTGAGACAAGTTTTTAATACTGCTTGCTGTGTGCCCATGCCTGTAGTGTTTCCCTTAGCAACTCCTCCGAGGTGACTTCTCTTCCTTCATCTATGTCATAGCCTAACTCCAGTGCCAGTTTTCTTTCCCTTTTCTACCCCCTTTTCTTCAGAGTCATCTTTATTTGTGTGTGTTCAGGCTACCACTGATGTTTTAAGGTCTTCATACTCCTGGATGACCAACAGAAGGGAGCCCTATTTATTTGTGGGAGTTCTCTGTAATTCCTGCATACAGGTCTCTTATCAGATATATTTCAAATATTTTTCTTGTTTTTACTTTCTTATCTCTACTATTGATCTCTACCAACTTTGAGTCTGGTTCAGTCTCTTTCAGAGCTCTCAGGGCTAAAAATTGCACTTATTTTTATGATGGGTGAGGTGCATTGCCTCAGAGACTCTGTGGCATAGTGAAAAGAGCCTTATACTGGAGGCCAGAAGACCTATGCCCTAGCTCTGTATCTGTCACCAATTGATTAGCAGTTACATAACTTACTGTTAAATTTTTTTATCTGTGAAGTTAAGGAAAGTTGGGCTAAATGGCCTCCAGTTTCCTTCTAAATCTAAAAAGTTCATTTTTATTTTTATTCTTCAGAAGGAGGAGGAATTTAAGCTGGTTTTATAGATGAACAGAATTTAGATGAGAAGGAAAGAAAGAGTTCAGGAGATTTAAAATAAGAAAATGAAAGTGTGTTTAGGAGTCAATGAAAACAACAGTAACCAGACAATTAAGTGATGCTGAGTCAGTTGGATATCCATGCAGGAAAAAAAAAAGAAAAGAACCTTGACCTCTATCTCACACAATATACAAAATCAATTCCAAATTATATGAAGCCTGAATAAGAAGGTAAAACAATAGAGCTTCTAGAAGAAATTTTAAGCTCGTTGCTGCATGATCTTGGGATTTACAAAAAAATTTTTATAACAACAATAGCATCAAAATATACACACATGAACGGGAAGATTGATAGATGAATTTCAGTAAAATTAAGAACTGCTTTCTATCAAAAGACACCATTAAGAAAGTAAAAACAAGAAAAATATTTGAAATATATCTGACAAGAGACCTGTATGCAGGATGTACAGAGAACTCCCACAAATAAATAGAAAAATGCAGATGACTCAGTAGAAGAAAATGGGCAAAGACTTAAACTGCTATTCCACAAAGGAGGATATCTAAATGGTCAATAAACATATGCAGAGGTGTTCAGTATCATCATAGAAAAGCAAGTTAAAACTCCAGTGAGCTAACAAACACATGAAAAACTGCTCAGCATCATTAGTCATTAGGAAAATGCAAATCAAAACCACAATGAGCTACCACTTCATATCCACTAAGATGGCTGTTAAAAAAAAAAAAAAGGAAAATATGTGTTGGCTAAGATGTAAAGAAATTGGAACCTTGCTGGGTGAGAATGCAAAATGGTTTCGCTTCTGTGGAAAAACAGTTTGGTATTTCCTCAAAAAGTAAAATACAGAGTTACCATTATGACCCTACAGTTCTACTCTGAGGTATATACTTAAAAGAACTAAAAACAGGGACTAAAATAAGTACATGAGCATGTACTATTCACAATAATCAAGAAATGGAAAGAACCCCACCCGGTTTTTCCTCAGTGGATGGATGAATAAATAAATTATGATACATACATGTAATGAAACATTATTCATCCATAGAAAGGAGTGAAGTACTGGTACATGCTAAGTGTGGATGAAAGAAGCCAGACACAAAAGGTTACATATTGTTTAATTCCATGTATATGAATTTCCAGAATAGATCAATCAGTAGATTATAGAGACAGAACACCATGGTTGCCAAAAGCTGGGGAGGGTGGGGTTGGGTGGGTATAGGGAAGAGGGATGGAGGGAAGTTGACTAACGGATAAAGAGTTTTACTTTGAAGTGATGGAAATGTTTTAGAACTAGATAGAGGTGGTAGTTAAGGGTTCCCAGGTGGTGCTAGTGGTAAAGAACCTACCTGCCAGTGGTGCTGGGAAAACTGGTCAACCACGTATAAAAGAATGAAACTAGAACACTTTCTAACACCATACACAAAAATAAATTCAAAATGGATTAAAGATCTAAATGTAAGACCAAAAACTATAAAACTCTTAGAGGAAAACATAGGCAGAACACTCTCTGACATAAGCCACAGCAAGATCCTCTATGACCCATGTCCCAGAGTAATGAAAATTAAAACAAAAATAAACAAATAGGACCTAATTAAACTTAAAAGCTTTTGCACAGTGAAGGAAACTATAAACAAGGTGAACAGGCAGCCTTCAGAATGGGAGAAAATAATAACAAATGAAACAACTGACAGAGAATTAATCTTCAAAATATATAAGCACTTCATGTAGCTCAATACTAGAAAAACGAACAGCCCAATCAAAAAGTGGGAAAAGAACTAAACAGACATTTCCACAGAGAAGACATACAGATGGCTAATAAACAAAAAAAAAGGTGCTCAACATCACTCATTATTAGAGAAATGCAAATCAAAACCACAATGAGGTATTAGCTCAACGCTGGTCAGAATGGCCACCATCAAAAAGTCTACAAACAATAAATGCTGGAGAGGGTGTGGAGAAAAGGGAACCCTCTTACACTGTTGGTGGGAATGCAAACTGATACAGCCAATAAGGAGAACAATGTGGAGATTCCTAAAAAAACTGAAAATAGAACTGCCATACGACCCAGCAATCCTACTGCTAGGCATACACACCAAGGAAACCAGAATTAAAAGAGACACATGTACCCCAATGTTTGTTGGCAGCACTGTTTGCGATAGCTAGGACATGGAAACAACCTAAATGTCCATCAGCAGACCAAAAAATAAGGAAGTTTTGATACATATACACAATGGAATATTACTCAGCTATTAAAAGGAACACATTTGAATCAGTTCTAATGAGGTGGATGAAACTGGAGCCTATTATACAGAGTGAAGTAAGTCAGAGAAACACCAATACTGTATATTAATACATATATATGGAATTTAGAAGGACAGTAACAACGATCCTATATGCAAGGCAGCAAAAGAGACACAGATGTCTTGAGAAAGAAGAATGGAGCTGGAGGAATCAACCTTCCTGACTTCAGATTATACTACAAAGCTACTGTCATCAGGACAGTATGGTACTGGCACAAAAAAAGAAATATAGATCAATGGAACAAGATAGAAAGCCCAAAAATAAACCCATGTACCTAGGGGTACCTTATTTTTGACAAAGGAGGCAAGAATATATAATGGGGCAAAGACAGCCTCTTCAATAAACGGTGCTGGGAAAACTGGACAGCTATGTGTGAAAGCATGAAGTCAGAACACTTCCTCACACCATACACAAAGATAAACTCAAAATGTTTTACAGCCCTAAATGTAAGACCAGAAGCTATAAAACTCTTAGAGGAAAACTTAGGCCGAACACTCGATGACATAAATCAAAGCAAGATCCTCTGTGACCCACCTCCTAGAGTAACAGAAATAAAAACAAAAGTAAACAAGTGGGACCTGATTAAACTTAAAAGCTTTTGCACAGCAAAGGAAACTATAAGCAAGGTGAAAAGACAACCCTCAGAATGAGAGAAAATAATAGCAAATGAAACAACTGACAAAGGATTAATTTCCAAAATATACAAGCAGCTCATACAACTCAATGTCAGAAAAACAAACAACCTAGTCAAAAAGTGGGGGAAAGACCTGAACAGACATTTCTCTAAAGAAGACATAACGGATGGCTAACAAGCACATGAAAAGATGCTCAGCATCGCTCTTTATTAGACAAATGCAAATCAAAACCACGATGAGATATCACCTCACACCAGTCAGAATAGCCCTCATCAAAAAGTCTACAAACAATAAATGGTGGAGAGGGTGTGGAGAAAAGGGAACGCTCTTGCACTGTTGGTGGGAATGTAAACTGATACAGCCACAATGGAAGATGGTATGGAGATTCCTTAAAAAACTAGGAATAAAACCACCACATTACCCAGCAATCCCACTCCTAGGCATATACCGTGAGGAAACCAAAATTGAAAGAGACTCATGTATCCCATTGTTCACTGCAGCACTATTTACAATAGCTAGAACATGAAAGCAACCTAGATGCCCATTGACAGATGAATGGATAAAGAAGTTGTGGTACAAATACACAATGAAATATTACCAGCCATAAAAAGGAACGCATTTGAGTCTGTTCTAATGAGGTGGATGAACCTAGAATCTGTTATACAGAGTGAAGTCAGTCAGAAAGAGAAAGATAAATATTGTATTCTAACGCACATATGTGGAATCTAGAAAAATGGTACTGAAGAATTTATTTACAGGGCAGCAATGGGAAACAGACATAGAGAATAGACTTATGGACATGGGGAGGGGGGAGGAGACAGTGAGATGTATGGAAAGAGTAACATGGAAACTTACATTACCATGTGTAAAGTAGATCGGCAACGGGAATTTGCTGTATGGCTCAGGAAACTCAAACAGGGGCTCTGTATCAACCTAGAGGGATGGGATGGGGAGGGAGATGAGAAGGAAGTTCAAAAGGGAGGGGACACTTGTATACCTATGGCTGATTCATGTTGAGGTTTGACAGAAAACAACAAAATTCTGTAAAGCAGTTATCCTTCAATAAAAAATTAAAAAGAAAAAAAAAAGAGACACAGATGTAAAGAACAGACTTTTGGACCACGTGGGAGAAAACGAGGATGGGATAATTTGAGAGAATAGCACTGAAACATGTATATTACCATGACCAGTGCAAATTCAGTGCATGAAGCAGGGCACTCAAAGCTGGTGCTTTGGGACAACCCAGAGGGATGGGGTGGGGAGGGAGGTGGATGAGGGGTTCAGAAGGGGGGGACGTATGTGCCCCTGTAGCTGATTCATGTTGATATATGGCAAAAACCATCACTATATTGTAAAGTAATTATCCTCCAATTAAAATAATTGAAAAAAAAAAAAAAAAGAACCCTCCTGCCAATGCAGGAGACCTAAGAGATGCAGGTGCAATCCCTGGGTTGGGAAAATCCCCTGGAGAAGGGCATGGCAACCCACTCCAGTATTCTTGCCTGAAGAATCCCATGGACAGAGGAACCTGGTGGGCTATAGGCCATAAGGTCACAAAGAGTCAGACACGACTGAAGTGACTTAGCACACACGCGGAGGTGGTGGTTGCGCTATATTGTGCATGTATTAATTGCCACTGAGTTGTTCCCTTTAAAATGGTTAATTTCACTTCATTAAGTTTTTTTTAAGAAAGCCATGAGATGTCTTTATATATATGTTCATTAGAACTGGATAAAATTAAGGGGACTGTCATTTCTCAATGTTGGTGAGGGTGTGGAGCAACTGAAACCCTCTTGCCTTGCTGGTTGAAGTGTCACTAAAGCTAGATAGACGCATGCCCTCTTCTGAGCCTGGTATTCCACTCCCGCCTGTATGCTGGAAGGAGAGGAGCATGTATGGCCACCAAGAGGCCCAGAAAGGCTCTGAGCAGTGTTTACTTATGAGAGACTGAAACTGTAAGCAACCTAAAGGTCCATCAGAGTAGAATAGATGAATAAACTGTGCTGTGTTCTTAGGTGGAATACTATAGAGCAATAAAAAGAATGAACACTGCTACCCCACAATAAAGGTAAATTTCACAGAAACAGTGTTGAATGAAAGAAACCTGAGTTTGAAGAGTATATTATATTCTACTAAAGTCAAACTAATCCATGATGATAGGTGTCAGAATAGCTTTTGCTAGGCAGGGATGGTCACAGTGGTTATTGGTAGGGGAGCACAAGAGAGCCATTTAGGGAGCTGGGAATAAATCTTCTGTATCTTGGTCTGAGTGGTGGTTCACAGATATTATATTATTATGTGGTGTATGCATATTAATGCGTAATATACATGTTACAAAATAACCAATCTGTGCACTTAAGATTTGTACGCTTTATTGTCCTACCTTAAAAAAAAAGCTAGAAAATTAAAACAAAAATGAGTCACCAGAGTAGGGGAGCAGTATAAAAGGATGTTTGAGAAGTACAAAGTTGTAGGTAAATATTTGAGAAGTGGAAGTTTGTGGAAACCTTGAATGGCAGTGAAATGGCAGGAGTTTGGATTCTGTTCTATAACTCCACTAGATTCAAGGGAGGGAAATGACATAATGGAAGCAGAGTTTGAGGGAAACAGATCTTTGGAGATGTGCCTAGTGAACTGAGGACTGGCCCACAGGTGGGAAGGTATGGCAGTAGGACCTGAATTAGGTCGAAACTGGAAACTCTGAAGGAAGGAGACTTAGGGAGGCTGATGACTGATTGTCCAAGGACAAGGATGACAGGGCAGAGAGGACTGAGGTTCCACACTGGATGGCTGGAGAAATGATGGTCTGGAACAGAATGAAGAAAGCCGGGTGCAGGAATCTGTTTTGGAAGTAAAAGGATGAGTGGTTTCAAATGCTTTAATTGTGAAGTGGTGACAGGCAGTTGTGGGGCTCAGAAGAGCAATCAGGGCTGGTGACAGAAATCTGAAAATCAGATTTCACTCAGAAATCTGAAAAGAGATTATTCTGAGTAGATGAGATCCCTCAAAGAAGGAGAGATGCAGAGAGATTGTAGAAAGCCAGACCTTAGAGAAGAAAAACGTGGTAGAGGAAGAAGAGATTGCAATTATGGATAAAACCAGGGTATCAGGAGGGAACCAGGATCACGTCAGCCAAATGAAGGAGGTGGGGGTGTGTGTTTGAAGATACAAAGGGAGAACGTACAGAGGTAGGAGAGGAAAAGTAAAGATTGAGAATGTGATGGAGGGCAGGGATCATTGAGGGAACCAGGTCTCGGAGAAGGCAGGGGTAAACAAAGGCAAAGGCAGAGGACTTCTTGTAGGATGGCATTACCTGTGAAGAACCCAGGTGTGTGCAGTCAGGTCACAAGAATTTGTCAGCATCTGCAGTGACTTCCTTTTGCAGTATTCCTTGCCCTCTAGGAGAAACCGAGTGTGACCCAGGGTTGAGAATGAGTGTGGCTATGGAAGCCAAGGAGTCCCAGGTATTGGACCAATTATGGGTTCCAGGCATAATCTTATTCTCTGTGAAAAGGATACAAAAGAAGTTTAAGATACCCCTCAAGTCCTCTGAGGATTTATATAGTGCAAGTGATTAATAACGGAGAGCCAAAACATATGTGAACAGGATGTCTTGAATCCTGACTTTGTTGTTTTTCAGCTGTGTAGCTTTGGACAAGCTATGTTAGGTCTCTGCCTCTTTTTCCTTGTCTGTTAAATGGGGACAATAATAATATCCACCTTAGAGTTTTTTCTGGAGATTAAATGAGTTAATACAAGCAAGGTGCTTGTAACAATACCTGAACATAGCAAACATGTGATGAATGTTAGCTAAGATCATGACAAAGCTGTAGGAGTTCACACATGGAAAAAAATTAGTAAAGGCTGGAGCTGATGGGAAGGTTATCTAGAGGAGTAAGGTTTTATTGGAGGCAATTCAGGGACTGATAAGAGGAAAGGAATTTTAGGTTTGGGGAAAACAATATGAGTAAAGTCTTAGATCAGTAGAGCCATTGGCATTAGCCTGTGATTTGCTTGAACCAGATTATTCCTGTTGAGGAGTAGTGGGAGTCAGAGTAGGATCAGAAGAGGGACAACTGATACTTGTCATAATAGAAGAAGTATGAGTAGGAGGAGTCAGAGTTCTTTGTGATTTTTTTTTTCCCCTGACCATGTGACTTTGGGCAAATTGTTTCATCTCTTTTGACTGCAAGTTTCTTAATTCTTGAAATGGTCTGGATATATAAAATCCCTCGCAGCTCTAAAATCCCATGCCTCATACGTGAAATGATTTCTTTGACCCTGCCATCTGTGGGACAGCGTTTTGTGTGCGTGCAGTGGGAGCGAACTTGTGGTTCTGGCCTCCTTGGTGCCAGTCGGTAGCCCAGTGAGCTGATCAGCCCGCATGGATACCAGGCACTTTGGAAAATGTCACCACCACCTCACCACCGTTGGAGAATTGGGACTCTCTGCAGTTGTATTTGTAATATGAAAAGAGCCCTTGGGTATTTCACTGCCAAATTATTTAGAGTTAACTCTACTACTGTTCTCTTGAGGAGCCTCAAGTTTTATGGATACTTGCCTTGAAGAGGACCCTAAGGGCTAAGTGGGAGGAAAGGAACAGTCTTAGGCCTTTAAAGACAATTTCCTGGATGGTCTTTGTAGAGCTTAAACCATGAAAGGGAGAAGCAGCAACCCTGTAGCACTAGGGCTTTCACAGGGAGAGTCACCTGCCTGTGGCCTTCGTAACCCTGTAGCTTTGACATTAGGGAGCCCCTTGTTCCCAGATGTATATTTCAGTAACCTAGGACTCTGTATAAGGAAATGGCAACCCACTGCAGTGTTCTTGCCTGGAGAATCCCAGGGACGGGGGAGCCTGGTGGACTTCCGTCTATGGGGTCGCACAGAGTCGGACACGACTGAAGCGACTTAGCAGCAGCAGCAGCAGCAGGACTCTGTATAAACATACATGAAAATGGGCTTTTCAGATACCTTGCTTAGAAATTGTTGGCTCTAGTATGGCACTCCTTCAGGTTCTCTGTTGAGAAGGGAATTTAAATTGTGATTCAGTTCTCACTTCCTGTCCTTCTGGCGTGAGCCCTGCTCAGGGGCCTTTCTGCTGTCATTCACCATTCTAGGCTGTTGCCTCAGAGGCAAGTGTCTTAAGATTCCGCCTCCACTTGCTTTCCTGTTGCTGAGCTGGAGGTACGTGGAGTGATGTCTGCCCTCTCCTTGAAGAAAATTGCTTTGTGATTTTCTCTGGCATGAGCTTGGTCATCAGCTTGGTCTGGACTTTTATCCCAGACTGATTTTTACAAAACTTTGTGAATTGAAAAAGAACTTGAAACAAAAGAGCCAAAGCCCATGGAAGTGCTTTTATGCTATATGTTGTGCCTCCAAAGTTCTGAAGGGTTTAGTGTTTTCAGAAGGTGAAATATGAAAAGAGTGTCAGTTTGCCTTTGTGTGGTCCTTGGAAGAAAGAGTGTGTCTTTAGGGAGCAGAGTTCTAGGATAGGAAGATGACTTGAGCATAGATTTCCAGAGTGGATGTACACCTCTGGGTAGTGTTAAATATCCTTATTTACTTAGAATAGACGTTCCTTGAGAGTATGGAATATATCTTTTTGTTTTAATGTTGTCTACAAGAAAATCTCTTTTATGTTCTTTATTAAAGTACAGTTGCTGTACAATATTATATGTTACAGGTATATAATTTTGTGATTCACAGTTTTTAAAGGTTATGTTCCATTTATAGTTATTATAAAATATTAGATCATACATCATGACCAAGTGGGCTTTATCCCAGGAATGCAAGGATTCTTCAATATACGCAAATCAATCAACGTAATACACCACATTAACAAACTGAAAAATAAAAATCATATGATTATCTCAATAGATGCAGAGAAAGCCTTCGACAAAATTCAACATCCATTTTTGATAAAAACCCTCCAGAAAGTGGGAATTGAAGGGACATACCTCAACATAATAAAAGCTATATATGACAAACCCACAGCAAACATTATCCTCAATGGTGAAAAACTGAAAGCATTTCCCCTAAAGTCAGGAACAAGACAAGGGTGCCCACTCTCACCACTACTATTCAACATAGTTCTGGAAGTTTTGGCCGCAGCAATCAGAGCAGAAAAAGACATAAAAGGAATACAAATTGGAAAAGAAGAAGTAAAGCTTTCACTGTTCGCTGATGACATGATCCTCTACACAGAAAACCCTAAAGACTCTACCAGAAAACTACTAGAGCTAATCAATGATTACAGTAAAGTTGCAGGATATAAAATCAACACACAGAAATCCCTTGCATTCCTATACACTAATAATGAGAAAATAGAAAGAGAAATTAAGGAAACTATTCCATTCACTGTTGCAATGAAAACAATTAAATACTTAGGAATATATCTACCTAAGGAAACAAAAGACTTGTACATAGAAAACTATAGAACACTAGTGAAAGTAATCAAAGAGGACACGAATAGATGGAGAAATATACCGTGTTCGTGGATTGGAAGAATAAATATTGTAAAAATGAGTATACTACCCAAAGTAATTTATACATTCAATGCAATCCCTATCAAGCTACCAACAATATTTTTCACAGAACTAGAACAAATAATCTCACAATTTGTATGGAAATACAAAAAACCTCGAATAGCCAAAGCAATCTTGAGGAAGAAGAATGGAACTGGGGGAATTAACCTGCCGGACTTCAGGCTCTATTACAAAGCCACAGTCATCAAGACAGTATGGTACTGGCATAAAGACAGAAATATAGATCAATGGAACAAAATAGAAAGCCCAGAGATAAACCCACGCTCCTATGGACACCTTATCTTCGACAAAGGAGGCAAGAATATAAAATGGAGAAAAGACAGTCTCTTTAACAAGTGGTGCTGGGAAAACTGGTCAGCCACTTGTAAAAGAATGAAACTAGAACACTTCCTAACACCATACACCAAAATAAACTCAAAATGGATTAAAGATCTAAATGTAAGACCAGAAACTATAAAACTCCTAGAGGAGAACGTAGGCAAAACACTCTCCGACATAAATCACAGCAGGATCCTCCAAGACCCACCTCCCAGAATATTGGAAATAAAAGCAAAAATAAACAAATGGGACCTAATTAAAATCAAAAGCTTCTGCACAGCAAAGGAAACTCTAAGCAAGGTGAGAAGACAACCTTCAGAATGGGAGAAAATAATAGCAAATGAAGCAACTGATAAAGGATTAATCTCCAAATTATACAAGCAGCTCCTGCAGCTTAATTCCAGAAAACTAAGTGACCCAATCAAAAAATGGGCCAAAGAACTAAACAGACATTTCTCCAAAGAAGACATAAAGATGGCTAATAAACACATGAAAAAATGCTCAACATCCCTCATCATCAGAGAAATGCAAATCAAAACCACAATGAGATACCATTTCACACCAGTCAGAATGGCTGCTATCCAAAAGTCTACATGCAATAAGTGCTGGAGAGGGTGTGGAGAGAAGGGAACCCTCTTACACTGTTGGTGGGAATGCAAACTAGTACAGCCACTATGGAGAACAGTGTGGAGATTCCTCAGAAAACTGGAAATAGAACTGCCATATGATCCAGCGATCGCACTCCTGGGCATACACACCGAGGAAACCAGAATTGAAAGAGACACACACATGTACTCCAATGTTCATTGCAGCACTGTTTATAATAGCCAGGACATGGAAGCAACCTAGATGTCCATCTGCAGATGAATGGATAAGAAAGCTTTGGTACATATACACAATGGAGTATTTCTCAGCCATCAAAAAGAATGCATTTGAATCAGTTTTAATGAGGTGGATGAAATTGGAGCCAATTATACAGAGTGAAGTAAGCCAGAAAGAAGAACATCAATACCGTATATTAACGCATATATATGGAATTTAGAAAAATGGTAACCTAAACCCTGTATAAGAGACTGCAAAAGAGACATAGGCATTTAGAACACTCTTTGGGACTCTGTGGGAGAGGGTGAAGGTGGAATGATTGGAGAGAATGGAATTGTAGCATGTATATTATCATAAGTGACCAGTCCAGGTTCGACGCATAAATTTTCCTCTGTTCAAAAAAAAAAAAAAAAAAAATTGGCTACATTCCCTGTGTTGTCCTTTATATCCTTGTAGCTTGTTTTATACCTAACAGTTTGTACCTCTTTCCCCTATGTTACCCCCCGCTTTCCTCCCCTTTCCTCACTGGTGACCACTAGTTTGGGCTTCCCAGGTGGCTCAGTGATGAAGAATCCACTTGCCGATACAGGAGGCATGGGTTCAATCCATGGGTTGGGAAGGTTCCCTGGAGAAGGAAATGACAACCCACTCCAATATTCTTGCCTGGGAAATCCCGTGGACAGAAGTGCCTGGCAGGCTACATTCCATGGGGTCACAAAAGAGTTGGACACGATTAGCAACTAAACAACAAACCAGTGATTTCTTTTCTGTATCTGTGAGTCTGCTTCTTTTTTTGTTACGTTCTCTAGTCTCTTGTCATTTTTAGATTCCACATATAGTGATAGCATATAGTATTTGTATTTGTCTGACTTTTTTCACTTAAACATAGAGGGTATGGAATGTATCTTCAGAGTTGGTCCCTGATGGTGAGTTGTGTCTAAGTCAGTAATAAAAACTAGCAATTCAGAAGACTCCCGTGTTTTGATCTCCTTGGCTGCTCATTCCCCTGAGGGGGTGGTTATGAATATCGCCTTGTCCATTCATGCCACAGATTTTCTGAAGAGAAAAAAAACCGTGTCATGGAAGAAACTACATGTTGCGAAGACTGTGAATAGAGGTTGAGCGTGAGATGGTTTGGTCTGGCCTCCTTTTAGAGTAGTGATTGATTAATGCTGTCTTGCTGTTTCTTCCAGAGCTGACCTGTCCTGGACGCAGCATAACTAACGAAGCTGCTGCAGGATGAGAAGATGGCAGCGCGGCTGCTTGCACCACCAGGCCCTGATAGTTTCAAGCCTTTCACCCCTGAGTCACTGGCAAACATTGAGAGGCGCATTGCTGAGAGCAAGCTCAAGAAACCGCCCAAGGCCGATGGCAGTCATCGGGAAGACGATGAGGACAGCAAGCCCAAGCCAAACAGTGACCTGGAGGCAGGGAAGAGTTTGCCTTTCATCTATGGGGACATCCCACAAGGCTTGGTCGCGGTTCCCCTGGAGGACTTTGACCCATACTATTTGACGCAGAAAGTGAGTTGGAGGAGAAGGAGCAGCAGCTTCAGATGCCCCTTTCCTAACAGGCTTAGGGGAAAGGGGGAGAAAGAGTTGTGTCTCTTTGCCAGAGTTTGGATAAGTAGTTAAACTTTTGTTTCAGTTCCGGTTTATGGGGGTTCTTTTTTGGTTTAATTGCTACCAAGAGTCATTTGTGGGTCTTGGCACTTCTCAGTCTGTTAATAAGACTGTTTTTGGCCCCATGTCAAATCAGAAAAAGATTTATTAAAAAAAAAGGGGGTACATAAATGAAATGGGGACTGTTTGATATAGTGCAAGAAAAAATGGCATAGTAAGAGATGGTACAGCCCTGTACAATCTTGCTCACACACACATTCAGAATCCTATCTTTAAATATAAAAATGATATTGTTATTGCAGTATCGACAGAGCCTGTTGTTAATGTAATGGAGATGAATTTGTACTCTAACCTAGCCTCCTTTGTGCCGTTAGATCATAACCCCTGGGGACAGGAATAGAGCAAAGTAAACCAAACTGGGCCAGTGAGAAGACGAGGTCTTTGGTCTTGTTGCATAGTTGTCTGAGTTCCGCCAGCGCTGATTCTTACATGAGAGTCAGTTCTGTGATTCCTGCTAGTAGGGAATGTGAGTGAAAGAAATGCTAATCTTCATTTGGCCAAGAGTTACAAATTTCCCTAACATATTTGACCAAACTTTGGGTTTCTTTCTCATGATTATCTTTTGAAACTAAGCAACAAGTGAAGAAGCAAAGCCCCCAGTTAATCCAGTAGCCAAGTAGTTAACCATAAATGCTGAAGGCTGACATCACATAACATTTTAGAGATCCCTCATTTGACAGGTGTCATTGAAAGAATTAAATCCATAGGTGTTTCTAGATGAAGGGGGAAAGGACTTTGTGTAATTACATATTTACAAATATAAAGCTTAATTGCCTTTATTAGCCAAACTGCCTTCTATCCTGACCTTAACTAAAATTGCCATTCAGTCTCAGTTTGGGAAGAAATTTCTGTTTCTTTGTAACAATGGGCCAGAAGTAAGACTTGAGGTGAACACATCTCTTGATTAAGCTATAGTTGTGGAGGCATCTTAGTTCTGAGTGGCAGAAACAGTTGAGTAATTGTCTACACAAAATGGCCCTTCACCTGCGTACTTCTCTTGCAGCTCAGAACAGCTATCTACTGGGAACAAAGCAGAATCAGCAGCCTATAACTTCTACTGGGAAATTTAGAAAGTTTAAGGAACAAAACATCATATGATATAAAAAGTACTAGATTAGAAGAAATCCTTGCTGTATCATAATTCACCATGTGTATTATTTATAGTTATCTTTTCAGTTTGTGTGTTTTTTAAGCTGCCACAATAGTTCATGGTGGGGGAAAGTAGTAAATAAAGAAAAAATCTTCTCAAAACTAGTTCATGTCCTTTAGTAAGTCACTTCACCTCTCTGTGCTAAATGTCTCATCTAGAAACTGAGAAGTTGAACAAGACTTCTAAGCACTTTGCCAAGTGTCAAATTCTGGGGCTAAGTTTTCATAAACTGTCTTTGATTTCCTTGTTTGCTCATCCCTCTTTTAAAATCTAAATTTTTAATCTGGGCCTTTGCTGAATAGGGGTAGGTGGGTGAGGAAGGAGACAAGGTTTAAATATCTGGGTTGGTGAATAAGAAAACATGGAATCTTAGGCTGTTTTTAAAAGAATATTTCACTGATTGTAAAATTTTGAAATATTTTAAGATATATTTCCCTCCTCTTTCCTGCTCTTGCATCCACAGTCTTAGTAGAACTTTTTCAGAAAATACTCTTATGGCAGTGAAGTGAAAGTGAAGTCGCTCAGTCATGTCCAACTCTTTGCGACCCCATGGACTGTAGACTACCAGACTTCTCTGACTGGGATTTTCTGGGCAAGAGTACTGGAATGGGTTGCCGTTTCCTTCTCCAGGGGATCTTACCGGCCCAGGGATCAAACCTGGGTCTCCCGCATTGCAGGCAGATGCTTTACCCTCTGAGCCACCAGAGAAGCCTTATGGCAATAAACCGATAGGTAAAGCCCTTTGGACCCTGGCCTTTCAGGTGGCTAAAACCTCTTTGCTTTTATTTGAACTATTTGTTTTTCCAACTCAGATACAAATTAAATTTTGTTTTCTTAAAAAAGACTAAAAATGCAGAGAACTAGGTTCATTGTCAGAACCTAGTTTTCCTTTGCATGCCTTTTCCCCTGGTTCCTGCCCTGTAGACAGCCTCTTTTCATTCCCAGTGCCTTAGACTTCAGTGGTGCTAACTTGGAAGTGAGGACCCAGAAACAGTGGGTCTCTGGCCCTAATGACTGCCCCTTTTTGGGTAGGCCAGATGTTAATGGCACTCCAGTAGGGGACTGACTCTTCATGATAGGAAATCTGATTTCGGCCTTTGGCCTTACCACAGGGTAAATAGTTTATGGAAAGGATAACTTTAATTGTGTTTTTAAAATTTAAAAAAAACAAAAACAAAAACTGAAAAATCCCACCATGCAGAAAAATTCTTAAAATATAAATGCTTTTATATATATATATAAAATATAAATGCTTCGTTTAATGATTATTATAAAGCAAATAAACACCTATGACAAGAGAGCATTAATAGCACTTCAGAGGTATTAATTTTATTTTTAAATAAGGACTTTTTCAGTTGATTAAAGAAATAGGCTTGTTCAAATTCACTTGCATATCTTCACCAGCATTACTAATACTTCTTACTAAATAGGCCTTTCACTGGGCCGAATTAGCAAGGTCTCCCCTACAAGGAAGCACACTGGGAATCAACCCACAAACCAGAACATCCTGAGAGGAGAAATGACTTTAAGAGGACATTCTTTCTGTTTGTTTCTCCAGGGCTCCCTTAAGTAATTCTTGCAAAGTAAAATCTCTTTTCTTTGCTTAATGCTACAAATGGATTTCTTAATTTTTTTCTTTTTGGTTCTCGTTTTCTACCTCATTGATCATTTTTGGGACTCGTGGAAACTGGTTTCTCATTTCCTTCTCTCTTTATTTTAGAGGATGAAAGAAAACTAGTTCCCTGTTAGTAAAGTTCTGGTTTCATCCCATTGTGGACTTTACAGTGTCCAGGGACACAGGGCCGTAAGACATGTGTATCCCATTTTCAAGATGCTGTTGTACAAACTGGTACTGGTGTGAGCTGTCGTGAGTTGCTTGGGGCCCTGAAAGGTGGTGTTCATTTAACGTTTCACCTGACTTCCCCAGATGGCCTTCCACAATCCAGATCATCCTTTCTTTGAATTGTCTCAGACCTCCCAGTGCCACAACGTGTTCTTCACCTCTTGGTATTTTGTTCGGATGTCTCCGTTCTTTGACTTTCTTGTTTTTCAAGTGTTACCTGCAAATAATTGAATTTAAAAGACATTTAAACTTTTAAATGTGTTTGATATTAAAAATAGGTAATATAAGGGCTTTCCTGGTGATCCAGTGGTTAAGACTCCATGCTTCCACTGCAGGGGTGCGGGTTTGATCCTTGGCTGGGGAATTGAGATCCCATAAGCCGTGTGGTGTAGCCAAAAAATAAAAATAAAATAGGTAATATATTCCACGATTAAAAATTCAGTAAAGAAGACCTCAGTCAAACGGCTCCCCATTATACCTGTCTCTCGTCTGCGCAGGTCCCGCCTCCCTGAACAGGTAAGCACTGTTAGTAGTGTCTTCCAGAGTTTCTTTACACAGTATGGTGGTGGTGGTTTAGTCACTAAATCGTGTCCGACTCTTGTGACCCCATGGACTGTATGTAGCCTGCTAGGCTCCTCTGTCCATGGGATTCTTCAGGCAAGAATCCTGAAATAGGTAGCCATTTCCTTCTCCAGGGGATCTTCCTAACCCAGGAATTGAACCCAGGTCTCCTGCATTGCAGGTAGATTTTTTACTGACTGAGCTATGAGGAAAGCTATTTGTACAGTATGTGTACAAGCAAAAACAAACAAGTATTTTTAGGAACTTGAACTGACCTGAATGCCTTTGTTCTTGATTTTCTTTCTGTTATTTTTAAAGGCCATTAAAGTCTTAATTTTGTTATTTGTTTTCCCTTCTTTCATACTGTAGAATCTTAAGTTTTATCAGGGTAAATTTTCAGTTTGTTTCTCCCCTTCCACAGTTTCTTTAGTGAATCAAACCAAGGACTTTTTCTCTGTTGCTGATAGTCTTTCTTTCTTCACTACAAACTATACTCTCCAGTTCTTAATAATAACTTGTTGAATTTAAAAAAATTATTTATTTTCTGTATGCTGCTGCTGCTGCGTCACTTCAGTCGTGTCCGACTCTGTGTGACCCCGTAGACAGACGCCCACCAGGGTCCCCCGTCCCCAGGATTCTCCAGGCAAGAACACTGGAGTGGGTTGCCATTTCCTTCTCCAATGTTAAAGTGAAAGTGAAGTCGCTCAGCCGTGTCCGACCCTTAGTGACCCCACGGACTGCAGCCTACCAGGCTCCTCTATCCATGGGATTTTCTAGGCAAGAGTAGTGAGTGGTTAAATGACTCTTGATTTTTTTGTTTTATGAAATACTATGCAAAGTTAAAAAGAATGGGCCATGTTTGCTTATAGCAACTTGTTGAATTTTAAATGGCCGTGTATATTTCTAAGAGCTGTCTTAAGTTGGCAGCAGGAAAATCTATGGATTAAGTTGAAAGAGGTCTTCAGAATTAGCTTCTACTCTTTCCCCTGTTCCTTAAAACCGATGACTGTTACATATATCCTTTTTGCTGAGTGGATATGCTCTCTTGTAAGAAAGTCCTATAAACAAAAATCCAAATTATAAGATTGATTACATGGTTTTAAATAGGGTACATACCTATTGCATTAAAAAAGTACATATGGTTTCCCAGAGTTCAGTTTACCTTCAAGTTTTCACGTCTGTCTTTTCCTGCAAATTGGAGTCAACCTAGAATCATAGAAAATTAGAATATAGTGGCCTTAGACATCATCTAGTTCAGCCTACTCATTTTATAAGTTTAATAATATAAAATAACTTTGTCAAAAGCCAGTTTCTCCTGTCAGTTTGTTACAACATGTTTCTAGTTTTCCACTTTTCTAATTTTTCGTTAATCGACCTTCTGTCTCAGTTGGTTCAGTTCTTCTGAAACTAGGCGTGCAAATATGGAGACGGGGTGGGGGGATCCTGCTTTTTCATTCCCATCCCTGATAGTTCCTGTGGTGTAATAACCCTTCTTAGCATGGGTCCTAAGAAATGCCATGCTTCTCAGGGAAAGGAGGGTCTTTGTGTGAGCTCCAGTATTTTACCTTCTCAAGTGAAGGAGCGCTAAGTAGTCTGGTAGCCCTGGACAGTTTGTTCAAGAGACTTGGGCTCAGTATCAATATTGCTACCACTGTCCAGCATACCTGTAATTTGGAGGGAATTTATTTAACCAGAGCTTTCCTGGTGGCTCAGGCCGTAAAGAATCTGCCTGCAATGCAGGAGACCCAGGTTCAATCCCTGGTTCAGGAAGATCCCCTGGAGAAGGGGATGGCTACCTACTCCTGTATCCTTGCCTGGAGAAATCCCTGGACAGAGGAGCCTGGCAGGCTACAGTCTGTAGAGTCAGACAAGACTGAGCGACTAACACACGACATTTACTTAACCTACGTCTTCATATTTTTTTACTTTTAAAGGAAAATTATCTTTCTTTTCAATTATCAATCCCCGAGCTTACCAGCAGAATGGTACAGTGAAAAGAGTACCTACTGGGAATATAAAAACCTTCATTTTAGTTCTGCCTTTGCCCCTTGTCTGCCTTTGGCCAAATCAGTTAAATTCTCTGGGCTTCAATTCCCTTGTCTATAGTATCTGCGAGGTAAGAGCTGGGCTTATATCTAGTTGTATTTTACATGTGTGCCTATCATATATGTTTTAGCTGTAGCAAGCTATCTGTTTCCGTAGTGTCCCCCCTGCCTTCTGGTCTTCATTCCCTCCTCTTGGAATATACTCTGTCCTTTAACTTCACCTTGTGACACTCTCCCGATTCATCCAGGCCTACCCCTGAAGCCTCTTCTTCCTTATAACCTAACTTGATTCTTTACATTGGAACTGATTTCTCCTCCTGAATTTCTTTAACACGTTAAGATCTCAGCCCTATCTTTGATAAGAAGTGGTTTTTAGGTTTAGCCTCCAATAGTTTGGCCACTTGATGCGAAGAGCCAACTCACTGAAAAAGACCCTGATGCTGGGAAAGATTGAGGGCAGGAGGCGAAGGGGACAGCAGAGGATGAGATGGTTGGATGGTATCACTGATTCAATGGACATGAGTTTGAGCAAACTCTGGGAGATAGTGAAGGACAGGGAAGCCTGGTGTGCTGCAGTCCATGGAGTCTCAAATAGTCAGATATGACTGAGCTACTGAAAAACACGTTAGGTATGGCAGGGCCCCTGTTCCCAGCAATGCTGACAATTTTCTCCTTATCTCACTAGTATTAGTGCCATCAGCCTCCTCAAATGAACTGTTCAGACTCTCTCACACACACAGGCCCATGAGCTCCAGGCAGAAAATCCTTGCTGAATCTGGTTTCACACACTTTCAACAGGTATGCAGAGCAAAGACAGTTAAAGGAGAGTATGTTCATTACGTGTGATTTGAAATATTGCTAATATGGTATTACATTGCCTGTTTTTGCATAATAAGCCTAGATCCTGCTTTCTGTTTTAAATAAAAATTAGATTTTTTAAAACTTTGTTTTAAAAAACTGTTTTACAACAATATAAAAAAACAAAATATTTCCATTATTTTATTCATCAAATCAAATTGAGGCAAATGCTTGTGAGCCAGTGGCTAGAAGGCCATTATAAGGGTGATGGGTTAACTACATTCATATACAGGTTTCTTTTCTATTCCCTGAGTATGATTATCTAGACAGAAAGGAACTTAAGCATTCTTAAATCACATTCCTCTTTTATAGCTTTAGTAGTAGATCAGAAGTTGGGAGACCTTGTTTCTAAGCCCATTTCCACCTGATTCTGGAGAATCTCTGGGATGTCATTTAACCATTAAGCGTCTCAGTCTCCCTAATCTGGAAAATTAAAATTATGCTAATAACTAAGCTCCCAGGTATCCTACAGTGCTGTTGTGAAGAATATTTCTTGCCTACCCAATATGAAACAAAGCAGCCTATTGTGCCAGCCCTGCTTCATTTTTCTCCATTATACACGTAGCTTCCCTGGTGGCTCAGAGGTTAAATCGTCTGCCTCCAATGCGGGAGACCTGGGTTCTATCCCTGGGTCGGGAAGATCCCCTGGAGAAGGAAACGGTAACCCACTCCAGTATTCTTGCCTGGAGAATCCCATGGACAGAGAAGCCTGGTAGGCTACAGTCCACGGGGTCGCAAAGAGTCGGACACGACTGAGCGACGAAACAGACAGACAGACAGATATGATATATTTGTTTGTTTGTTCATCCTCTTGTCTGCTCATTAGCCAGAGCAGCGTGTTCATGCCCTGTAGTTAGTGTTCAAATATATCTGTTAAATGAGTGAGTTAGTCTTATGAAATAATGCATATGAAAACACAATGTACTTTTCTAAGGGCTTTGACCATGAAAAGGTACCTCATGGTTTTTTTTCCCCAAATGAAAAGTTTTCCCATCTACCAAACTAAATGGAACTCTCCGGGGGAAAAGACTGATTACCAGTGTATCCTTTCCTGAAGAATTAGTTTCCCTTAGGGGCTGAACAAGTAGATCAGGAAATAGGTTTCTGATATTTTAGAGAGTTTGGAGGGCTGAGAAGCTGTTAAGTGCCACCAGTCTGATCTCTCCTCTTGCAGAGCCTTAGAATTAGGAGCGACGTCGTTGGAAGACCATTAGGTGACAGCCTCTGCCTGGTGCTCTTCTTGATTTCTTGGTCTCAAGTCTTTATTATACAAAGGATGTCGTTTCCTATTCCAATTTGTTCTGTCATGTCTTCTTTTATTGTTTTGCTGCTTTCTCGGCTGTGGGAGTTGTGTTACCCTCCCAGTATTAACTGACTATAATGGAAATAAGAGAAACTGACATGGAATATATATTATATATATATTTGGGTTGTCTCATATAAAATAGGATCTGTTTGTTCAATCATTACTTCTTGAGTACTTCCTCTGTGTGAGGCCTTGGGGGTATTGGGTTTGCTTATAGGAAACAAAGATTAATAAAGTCAGTTTTTTACCCTTATGTAGCTTATAACATAATAGTGTGTAGTGTGATATCACATTTGATCGGGGGCCTCAGAACAGGCCTTATTTACTTCATAGTAGGAGTAATGTTTGGATTAGGGTTTGGATTTTAGAAATGAGGGATAGACTGTAACATTATAGGCAGACAGAAGAATATGATCAAAGACTTAGAAACCAGGGCATAGGACAGTGTAAGAGAAAGCTGAATCGTCTCATTTGATTGGAATTTGGAGAGTGGGCAATGAGTCTGGGAAGAGAGTGCTGGAGCCAAGTCATGGAGAACTTGTAATGTTAGACTGAGAAGTCTGGTCTTCACTTGTTAAGTCATAGAGAACTGCTGAAGAGTTTTGAATGGGAGTAAGGATATGTGATTAAAGTTGTGCTTTCAGGAGGTGAATGCGACAGTAATGTGTAGTATGAACCAGAAGGAAAGAGAACTTGGACAGAGCGGCCAGCTGTGAAGTGGTGATAGTGAGGGTCTAAACAAACTATAGTGGTGGAAGTGAAAAGTGAGGGGACTTGGTGACATCAAAGGTGAGTATAAATTGATAGGAGTTTGTGATTGATTGTAGAGGCTTAAGGATGTTCAGTCCTTTATCTGACAATTTGATAAGTTGTTATTGAGCAATTGCTACATACCTAGGTTCTATTCCATGCCCTTGGGAACAAAGCAGACAAGTTCTATATACTATGCTTGGAAGTTAGTTTTTTGGGTTTTTTTTTTTATCATACTATTACAGTTTTTAATGTGTGAAATCTGAAACAATTCTGATTTATCACTGACAAAGAGGAATACATCAATTTCTTAGGTTAAAGTTGTGACTAAACTCACTTTAAAATTCAGGGTTCTAAGTGACTAGGGAGTCCTCTGTACCTTGAACAGCCTTCCCTCCCAGTGAGATGAGTCCCTACTAAAACAACCTGTGCTAATACTATCATATTTATCACATTTTAATTTATCAGTCTCCCATTAGATTGGGGATTCCTTTAGGGCAGAGACTGTTCACTTTGTCTTGAAATAGGTACCAAATTATTTGTCAAATGAGTAGTGAACAACACAATGGTATGCGTTTAGCCATAATACAATAAACAAATAATCTATAATCTGATTTAAAATCCTCAAATTTAAACAGATTTATACCAAGGCTTTGATTTAGCTTGTGCTAAATAACTTCTAAAATTTGTAGGTTTGAGGCATTTTATTATAAAAAGCTGGTACGTATAAGTGAATAAGAACTTAAAGTCATCATACAGTTACTTCATTTTTTAGCTTGACCTTCTAGTACATCTTTAGCTTCATTGATTTTGGCTGCTATATAAGGGGATCCTCCCTTGTCTGGGTGATTTAAAAGCATAATTCGTCGATGAGCATCTCTTATTTTGGCTTTATTTGCAGTAGGGCTTACACCTAGTATTAATGCTGCTTCCCGTTTTGTCGTTTTGAGTTCAAACCCACCTCTGAAATAGCCACCACTGAAGGCAGATTTTGGTAGACTTTGAAAAACTTGTTTTACTTGAGGCTCCATATGCTTCATGGCTTGTAAAGCATAACGACCTGCAAATCCTGCAGCAGCAATGGTCAGTCCAACTGCTACCACTGTACTGGCCATGGCACCTGCTCGGTTCCCCTGCCTCCACCAGGAGCACGGTTCATCCCAGCCCACCAAGTTTATGCCTCTATCACAAAGCGATTCCGCCACCACCAGCACTTACAAACCACCCAGGCACGGGCGCCCCAGGAAATACCGGAAGTTAGTTTTTGTTGGGGAGACAGATAATAAACTATTAAAGAAATAAAAATTATTGCAGGTAGTGACAGGTACATTAATAAAGTTAATAGAGTCTAGGTACTTTAAAGATTGTGGTACTCTAACCTTGGTACAGAGACCTAAACTTGGAGAATCCAGAAGAATCAAGGGCTACAATGCTGTCTTAAATAGACAGCATTTAGCAAGTACTAAATTATAATCTTTGAAAGGACCCATACCGCAGATATTCTGAGTTGTGTAAAAGCCAATACTGTCACCCCGTTGAGTTTGCCAATCTCAGATTTTTACATAGGTAGGAGTTCAATAGGTTTCACCATTCATGTGAGCTATAGGGGCACATATAGATAAACCTAGCATTTTCCCCAGAAAAGAACCTCAGGTCTTCTCTGGACCATGTACGGGTTCTGAGTTGCAGCTCCAAAGTTCTGAGCCACATTGTGGTGTAACAACTTTTACCTGAATTCTTAGATGTGTATTATTTTTATTAGCAAATCACCTGAACCATAAAATCCCACTGACTGGTAATTTTAAGAATTGATCTCTGATAGTTTCTACAGAGTATCGGTCATGAAATAATTTTATTCTATTAAGAATTAGCCTGTTGAATGGGGTATTTAATAATGACCATTTAAATGTTGAAGGATGCCTCAAGATTGCAGTGATATTGATCATCTTCTCTAATTTATTAGATCTATAATTTACCAGATTTTAAATCCCTTCTAAGTCAAGGAGAGTAAGACTGTAACATCATTATACAGAGGGATGCTTCTCTTACTGATTGATTCCAAATTCACATGAGCTGTAAATTCTTTACGTATAACTCTGTTTGACAGAATTCACAATTAAGATTTCCCCATGAAACGAAATTTCTGTCAACTCTGATTCTAGCAATATGTTTGATACCTGCTCTGAAGAAGCAGTCATATTCCAGACACTGTGAGTCTACACACTTTGGCCTGTGGAATTAAGTTTGAATAAGATTCCCCCAATTTCAGAGGATAAAGTACCCAACCCATCTACTTCTCAAGTAGTAGGCACAGTCCTTCTCCTTGTGCCTTTGACCCTGCCTTTCAACCTTCTCTGGCCCCCGCTCTCTCAGTTATCCCCTCTCTTTTCTGTACTTTCAGTCTTTCCCTTTCAGAGTGGTTCTTCCCCTCAGCCTATAAACATACTCAAAGCCTTCCCATCTTCATCAACCCACACTTGACCCCATACCCCCAGGAGGCGCAATCTGTCTTTCCATGCCACTGAAGCTTTTAAAGAGCAGCCTTTTGCTTGCCCTCACCGCCCGCGCATCTCCCACCCACTCCTCCATCCTTGCAGCCTGACTCTCCTCCTCCCCTCTCGACCGCGTTCTCAGTACAAGATCCTCCATGATCTCAAGTTGCCAAACCTAATGGATATTTTTTTCAGTTCTTATTTCACTGAACCTCTTTGCTGTATTTGGCACTATTTAGGACTCCCTGATTCTTGCAGCTCTTTACTTCCTTGGCCTAATTCGCCTTACATCTCGGACTATTCTCTTCTTTTTCCTTCATTTCTTCCACCTTTCCCTTAAGTGTTGACATTCCCGTGGGTTCAGTCCTTGGTCTGTGTTCCTCTCACTTGGCACACACTTCCTGACTGATCTCATCCATTCTCTCACTACTCTTGAGTCTGTATCTCCAGCCTAGAACACTCCTTAAATATTCAGTGTCTTGCCAGGCATCTCTATCTGGACTTCCCGTAGGCAACCTAGTGTATTCAAAATTGAACTAATTTTCTTCTCTCAAATCTACTTATCTTATTTCATCTGCCGTTTTAGTTGATGATACACTCCCAAATTCTAGGTATTATTAACGTCTCTCCAATTTTCTGCATTCCTGAGGATCACCAATATTAGGGAACTGTCACTAGAATGTTGCACATTTTTACAAGTGAGAAGAAATTTTGGCTCAGAAATGTTGATTTACTGCTGAAATTCCCTCACCTAGTGGGTGGAAGAGGCAGGTCTCAGTTCCTGGGACCTGTGAGTTTAATACTCGTCTTTCTCCCTTGCCATGCGTCTCTAGAGAGTGTATTGCAAGTTTTGTTTTCTACTGTCATTTTTAGATAATTTCTGTCATTTGCACTGCCTCAGTATGAGGCCCTGCCTATGAGGCCTTGCACTACCTCAGTCTAAGATATAGAAAACTTAAGAAAACTTTTCAAACTAAAATTAATGAATTTTTATGAGTGGATGAGCTACAGAGTGGAAAAGATCAATTAGACACCTTGCATAAAGTTCGATATAGTAATAAGTTAGTTGATTTTAGCTGCATCATTTCCTCATGACTGAGAGGTTCGTTCATTCAGTCAGCAAACACGGATGAACTGTCTGCCTTGTCCCAGACAGGTATCTTGTCCCAGACAGGTATCATACGACATCTTCTGCTTGCTAAGCTGAGAAAGTCACAGTTGTTGTTGTTTAGTTGCTCAGTCGTGTCTGACTCTTTGCGACCCCATGGACTGCAGCACGCCACGCTTCCCTGTCCCTCACCATCTCCTGGAGCTCGCTCAAACTCATGTCCATTGAGTCGGTGATGCCCTCCAACCATCTCATCCTCTGTCGTCCCCTTCTTCTCCCACTTTCAATCTTTCCCAGCATCAGTTTTTTCTAATGAGTTGGCTCTTTGCATCAAGTGGCCAAAGTATTAGAGCTTCAGCTTCAGCATCAGTCCTTCTAATGAATATTCAGGATTGATTTCCTTTAGGATGGACTGGTTGGATCTCCTTGCTGTCCAAGGGACTCTCAAGAGTCTTCTCCGACACCACAGCTAAAAAGCATCAATTCTTTGGCACTCAGCCTTCTTTATGGTCCAACTGTCACATGCATACATGACTACTGGAAAAACCATAGCTTTGACTAGACGGACCTTTGTCAGCTAAGTAATGTTTCTGCTTTTTATTATGCTGTCTAGGTTTGTTACAGCTTTTCTTCCAAGGAGCAGGCGTCTTTAATTTTGTGGTTGCAGCCACCATCTGCAGTGATTTTGGAGCCCAAGAAAATAAAGTCTCTCACTGTTTCCCTTGTTTCCCCATCTATTTGCCATGAAGTGATGCAACCGGATGCCATAATCTTCATTTTTTGAATGTTGAGTTTTAAGCCAGCTTTTTCACTCTCCTCTTTCACCTTCATCAAGAGGCATTTTATGTTCCTCTTCACTTTCTGCCATAAGGGTGGTATCATCTGCATATCTGAGGTTGTTGATATTTCTCCCAGCAATCTTGATTCCAGTTTGTGATTCAGCCTGGCATTTCACATGATGTACTCTGCATAGAAGTTAAATAAACAGGGTGACAATCTACAGCCTTGACATACTCCTTTCCCAGTTTGGAACCAGTCCATTGTTCCATGTCCAGGTCTAACTGTTGCTTCTTGACCTGCATACAGATTTCTCAGAAGGCAGGTAAGGTGGTCTGGTATTCCCATCTCTTTAAGAATTTTCCAGTTTGTTCTGATCCACACAGTCAAAGGCTTTAGTGCAGTCAATGAAACAGAAGTAGATGTTTTTCTGGAATTCCCTTGCTTTTTCTATGATCCAGTGGATGTTGGCAATTTAATCTCTGGTTCCTCTGCCTTTTCTAAGTCCAGCTTGAACATCTGCAAGTTCTCGGTTCACGTACTGTTGAAGCCTGGCTTGGAGAATTTTGAGCATTACTATGCTGGCAAGTGAAATGAGTGTAGTTGTACATAGTTTGAACATTCTTTGGCATTGCCTTTCTTTGGGATTAGAATGAAAACTGACCTTTTCCAGTCCTGTGACCACTGCTGAGTTTTCCATATTTGCTGGCATATTGAGTGCAGCACTTTAACAGCCTGTAAGGATCTTGGGGTCCAATGAGGGAGATCAGTGTGTAAACAAAATGACAGTACTATATTAAGTGCTGTAACAGAAGTAAGTACAAAGTGTAGTGGGAACATACCGGCAGGAAGGGTAATTTTGTGTGAGAAAGTTGAATGTTGAAAAGCTGATATTTGAACTGTACCTTGAAGTATTAAGTATGTATAATAAACATTTCACTTGTTGGAAAAGAGAAGAAAGAGTAGTTGGGTCTAAAGAACAGTGCATGAAAAGACAGAGAGGCATGAACAACATTAAAGTATTTAGAACCATGAGTTCACTGTGACTGGAGCATAGGGTGTGGTCTGGTGAGACAGGAGGTAAAGGAGAGAGGCAGGTTGGACCCCACTGTGTACATACTCAGCAGTTTTTCTTTTCTCCTGCTTCTGGAGTTCTCAGTGTGAAATAACCTCTGGGGCCCAGTTTGAACCAGTGCAGTGTCCTGTGACTTTGACCCTAGTGACTGTAGACTCTTGGTCTAGCTTATGCACAAGGGTCCTACTGGCTTGTGCCACGTGTGTGAATTCTAAATATGTTGAATATTAGCCCTGAGAGTCTCCTCCTGCCACCCTGCCAAGGAACAGAGGGAGCAGTAGTGGTCTGTATGACAGCAAAAGCATCATCATAATTCCATTTGTTTTGAGTCCTTATTCTGTGCCAGGCACTGTAGTCAGGACTTTTTGTGAATTTTCACTTAACCCTCATAATCTGATAAAATAGGTACTGTCAGTCATTATCCGTATTTCATCCATAGGAAAATGGAGCTATGGCAACCTGAGTTAGTTGCCTAAAATCATAACTAATAAGTAACAGAGCTGGATCTTGAATCCAGGTGGCCTCAAAGCCTCCAAACCATTCTACTCTGCTGCTTTCTAAGAGAGAGGAGAGTGAGAAGAAATTCTAGGGTACGAGCACAGCGCAATGAAGAGAGGCATTAGTATGCTTTACATATTAAATCCACCTTCCTCTTTACCCTAGAGCAGCTGCAGGCTGGGGACCCCAAGAACGTAAGGGAGAAGGAGATCAACGGCAAATTGATTGAAGGATGGTGAGGAAGGGAGGCCAGGTAGGAGGTTCAGAGCTGCCCTGCCTCAGGGAGCAGGAGCATGCTGGCTCGGTGCTGAAGCAGCTGCTGTTCTGCCAGTATGTCTCCCTGTGATCAGGATGTAGGCAAGAATCGGTGTCACCTGCCCCAGATGTGGGCTGGAGGACATGGGGGTCACAGGTCAAAGCAAATGAGAAAGTATATACAGAAGCACTGGGAACCAGCAAGGCCACAGAGAGACGGGTTGCTGGCATCATCTTCATCGAGCTTAACTTGGGAAAATACCATACACAGCTGCTGTGATGTCTCTGGCATATGCAGGGGGCTTTCTTTTTTGTCAGAGTTAAAAGTATTTAGTAAAAAATGATTTCTTCATTGGTCTGAGGTTTGGATCAGATGACTCAGCTTGAGCAGAGCACACTGTGTTTGATTTCTTCTCTCTCTTTTTTTTAATTTTTTTAAAATTTATTTTTGGCTATGCTGGGTCTTCGTTGCTGCACGTAGTCTGTCTTTCTCAGGTTGCAGTGCAAGGACTTCTCACTGAGGTGGCTCCTCTTGTTTCGGAGCATGGCTTCTAGACACGTGATCTCAGTAGTTGTGGCTCACGGGCGCAGTTGCTCTGCAGCGTGTGGGATCTTCCCAGACCAGGGGTAGAACTGGTGTCTCCTGCATTGGCAGGTGGGTTCTGAACCACTGGACCACCAGGGAAATCCTTGTGCTTGGTTTCTTGTCTGTAAAGTGAGGAGTTAGAGTTGATAAGTAGTTTTGAAGTTTTTTAAAAATTGCAGTATGATGTGATAATTAAGAGAATAGGCTTTGGCGTTAGATTGCCTTGGTTCAGTTCTAAGTTTTACCACTAAATAACAGTGGTCTTGGAAATTTTGTTGCAATTTCATTGTTAATAAAATATACCTTCTTTATCAAGCGGTTGTTGTGAGACAGGTATTGTAAAAGGCATCTCAGTAGGGTTCCTTCTGCATAGTAAATGCTTGTTGCTGTTGCTGCTGCTAAGTCACTTCAGTCGTGTCCAACTCTGTGCGACCCCATAGACAGCAGCCCACCAGGCTCCCCCGTCCCTGGGATTCTCCAGGCAAGAACACTGGAGTGGGTTGCCATTTCCTTCTCCAATGTGTGAAAGTGAAAAGTTAAAGTGAAGTTGCTCAGTCGTGTCCTACTCTCAGCGACCCAATGGCCTGCAGCCTACCAGGCTGCTCCATCCATGGGATTTTCCAGGCAAGAGTACTGGAGTGGGATGCCATTGCCTTTCTCCGAGTAAATGCTTAATACATGCTAAATGTTATTTCTTCAAATAGACTCACAGGTGCAGTTATTAATAAGTAAGGGAAGTTAAAATATAAACATGGAATTTAAAGGCCTCTCTCTCTGTTCTCAGTATAGTGATTAGAGCCTTGGAAGAGGAAGACTACAAATATTCATGTAGTTCAAACAGAAGTATAAGCCTAAAGGAAAAAAAAAATTGCCTGTGTCCTAATGTCCTGCTTTTCGGTTCAGTATTTCTAAGCTGGGTATCAAGGCTCAGGTACTCTGTAAATTCAGGCCAACTGTGCCTTTGCTGGAGCCTTTCCTAGGACACGTTGGGACTATAATTGTCATTTTACTTGAGGGACCCACTGAGCAGATTAACGTTAAGAAAGGCATCAGGGGAGTTCTCTGGTGGCCTAATGGTTAGGGTTTGGCACTTTAACTGTGGAAGCCTTGGTTCAGTAACTGGTTGAGCAACTTAGATTCTGCAAACCATGTGGTGCAGCCCACCCCCACCCCCCCAAAAAAGTACAGTGTATAATTTGGGACTTCTTGGAAGTCCAGTGGTTATAACTCCATGCTTCCACTGCAGGGGGGACATGGGTTCGATTCCTGGTCGGGGAACTAGATCACATAGGCCATGTGGTGTGGCCAAAAAAAATTTCTAAAATATAATAAATATATAAGTAAATAAAAGACATCAGGACTCCCTGTAACATGGTACAGTCATTTTGACAGGACAGATCATTTATGTCTGAACAGCTTCCTAGTCGGAGGTAGAATCTGTTTAGATTTAGCATCATGCTTTTCTTTATTAAAACAGGGAAATTTTGAAAAGACGTGTATTTGTTGCCTGCTATATTGGCTGTGTAATTACTCAGAAGCGAATGCCAAATAGCCATTGATTAGTGGACAGTTGACTGCTAGTGCTCACTACTGCTCTTATCACTGTTATAGCCGTTTTTCCAGTCAGCTGTGTCTGTGTTATTGGTAGCAGAGTGCCTCTCTGTGAGCGCACACTCTGAAACCGTTACGCAGAGAGGGTTTGCCGTTAGGAGTCACCAGAATAAAACACTTACACTTAGGCAGGAAAGAACTAACAACTACTGAAAGTCTATAATCAGCTAGTTACCTGGTTCAGAAGAGGTACATAGATCTGGGAGAATAAGGTGTATGCATATATTAGGTTAGCAGGCAAGAATTTAAGGCTAGAGAAGTCATATAAAGATGAGAGGATTAGGCAGCTCCAGAAGTCAAAACCGTTAGGGTCTAGGGTCCAAACTAACGCAGTGTGGATAACAGTTATAGCAGATGGAGCCAAAGGGTATTGATTCCCACCTCCCCCTTTGTAGATTAGCTCAATCCCTGAGCCCTGAGGTGTTCATTAGACCCAGCAGGCCCTCAGGTGCCTGCAGGTCCCCTTTGCCTGGTGGAAGTGATGACCTCTCAGGGGAGGAAGAATCTGGTTGGGTGGAGAACTGCTCTCCTGGGCCTTGTGACCCACAGCAAACCTGGGACTGGGTAATAAACCTCTCTAAGAAGCTTCTCTCTGTGATATACTGCACCCGTACCCTGAGTTCTGTGTAATGTCCTTTCCAATTTATGCACCCTTTATTATTTTAATGTGTACATTTTGAATGGCTGAGGGCGGGGGACTGCTCATGAGTTGACTGCATGCAGTACTTTGGTAACTGTGTGCATTTGGTGCATTGTGTTTGCCGTATGCTAGGATTTGTTTGGCATGAATATGAATGAGCTCGTACTTGGCCTTGCACAGTGTTGCTGTTCCTTATGTAGACCCTGAAGGGAATGCCTCTTACCTGGCGTTAGCAGTGGCGAAGCTCCTCCAATGTGTGCTTCAAGCCCCACATAGCTAATTAGAAATGAAAAGCCTGTGCTTTTCAGAAGGCTCATCTTATGCCGGCATGACACATTTGTTAATACTCCATGCCATAACTTGTTAAGAGCTGTTCCACCGCTGCTAATGGGCCTTGTACTCACACACATTCAGAGGCTGCTGTTATAAACTGATATTTCCCCTGGGGCATAAACCGCAATTCAATATTAATTTCCCTTTTAACTCATTTACTTCACAAAGATCTAATTTAAGACAGATTAGGTAAAATATTATTGGACTTCATGGGTACCAAGTGACTGTTGCTTAAGAAATATTCTCGTGAGAATCCAAAGCTAGCTGTCCTTCGCTCTCCTCCTGGGCTTTAAAGGATCTGGTGTTAGAACACAGGATTGAACAAAAGGTGACTCTCCTTTTCTGGGTTCTTACCAGCAGTTTAATGATGATTCAGTTCAGTTCAGTCGCTCAGTCCTGTCCAACTCTTTGCGACCCCATGGACTGCAGCACACCAGGCCTCCCTGTCTATCACCAACTCCCGGAGTTTACTCAAACTCATGTCCATTGAGTTGGTGATGCCATCCAACCATCTCATCCTCTGTCATCCCCTACTGAGATTTAAATCAACTATGCGTATGACTTTAAAATGCTTTTGTGTATATATATATATATATATATATTTTTTTTTTTTAATTCAGCCCATCACCAATCCTCCTTATTCATTCTCTTTTGCATAGTCACTGTTCTGCCCAGAAAAGGTGATAAAAGTAGAGGATCTAGAGTGGGAAAAAGCAGCCCGTGGTAGATACTGCCATGGGACTGCCGCATGCTGCCCACTTCTCACATAAGTACAATTGTCAGGATAGTATTAAGCACTGTTGACCCCAGCCTTGACAGTTTCACTCAAAAGAGCAAAATAACTAACCTAGGAGAGTTCCACCAAGATGGAATGTGAAGGAATGAATAGAATAGTAGGCTTTCTCCTCAAAACTATGGTTTGCCCTTTGTTGTACTTGATTTTGAAAGTGAAAATTGCTCAGCCGTGTCTGACTCTTTGTGACCTCATGGACTATATAGTTCCTGGAATTCTCCAGACCAGAATAATAGAGTGGGTAGCCTTTCCCTTCTGCAGGGGATCTTCCCAACCCAGGGATTGAACCCAGGAATATCCCGCATTGCAGGCAGATTCTTTATCAGCTGAGCCACAAGGGAAGCCTAGGAATACTGGAGTGGGTAGCCTATGCCTTCTCCAGGGGATCTTCCTGACCCAGGAATGGAACCAGGGTCTCCTGCATTGCAGGGGGATTCTTTACCAACTGAGCTACTAGGGAAGCCTTTTTACAATATTGGATGCGTCTATATATTTTCTAAATCGTAGGCTCATAGATGTCAGAGCTGGAAAGGACCTGGCACACCCATCAGGCAGCCACCTCTCTTAAGTTAGAGATGAGGAAAATGAGATCCAGAGAGCTGCAGGGGCTCCCCCAGGTCATACTGCCAGGTAGAGACAGGTGAAGATGGACAATCTATGTGTTTTAATACCTGAGAGGTGATATGGCACTTCTCAAATCCTGGTGAGCACAGGTTCCTCTGCAGCTTGTTTATCAGAATCTCTGAGGTGGGACTTGGGAATCTGTGGGTTTGTTTTTTTTTTTTTAAGATGATCAGATTATTGTTAAGCAACGAGTCTGTCTTATGTCAGAACTGATATTCATACAAAACAGGGATTTACCAGCCTTTGACCCCTGGCCCAGATCAGCTCTGCCATTTGCTTTTGTATGGCCCATGAATTAAGATGGGTTTTCACAGGACTTCCGGAGTGGTCCAGTGATTAGGAGGTTAGGACTCTGCATGTCCACTGCAGGAGGCACAGGTTCGATCCCTGGTTGGGGAACTAAGATCCTGCAAGAAGTATGGCACAGCCAAAATATAACAGAGAAGGCTTTTCACATTTTTAAGTGATTGTGCTTAGTCTATGCTTAGTCTCTCAGTTGTGTCCTACTCTTTGTGACCCCAGGGACTATAGCCTGCCAGGCTCCTCTGTCCATGGGACTTTCCAGGCATGAATAATGGAGTGGGTTGCCATTCCCTTCTCCAGGGGATTTTCCCAACCCAGGGATTGAACCCAGGTCTTCCACATTGCAGGCAGATTCTTTACCATCTCAGCCACCAGGGAAGCCCTTTAAGTAATTGGGGAAAAGTAAAAAAAAAAAAAAAACACAAAAAACAGTATTCTGTGACGTATGAAAATTTTAGGAAATTAAAATTTCCTTGTCCATAAATAAAGTTTTATTGAAGCATAGTCCCTCTTATTTGTTTACATATTGTCTATAGTTACTTTTGCAACTGCAGTGGCAGAGTTGAGCTGCTGCACCAGGGACTGTATGGTCCATAGAGCCTGTAATATTTGCTATCTGACCCTTTACAAAAAAGGTTTGCTGACCCCCGATATATATTATTCTCTCAGATAAGCACTACAAGTCCCAGTGTAACAGGAGATTCTTAAGCTTTGAGACCTTGTGTTGGTCCAAACACCATCTTGCCTTTTGCAAAAGATGATATTGAAAGAATTGCATATGTTAAGCATGTGTAAATCTAATTATTTAACAATAAAGTATGCTTCACTGTAATACAACTTGCTACTTTGAAGTATGGAGAATTCACCTTCACTTCTGAACATTTAGTGTAAACTAGAGGTTTATTTCGGAGAAGGCAATGGCAAGCCACTCCAGTACTCTTGCCTAGAAAATCCCATGGATGGAGGAGCCTGGTAGGCTGCAGTCCTTGGGGTCGCTAAGGGTTGGACACGACTTCACTTTCACTTTCACTTTTCACTTTCACACATTGGAGAAGGAAATGGCAACCCACTCCAGTATTCTTGCTTGGAGAATCCCAGGGACGGGGGAGCCTGGTGGGCTTCCATCTATGGGGTCGCACAGAGTTGGACACGACTGAAGTGACTTAGCAGTAGCAGAGGTTTATTTCTCTTTGAGCCAAAAAATGATCTCATGTTTTTATACTTGATAGAGGACATACTTAGAAAGGAGTGATAGTTAAACTATTCTATATGCAGTATTCAGTATCCAAATTAATTATGAAATTTCTACCTCACACGTAAAATGTCCTTAAGGAAACCTTTATTCCTACGAAACCACCTTTTAAAAATCCACTGTAGAGACCTAGTTCTCTCAGGATCACCAGTATCATCCTTGCCAACGCATCACTGTACTCATATAGAATCCTAGCTCCCTCCTGGTTTTTCTTCAACCAAGGCCTGACAACGTCAGTTTCCTAACGCCTTCCTTTTCTTTTCCCTCACCTCAGCCATGCAAGCATTTGTTCAGTCCTCAGGTAGCATTTATTGAGCACCTGTTCTGTGCTGCCCTGCAGGCTCTGATCCTGAGATAGGAAATACCCTCAGCGGTTCCTCTAGACCTGTCTTTCCATCATGGCCAGGCTAAAAGATGAGAAATTGCGGAGGTGCAGAGTTTGTTGCTTTAAAAACCTCTGATGCTTGTGTCCTTCGAAGGTAGGTAAGAGGTTTTGTACAGGCCCGGCCTGGTGGTTTTGGATCCTGGGACGTGGGCCAGCACATCTTTTATTGTTGCTGAGGCTTTCATGCAGTGTACCTCGGGGCTCAGGTTTCTCATCCACCAGACTCCATCCCCTCACCAGGTTCATTCCCTGTCGTACTGTCACTGAATTACTTCTCCATCTGGCAAATAGAAGCTGTAAAGAGACTCTAAACTTGGCATCATATGTTGCTCCCTGCAGCCTAACCTTTGATAGGTGATGTCCCTCCCCTGAGCTTTTGTGAAATGCACAGAGGATAATAATCCCTCCTTCACACACACTTCATGGGAATATTATGAGGCTGAATGAGGAGATTATTTAAAAGGCTTGACATTTTCTTGGAGGGGGTTGCTATAGAAACGCAGAGGAATACAAGTACTTCAGAGAAGAGATTTCAGGAAAGTCCAGGGCTCTTTAGTTTTTATTTTTTTGAATTATGAAGTATGACAACACATTTACAGGAGAAAATACAGAACAAAGTTACATACAGTTCCACTATATATTACAATTATTTTTAAGTAGGTAAAGTAAGATTTTAAGTTGGAGTTTCAATATCAAACTCTCAAAAATTAATAGAATGAGTATACAGAGAAGTAGAAAGATACAGTAGACCTGAAAAGCACTGTGAACCAATTCAACGTAATTAAGATTTATACAATTTTCACTCAACAGTAGGATACAAATTCTATTCAAGCTCCCATAGACTGTAAACTAGGAGACACTGGAACATATTCAGGGACATAAAATAAGGTGCAAAAACTTCATGGTCTAAAATTGAGATCATACAGAATCTATTCTCTTATCATTGTAGAATTATGTTAGAAATCAATATCAAAAGAAATTTGAAAATAACCCACATATTTTCAAGTGCCGTGTGACATTTACCAGGAGAGATCTTCGACTTAGCCATCAAAAGTCTCAATAAAGTTGACTGAGAAAAAACAGAGTGATTGCAGAGAAGAAAGCATTTAAATAAGAAATTAGTATCAAAATGAGAAATTAATATTAAAGATACTTTAAACAAAATCCCATGTATTTGGAAATTAAATGTCCACTTTTAAATGATGGTATATCTAAGAAGCCATAATAAGGAAAATTAGGGAAAAAATTGTAATAGAATAAAAATGAAAAGAGAATTTACTAAAATTTATTGTGTGCTGCTGAAGCTGCTTAATGCAATTAAATATGATGTGGAGTCTTCAATAGGTATGAAAACAAATAATGGACACTAGCATAAAATTTTGTGAAATTAAAACAAAATCTGTACTATTGTTAATAATGCTATATCACTTGTTAATTTTGTGTGTGTGTGTGTGTGTGACAGCATAGTATTTATTTAGGGGACGACAGAGAATGAGATGTCTGGATGGCATCACTGACTCGATGGACATGAGTTTGAGTGAACTCCGGGAGATGGTGATGGACAGGGAGGCCTGGCGTGCTGCGATTCATGAGGTCGCAAAGAGTCGGACACGACTGAGCAACTGAACTGAACTGACTGATGTATTTATATTCTCAGAATTGGATTAGAAGTTTCAAGCAGGGCTCTTTGTTCCTTCAAGAGGCCAAAATATGGAAGAGCTAGAGCTCGGCCCTTGACCTCTTTCAGCCTAACCCCAAGCCTACTACTTCCTCTTGCTTTTAGGATTAAGTTTTCCCTGCAGTTATCGCCGTCTCTCCCTGCCCCACCACTGCTGCCTGGGGCCAGTACCTTCTAGTACAGGAAGAATATGATCTCAGTGCAATCTCTCCGCTGGGGCTGCTTCATCGAGCATTTCCAGAATGCATATGGCTCAACACCAGCACTGCTTTTCTATTGTGGAGAAAATGGCTTGACTGCCAGGAACAGAAAGAACAGAAGATGAGAGGACAGGAACTTTAAAAAAATCTGCCAGCCACTGTGTATTGGGAGTACTTGGGTTGAGCAATATATTGAAACTGTGGGAGGAAGTGTGAAGTTGTTTCCTGCTCTCCAAGAGCTTGACACCTAGTCGGGGTGGAGAGTGGAGGGGAGGGTACAAAAAGAGCTTGGAGAATAATGAAAGACACAGACTCGGAGTGTAACAAGCGTTCGGGAAAGGGGGAGGTTAGAGTAATTGCAAAGTTATCATAAAAAAGTGGGACCTTGGGCTTCCCTGGTGGTCTAGTGATTAACAATCTGCCTGCCACTGCAAGGGACACGGGTTCGATCCCTGGTGTGGGAAGATCCCACATGCAGCAGAGCAGTTAGGCCCGTGTGCCACAAGCATCGAGCCTGCGAGCTGCAGTTCCTGAAGCCTGTGTGCTGTAGAGTCCATGCTCCGCAGCAGGCAGTGAGAAGCCTGCTCACCACAGCGAACAGTAGCCCCTACTTGCCACGACTGGAGAGCGCCTGTGTGCAGCAAAGAAGACCCAGCGCAGCCCCAAATAAACAAAGTCTTTTTAAAAAAAGTGGGACCTCAGTACCAAATTCAAAGTGACACTGACCTCTGTGGGAAGGAGGGGGATGGAGTTGGAAAGGGCTGCGGAAAGAAACCGTATTAATAATAAAGTGTTATTTCCTAGGCTAACTGATGGATATAGAGATGTTTGTGGTATCATTCTGTAGACTTTTTAATATGTCTTATGCCTCTCATATGGTTCATTTTTGTGGTATTTTTGTTTTCATTGAGATACAGTTCACATGCTAGAAAATCCACCATTTTAACGTGTACAGTTCATTGGCTCTTTATTCACTAGTTTGTGAAGCCATCATCACTTTCTGATTTCAGAACATTTTCACCACCCTAAAGAGACCCACTGGCTTCCGTGGTGGCTCAGTGGCAAAGAACCCACCTGCCAATGCAGGTGACATGGGTTTGATCCTGAGTCACAAGATCCCCTGGAGAAGGAAATGGCAACCCACTCCAGTATTCTTGCCTGGAGAATCCCATGGACAAGAGGAGCTGGTGGGCTATACAGTCCATAGGGTCACAACAGGTCGGACATGACTTGTCTACTAAACAGCCACAACAAAGAAACCCGTTAGCAAGGAGATCCTAAACCCCTCTCCATCCAATCCTAGGCTAACCAGCTTTCCATCAGGATTTGCCTATTCTAGACATTCCACATAAATGGAATCCTACAGTATGTGGCCTTCTGTGTTTGAACTCTTTTCAAGGTTTTTCAAGTTTCACTCATGTTGTAGCATGTATGAATACTTAACTTCTCTTCCTTTCTTTTTTTCTTGGCCCAGATGTCTTTATTTTTCAAAAAGGTCCTTAAATCTTTCTGAAGTTCCAAATGGGTTAGGAAACACTTTTAGCTATTGCTATTCTTAATTCTATTGTTTGGTTTGGAATAAAACTGATTTTTAAAAATTTATCCATAACACATTACTGGTCATAATACACAGTTGACCCTTGAACAACCCAGGCATGAAGGGTTCAGTCGAAGATCCACCTGTCACTGTAGGCAGCCCTCTGCATGTGTGGTGCCCTCACGCCTCGGTCCTTTAGAGCTGTGGTTCCTTTGTATCTGTGCTTCTGCAGTGGCAGATTCCACTGACTGTGGATCATGTAGTACTGCAGGATTTCCTGTTGAAAAAAAATGCATGTACAGGTGGACCTGCGCCTTTCAAACCCATGTTGTTCAAGGGTCAACTGTATATATTTTTATTGTGGTAAACTATATATAACACAAAATTTACCATTTTAACCTTTCTTAAGGGCACAATTCAATGGTATTAAATATATCCACCATGCTGTACAACCTTCGCCACCATCCATTTCCACAACTTTTTCATCATCTCAAATAGAAACTTACACCCATTAAAAAATAACTCTCCATTCCTCCTGCCTAAAGCCCCTTATAAACTCTCTTCTACTTTCTGTCTCTATGTATTTGCTAATTCTAGGTACCTCATATAAGCGGAATCATACAATATTTGTCCTTTTGTGTCTGGCTTATTTCACTTAGCCTAATGTCTTCTAGGTTCATCCATGTTTAACATATGTCAGAATTTCAAGTCTGGATACTACCCCATCATATGGCTATATACCACATTTTGTTTACGTTTTTGTCAGTTGATGGGTTGTTTCCACTTTTGCAGTATTTTGATGCTTTTATGAACATGCATGTATACGTTTTTGTGTGAACCTGTTTTCAGTTCTCCTGGATGTATAGCACGGAGTGGAATTGCTGGGTCGTATGGTATCTCAGTGTCTAACTTTTGAGGAACTGTCAACTGTTTTTCAAAGTGGCTGAACCATTTTCCATTCCTACCAATGATATATGAGAGTTTCTTTGTATTCTTGGCAACATTTGTTATTTTCAATGTTCTTTTAAAAAATTATTACCATTCTAATGGGTGTAAAGTGGTATCTCATTGTGATTTTATTTGCATTTCTCTAATGACTAATAATATTGAGTGTCTTTTCATGTGCTTATTAGCTGTTTATCTGCTTTGTAGAAATGCCTATTCAAATCCTTGACCATTTTTAACTTGGATTGTTTGTCTCTTTACTGAGTTGTAGATGTTTTTGTAATCTAGTCTGGCTGCAAAACCCTTATTAGATACATGATTTGCAAATATTTTCACCCATTCTTTGAGTTTTCTCTTCACTTTCTTAATAGTGTCATTTGTTGCACAGAAGTTTTCAATTTTGATGAAGTTCAATTTAATCTGTGTTTTCCTTGCTTGCTTGTGCTTTCAGTGTCCCGCCTAATCCAAAGGTAAAAAGATTTACACCTATGTTTTCTTCACTGAGTTTTATAGTTTTAACCTTCACATTTAGGTTTTTTATCCATTTTGAGTTAATTTTCACATCAGGTGTGAGACAGAGGTTCAGATTCATTCTTTTGCATCTGTTTGTCCCACCACCATGTATTGAAGACTGTTCTTTCCCCTTTGGATTGTCTTGGCATGCTTGTCAAAAATCAGTTGACTGTAGATGTGTGGGTTTATTTCTGGACTCTCAATTCTATCCTATTGATGTGTTTGGCTATTCTTGTGTTAGTACCAATTTTGATTATTATAGCTTTGTCGTAAGATTTAAAATGCAGAAGTGTGAGTCTTCAACTTTGTTCTTATTTTTCAAGATTGTAATTTGGTTCCCTTAAATTTCTGTACAGATCTTAGGATCATCTTGTTAATTTCTGCCAAAAAAGGCAGTTGAAATTTTGCGAGATTGCACTTAATAGCAATATTAAGCCTTGCAGTCCGAGAGCATCAGATATCTTTCCATTTATTTACTTTTTCCCCCATTTCTTTTACTGATGTTTTATAGTTTTCAGTGTATAACTCTTATACTTCTGTTAAATTTATTCCTATGTGTTTTATTTTTCTGGATGCTCTTATAAATGGCATTGTATTCTTAATTTCATTTTCGGATTGTTTTCTGCTAGTGTATAGAAATGTAACTGATATTTATATGTTGCTTTTATGTCTTAGAACCTTGCTGAACTTGTTAATGAGCTCTGTTTTGTGTTTGTGTCTTCCTTAGGGTTTTCCATATAAGAACTTATTTCATCTGCAATTAGAAATAGTTTTACTTGCTTAATTGCCTTGTCTAGAACATCTAGTACAATGTTGAGTGAAAGTGGTGAGAGTGGAATCTTTGTCTTATTCCTGGTCTTAAGAAGGAAGTTTTTAGTCTTTTAACATTAAATATGATGTTAGCTATGGATTTTTCATAGATGCCCTTTAACAGGTTAAGGACGTTCTGTTCTATTACTAGTTTGCTGTATATTTTATTATGAAACAATTTTGGATTTTGTCAAGTGCTTTTTATGCATCTCTTGAGATGATCGTGCAGTAATCATCCTTTATTTTATTAGTATGTTGTATTACATTGATTGGCTTTCATATGTTAAATTATCTTTGTATTTCTGGGATAAATCCCATTTGGTGGTGTGTAATCCTTTTTTTATATGCTGCCAGATACTGTTTGCTGGTATTTTGTTGAGGTTTTTGTGTCTATATTCATAAAGGATATTAGTCTGTAGTTTTCTTTTCTTTAAATGTCTCTGTCTGGTTTTATATCAAGGCAATACTGGCCTTACAGAATGAGTTGGGAAGTGTGCCCTTTTCGCCTGTTTTTTGGAAGAATTTATGAAGGACTGATATTAATTCTCTAAACGTTTGGTGGAACTCATCAGAGAAGCCATCTGGCCCTGGGTTTTTCTTTGTGGGGGGTTCATTTTTTTTAATGCAAGGTGCAGAAGATTATTTATAGTATATTTGAGGGGAGGGTAAGGGAGGGAGAGAAGAGTCTTTCTAAGGCTGTATCTGTGTGTTTATATTAATACAGAAAAGTTTTGAAAAGATACATAAGAAAAGATATACAGGCAAACGTTATCATTGAGTAATGAGATGGAACTTATCTTCTGTTCCTTTTTTTATGATTATGGACATGTACTACTTTAAATTAAACAACAAAGCGAAAACAAAAGCCTGCTTAAAAGGGCCAGCATTTGACCATGTGCTTCTTCACCTGCACGGTTAGATGCTAGGGCTGTGTACCTGCCACTGGCCTGTGTCCTTAGGACCCCAGTCTAGTAGACCCTGCATCTCCAGCTCCACAGTTTGCTGCTCCCCCTCTCTGTAAACCTCCAACAACACTGAATTACTTGTCAGTTCCCTGGAAACACCCCCAGTTCTGTGCTACTGTGCCTTTGTAATCCTATGCTGTTCCCTTTCCTTGCTAACCCTTCCCCCTTTATCTGCCCAATTAATCTCTCCTAATTGGCACTTATCCTTTAAAACCCCTTCCAAATGTTTAGTAACCTGCCTTTGTGAACACCTCCCACCTCCCAGCTCACTCCCCTCCCTTGAATTGCCCATCCAATGGGAAAGTAAAAATCTGTGTCTTCTGCTGCCTCTCACACATTACGTATATTTTTGTTATTGAATTTTATGTTTATTATTACTAGTTCACATAT
Source organism: Moschus berezovskii (assembly GCF_049115385.1). Taxonomy (NCBI): domain Eukaryota; kingdom Metazoa; phylum Chordata; class Mammalia; order Artiodactyla; family Moschidae; genus Moschus; species Moschus berezovskii. The sequence goes on along the minus strand of NC_142465.1, from coordinate 32,370,146 downwards.
ATGTCTTCCCTAAAAGTATGCAGCAGCAGCAAAAGTATAATTTTATTCAGTCTCATATCCAAGAAGCTTAGCACAATGCTTGGCACAAAACAGGTGCTCCAAAATATTTGAATTGAATTGAATTCATGCAACAGGAGAAGGCATCTGAGTAGGATGGGCAATAAGAGCCAAGGCCAAAGTTTGAATTACTATAACCTGTTCTGGTTTGGCACGACAGGAGGGTTCATGCTAGGAATGTAGTTGAATGAATTTGGCAAGACTGATAATGGAGGTTCTTAAAAGCTAAATAGAGTAGACTCTGTAGTTAAATAGCGACACGGTGAATAACTCCTCTCACCTCCTTGAGTCTTTGCTCAAATCTCTTTCCTCAGTAGGCTTACCCTGATCACCTGAGAGGGATGGACCAAGAGGTTGTGGTTGGTAGATGCAAACTATTACATTTAGAATGGATGAACAACAGGGTCCTAATGTATAGCACAGGGAACAACATTGAGTCTCCTGGGATAAACCATAATGGAAAAGAATGTATGTATGTATATGATTGAGTCACCTTGCTGTTACAGCAGAGATTGGCATAACATTTCAATTCAAAAACAAAACATTCACCCATCCACTGACCCCTGCACTCTCGAGTTGCCTTTCCCTGATCTTTCTCCTTTTCCCAGAGCACTTATCACCTTTGATATAATTTACTTACTCATTAGGTTTTTTATTTATTGTCTGTCTCCCCTCTTAGAACATAAGCTCCTCTCACTAGGGTGGCCTTGTTCACCGATCCTTCCCAAGCACCTGGAACATTGCCTGGCACATAGTTGGCACTCAGTAATTATTTGTTGAGTGAATGAATCCTAAATTAATCAACTTCAGAATCTTGTCCAGAGCAGGCACAGATAGCTTAGGTATAGTTGACATGGCTTATTTCTGAAAGAAAAGTCTGATTTTTAAAACTGCTAAGATAGTGTCATCTGTTTGTAATGTAATCTGGAGCAGTGCAGGGGAGGGAGGTGAGGGAAAGCGGTTTCTCTTGGCTTAGTATATTGCCTTAAGGTTTCTTGCCTTAGACACCAAATTGGGAAGTAAAACATGGGTCCATTTGAGTTAATTTCTTGCCTAGAAAAATGTTATTTCTTGTGGTGATTAATTCCTGTGCTTTAACCATTTCTCTCTTTCTTTCTTCACAGACCTTTGTAGTATTAAACAGAGGGAAAACTCTCTTCAGATTTAGTGCCACGCCTGCCTTGTACATTTTAAGTCCTTTTAACCTGATAAGAAGAATAGCTATTAAAATTTTGATACATTCATATCCTTTTCTGCAAATGTGGAGTGAGTGCAGCCGTTATGTGGTCGCTGGTATGTGTTTCTGAATGTCCACCACCTAATTGTATATTAACTATTTTACCAGTGGTGTAGCTGACTATTCCTCCAGTCAGAACTTCTGCTAAAGCCTTAGCTGAGCTTTGGCAGATTCTTTTTTCCTAGGATGATATCACGGGAATCTGGAATTTTCTGGGTATCATTAAGAGGGACAAGTTAAGATGGTAACTTTACTGAAGTCTTAATTTTTAAAGCACTAAGACTTTAGTAATTTCATAACAAGTTATATTATTCAGCTTTTTTACATATTAAAGCCCAATTAGAATTTTTGAAAAGCTACTATAAATAATTGAGCGAGTGTTTTATAGATCTGCTTTGATTTAGTAAGCCACAAGTTTAGGAAGTAAGATAATCTCTCAGATTAAATGGCCTCTTTGGTACACAGGTTTAGATCTAGATTGCAGGATTGATATGAATTTTTTATATATATATTTGCTTCCCTTAAAAGAAAATGCCGATTTACTCATGTGGCTTGACTTTGTATCTCATTAATATAGGAGAGCATATGACAGATGAAAAATTATGTGATGGGTTTAGCAACTTCATTTAGTAACTTTAAACCTTCATCGTTAGTATTTAATTTGACGGTACTTAGTCCCATGCTTCAGAGTTTTGTATCCTCCAAGTAGGATGAAACCAGCAGTTGCTGCTTCATAAAAGGTTTGTTAAGCTTTTGCACCTTTTATTTTTGTTAAGAATTTAACAGCCTGATCTGAAATTTGTGGGTTTTTACAAACAACATAGTTCTGAAATCTAAAGGTTTATAAGAAAATAAATAATTCGCAATGGACTCCTTCCTTTCTTGTTGGATCAGAGGATGATTTTTTTTCTATTCTAACCAGAATATGTTATTATTCCCTGAAGAAAAATCCAGCTGTGGGAAGAAAAAAAAAATCCAGCTGTAAGAAGTGTTCTTCCTTTTTAAAACTCCACTAATAGAATGAAGGTAGTGAATGCCATTAGCAAGAGAGTGAATTAGTAACAAATGAGATATGACTTCTGTGCAGTTGAAGTAACTCATATTGATCTAAAGCAGTTTAATTCTTCTCAGTAGACAAGAACATGGAGAGGGAAATGGCAACCCACTCCAGTATTCTTGCCTGGAAAATCCCATGGACAGAAAAGCCTGGCGGGCTATAGTCCATGGGGCCGCAAGAGTTGGACACAACTTAATGACTAAGCCAGACAAGAACAAGAAGGGCTGAGCAAGATCTTGGATGGAATTGAAATGGCAGCAAAGTGATTTGCTACCCATCAACATTCCTGGACACTCTCAGAAAGATCAGAATTTGCCTCGTTACCTAATTCTTAGGAATATGGTGGTATAGATGTCCTTAAAATCCTTACCACAACTGGTTTCCCAAATTTGACAGATTCACCAGACATTAACTATTGCCTTTCCCTGCAAGGACACAGTCCTTTGAAGGGCTATGAAAAAAAAGTAAACTGTTAAATACATGAACATTTCTAAATAATTGGTAATGCAAGATAATTAACAATAAATGACTCCTCAATAACATGCTGCTGCTGCTAAGTCACTTCAGTCGTGTCCGACTCTATGTGACCCCATAGACAGAAGCCCACTAGGCTCCCCCGTCCCTGGGATTCTCCAGGCAAGAATACTGGAGTGGGTTGCCATTTCCTTCTCCAATGTGTGAAAGTGAAAAGTGAAAGTGAAGTCGCTCAGTGGTGTCCAACCCTTAGCAACCCCATGGACTACAGCCTACCAGGCTCCTCCATCCATGGGATTTTCTAGGCAATAGTACTGGAGTGGCTTGCCATTGCCTTCTCCGCCTCAATAACATAGATAAGATTTAATTTGTTTTTCCCATCTGATGACTTTGGCATCTGGCAGACTGCAAGATTTCTGGTTATTGGGCAAAAAGGTATTTAGAGGCATAAATGGTAAGAAGGAAAAATGTTTATCCAAAAGGAATACAGTGACAGCCCTTTTGAAACAGAGTGGCCATCCTGCTGTGTCCACTCACATTCTCTGGCCGGGTGTGGTACATATGGTGGCACTCAGATGGTTCATGGTGGTGGCCACAGTTTTCATTATCACCTTGCCTTTTTCTCCTCTGTGCTTTGTCTCCTTTCAGGTTACTGATTTTAATTCTCATGATACTTAATGTGAAATGTATTTGCTTCCTGAGGATAAAAGCAGGCCAGATTTTGTATATTCTCCCTTGACTCTTTTCTACAGTATTTAGCATGATCATTATGTGCACTATTTTGACCAACTGTGTATTCATGACTTTTAGTAACCCTCCTGACTGGTCGAAGAATGTGGAGTAAGTAGCTCATGCATTTATTTTTCTGCTCGCTTGTTTTAAATATTTCTAGTTACTGCATCTTGCACTGCACAGCTTATCCATCAAGGAAGAAAATCGTTTGCCCACTTTTCATGTGACAGAGATGGATGAGGATACATGTGGAATTTAGGAAATATCCTTAGACATCAACTCTGGAAATTATTATTTCTAGGTTATTACCCATTTTTTATTTCACTGCACGGGTGAGGATACATCTGCAATTTAAGAAGTAAGCATTCTTAGAAATCAACTCTGGAAATTATTGTTTCCGGATTATTGCCCATGTTTTACTTCACGGAGTGGGTGAGGATACACGTGGAATTGAAGAAATATCCTTAGAAATCAACTCTGGAAAGAGAAAGCCTGCTGAGGAAGTGACGGCTCACCACCTCTGCCCTTTCCTGTGGTAGCCTGTGTTACCCGAGGCGTGGACTGGCCCATCCCCATCTGCTGCGTCAATTCCTGATGATCCTGCCTTTTCTCCAGCTTTAGCTTTCCTTTTCTTGTTGACTTGTCTCAAGTGAAAGTTAGCTCTGGGGCCTCCTTTCCTGGTTCAAAATGATCACGTGCTAGGTGGCAGTACAGAGCTATTCCTTTGCGATGCCCCTCAGGCCCCAGTGCCGCATCCCAGCTTTCTCGGTTTGTGCATTTCAGTAATTTTCATTAGATGCATCCCTTTCTCTTCCTCACTTCCTTTCTGCTGCTTGAGTTGTGTCCTTTCTGTTTTGTCTCCGTTAGTGAGGCTGCATGCTGGCAAGGGCTCTCTTAGAAGGTTCATTTAAAGTTCCTTTCTGTTTAGAAATTGCCTCAAGCTGTCCATTTCTTCGACAGGTACACGTTCACAGGGATTTATACATTTGAATCACTAGTGAAAATCATTGCAAGAGGTTTCTGCATAGATGGCTTTACCTTTTTACGGGATCCATGGAACTGGTTAGATTTCAGTGTCATCATGATGGCGTAAGTTCTCTGCTTACTTTATTGGTGTTCTGGGTGTGATTATGTGTGTGTGGTTGTACTCTTGGCTGTGTTTGTATGACAGTGTAAGTGTGCTTTTATGGGCTTAGTTGTGTGAGGAATTAAAGAATAACCGTGTAAAGTGGTGTGGACATATGTCTGATTCTTTCTTACGAAGGCCTCTTGGGATTCAGGCAGTGACAGTGTGTGCATATGGGCGAGGATGAGCAGGTGGGAGCAAAGGTAGGAAGTGCTTTTCTATTGCAGCTCCCTTATATTTTGTTTCCTCCTGTAACACTGCCCGGGGTGCCCACAGTTATCACTGGGAGGCCTTGGCGAAGATTTCATAGTTTTTAGGTGTAAACCTTAGGCTGGAACTCAGTTTCCTGGGTATATTATGTTACATGTAATTTCTTGAGGCTGTCCAGATGTTGCAGAATTCAGAGCACACTTTAGAGTCAAAACATAAGCCAGGTATCCAGTCTGCTCACTTCCTAAAGAATTGCTGACCAGAGCTTCAAACTGTTATTACCTGGGAACAGTGTAACCCCACATTGGCATGCTAGCTGCTCTGTGTAATTAGTGTTGTCTTAACAATGAAAATGTTTCTCTTCGGGAAACTTAGATGGTGATAGAAGAGGTGTAGCAGACTTTATTTGTATTTTCATGTTGGGGAAAGCATTTTGTCGGTTGGTAGGGGGTGAAGGTGTAGTGTAGACTGTGTGTGTGTTTGTACGTGTGCGCGCAGATATGTAAGAGATTGAGTGCATTTGTATATGTTTGAGTCTGAGCATCTGATACAAAGATGTATTTCAACCATAAAGTGTGAATGAGTCTTATACACTGAACATTTGAAACTGGAACTTTGACTTTCTGTTATATTAAGAAAATTTCTAGCTTTCCAGCGTTATGAATACACACTGGTGTTCATTTAAAATGTAAGTGTCCTTGCTAGGCACAGAGCTGGTGATTAAGTGAACACTTAACAGAATATTGGCTCTGATCCCATAATCTGGGTTTTTCCTGTATGTCACAAGCTAAAACTTCATATGTAGGCATGACTGCAATGATACGCAGACAACTCTTGGATAAGTCATATATGCAGAGATTTAGGCATTTTTTCCATTGTCAACTAAGAAGTTATTTTAATATAGATTTGTTTATATGGGGCTCCTGCTGCAGAAATCTGTCTCCTTTTCCTAAGAAATTGTTCACAAAACTTGGAGACATAAGCCTTTGAATACCTCCTGGCCTTCCTTTTAACTGGGAAAAGAGAATGGACCAAGAGTAGTCATTCTGATTGGGATCTGCACATCATGATGCTGCGTGAGAGAGCCCCAGGAGCCTTCTGGTGGTATCACTCCTTTCAAATACACTTTGGATTTCTCCTTGCCCAACTGAAAAAAATAAAACGTGTTCCTTAAATGCTTGTATTTGAAACTTTTCTTTTTCAAGGAAAAAAATGAAATCATATCTTGCTTATAAGACCCTTTCTTACCCCTATTCTCAAACCCTCGCCCAGTGGTACCATTACAAGTTAACTTTGGTTTGATTCTGCAGGTATATAACAGAGTTTGTAAACCTAGGCAATGTTTCAGCTCTACGCACTTTCAGGGTTCTGAGGGCTTTGAAAACTATTTCGGTAATCCCAGGTAAGATGGCCCGGGGTTGGTGTTAGGTGTTGGGTTAGGGCCCTGACGTGACGTATTGTACTTTTTGTTTTGTTGTGGTTTCGTTCTTTTTCCTTTGGTGTTTGTGTTTGTGTCCGTGTTTGTCATTTGTGTCTGTGCGTGACCTCCCTTACTACAGATATGTGACAGAGTTTGTGGACCTGGGCAATGTCTCAGCGCTGAGAACATTCAGGGTTCTCCGAGCTTTGAAAACTATCTCTGTAATTCCAGGTGAGAAAATTTAAACACCAAACTGACTTTGCCTCATCTCCTCTTATCTCCTCCATTTGCTCTGTCCACCACATCCTGAAGCAGCGTCAGCACAGCTGGGATGGCCTTGCATTTCGCATGTTTTTCCCAGGAGATGTTCTCTGGAATGGCTCTTTGGTCCTGAAGCCAAAGTTGCTCTGACAGTGCTTGCAAGGCATGCAACCCCCATTCCATCCATGCTCTGAAAAAGCACGTGCTTAAGAGTCACTTGGATCTTAAGATACCTGAAAAAATTGTCACGGAGTGAGCTGTCTGTTTGAATATGAATCATTTGCTTCCTGGCCTCATGGAATTACAGTAATTTTAGCATTCACCATCATTCCATTGCTTGTGATTTCTAGGCTTCCTATCGCATGGTTTGCTGATGGGTTGTTATTCGAAGAATTGCACTTTTACTGTTATTGTGTTAATGGAATTATTTAATCACAGAAGAGCTCTTACCCCATTGACTAGTCCAGTGTTCCAGACAAATTTAAGAGCTTGGTGTTAGTGACCTGAACTTTAATAATCACTGTATATCACATAGCGTTGCTATCATTCACTAGAATAAGAACCAGTAGATATCTACTACATATATATTCAGAGACCATTCTCAGACATAAATCCTAATGAAAACTTATGAGGGTGCCATTAAAAAAAAAAGTCAAAGGTAAGATAAGATACATCTAAGCACGTGGGCAGACAAAAAAGTACAGAAACTTTACAAGGAAAAAAAAGTAGTCAGGGGCTAGTTGAGAGGTAGTTGATTGACAGGCTTTACATTTTTGCCTCTTTTTCTTGATTCTGGTTGAGCTAGCCCAATGGTTCTTAACCTTTTGAAGGTTTTGTATCCTTTTGAGAACCAGGTAAAATTTCGCAGGCACCACCTCCCTAGCAAAGCCCATCGATGGCCCCCCGAGGTTGAGATCTATTAATTTAATTCAAATCCTTCAGTTCAGTTCAGTTCAGTTCAGTCCCTCAGTCGTGTCCAACTCTTTGCGACCCCATGAATCACAGCATTGCTGCCCGGTAATAACTATTTTTCGGAAGACCAGTCTTGAAATCTGGCAGGAAAGATATTTTAGTTAGTAGACTAACTAACATGGCAGAAACATGCAGAAGTCTAGATGTGTTGTCGCTGGTTGGACTTTGGTTGTATTCAGGAGTTTTTAGATTCTGCCAGGCTTTCCACTGCAGTTTTGTAGAAACAGGGACATGAAGAACAGAGGCATCCTATTCCTGGCATCACATGGCTTTTCTTGTGGCTGCACCAAAAATACTCCTCTTTTCTCCTTTTCAACGTTATCCAGATATCAAATGCAGAGAGAGAGAAGTACAGAGGTAGAATCCTGCTGACTGAGACCCTCAGGGAGGTAAATCTCAGTTTCTCCATTTACAAACTTGGGCCATGAAGTGGGCCCATAAATTACGGCCCTATTGAGAATGAATTACTTTATTTTTAGCAACGGTAGCTTCTTGTCAACCAGAGGCTAGATGTCAGTAGAGTATATTCTTTATTTTTTTAAGATTTTTTTATATGAACCATCTTCAAGGTCTTTATTGTATTTGTTACAATATTGCCTCTGTTTTATGGGTTGATTTTTTTGGCAGCCAGGCATGTAGGATCTTAGCTCCTCGACCAGGGATAGAACTCACACCCCACACATGGGAAGGCAAAGTCCCAAGCACTGGACCATCAGGGAAGTCCCTTAGAGTATATTCTTATTGGCAAAAAACTATAACCATGACTTACCAAAGTTTAGTTCTTAGCCATTTTATTAATAAATCCATTTGACAGAAAATCCAGCTCATTCTCTAGGCACCTTTATGAAGCTTGTTGATGGCAGACTAACCCTTAAGCAGGCCTTGTCTTTTTTTTCTCCTTTTGTAAGACATGTATGCCACCAAGTCTTTACTCTCATTTTTCCTTTGGTCTCTTTCACTGGAAGGACTGATGCTAAAGCTGAAACTCCAATACTTTGGCCACCTCATGTGACGAGTTGACTCACTGGAAAAGACTCTGATGCTGGGAGGGATTGGGGGCGGGAGGAGACGGGGACGACAGAGAATGAGATGGCTGGATGGCATCACCGACTCGATGGACATGAGTTTGGGTGAACTCCAGGAGTTGGTGATGGACAGGGAGGCCTGGCGTGCTGTGATTCATGGGGTCGCAAAGAGTTGGACACGACTGAACAACTGAATTGAGCTGAACTTCCTCCTCTGGCCTCTTTTAAATATGATGCCATGTTTTCTGCTCACTTCCCCCAGTGTACTCCGCAAGGCATCTGTCCCTTTATGTTCTTGTGATCTCAAAACTTCTCTTCCAGAACTAAATTGGAAAGCTGTGCTCTCCTCACTAACTAGGGCAGCAGATGCTATCTCTGCTCCAGCTCTTAGCCTCTGTCTCTGTCTCTGCTGTATGATTAACTTCTGACCACAGCATTTCTGCAAGATAACTCTGACTGATGTCACGTTTTTTATCCTTAATTTCTAGTTTTATAGGTATATATTAATGTCAGATGGTAAAGCGTCTGCCTTCAATGCAGGAGACCCAGGTTCGATCCCTGGGTTGGGAAGATTTCCTGGAGAAGGAAACGGCAACCCACTCCAGTACTCTTGCCTGGAGAATCCCACAGATGGAGGAACCTGGTAGGCTACAGTCCATGGGCTCGCAAAGAGTCAGACACGACTGAGTGACTTCACTTCAGTTTCACTTTACATTCTGTATTATAAATATATATCTATAAACACAGTGCCTAGCCTGTAAGAGTCCTTTATAAATGATTTTAGCAGTAGCAATTATAAAGAAGAAACCTAAACCCAGAGAAAGAGTTTGTGTGAAGATTTAGACACTGACTTCACAGATTAAAATAAATTATTGGATTCCTATTTCTAGAAGCACCTCCTAGTTGAGCTGGCTTTGGGATGTTTTTGCCAATAACTTTAAGGGATAATAACGTCAATGATTTAGTCAGTTCTTAAAGTGTGATTTTTTATCCCAAGTTCTTTTGCTCTTGATTCTACTTGTGGAGAGCTGCTGCCCTGTGCCTACCTGCCTGTTACCCAGGTCTCCTTCCGCGGTGGGGATACCAGTCTGAGTCAGTGGACCTGAGCCCTCTCTTGATTGGAAATCTGAGTTGTTTTGACTCTGTTGTCACGGAGCGGGGCCATAGCTCCCTTGAATAAAAGCCATTGCTTTGCGTACCAAGTTTTCTCATAGACCACTTCAGTGGAACTGTTACTTTCTTTGCCTTCTCCTGCTCCCACTTTGACTGTAGGCTTTTGCTGAAGCTGCCAAAAACAGAAGTGAGATCTACCACAGAACTGAAAGGGACCTGTAAGATCTCACAGCATTCTCAACTCCCTTTTTGAGAGTTTTTCCTTTCCTAGAGCACTTACCCTGCTCACCTGGGCTGATATTGTCCTCCCTTTTAGCATCTTTGGTAGATAGTCTGGATGTGTCAGGGCAGCCAGGACTTCCTGAAGATTGGAGAGTACAGTGTATCAGTTAGCTCTAGCCTTTTATACAAGATGCTTCAATTTAGACCCTTCTTGTGGCTTAGAAAAGAGTAAAGTCACATCTGATCCTCTTTATTTGCTAACTCAAGACTTGGATACCTATCATTCACGATTTCCCTTTGCTTCAGAGGACTCGACTTGAAGAACAGTGCCACGCAAACTGTGCTAAAGGGATCAGTTACAGGAAAAGACCCTTTTAAAATTTCTTTTGGTCTGGAACTTGCCAGATTCAACTTGACATTGAAGTATTCTGTATAGAAGGTTGTATGTCTTAAAACTTTGTTTTTACTTTGTATGTACCTGGGTACAAAAAGGAACTTCTAAGTGACTGTCAGAAGTTTCATCCTCTGCGTGTTTTGGCTACATGCCACAGGACTGACATGCCCCCAAGATAGGGTGGACATCTTAAACAGATGTCTCAGAGTTTCCTTAGAGAGTAGCACTTACTGGTGTAAATAAAACTGGTTGGGAGGGCCTCGCTGTTGGTCCATTGTCACATCCATCATCATTGAAATGGCCTCTGAAAGCACTCCTGTTCGCCATTTTGCTCTCTTTAGAGCTGTAATTTCTTGATTATTTTTCTCTTGGGTTTGATATTTCTCTGTTTTCATTTCTGTTACCTTCTCTCTCTCTTTACCTGTGGTATCAGATACAAAGCAGGGAAAATGAGAGGCCCTTCTCCCTCCCACCCCAGTATTCACAAAGAAACCACTTTTAAAAAACATCCCGATTATGAATGTAGCAATTTCTACTGCATAGTAAAGGGGGATAGAATGCATTTTAAGACTGTATTCGGACTCATTGTTTCTTTTAAAGTACTCTGATTATTAATCCAGTAGCTTTTGTATTTCTCCTTCTTCCACATTGTTTCTCCGGGTAGACAGCTGAAGTTTACCACCATAGTCCTGAGTGGAACACTGAGGGCTCATGGGATCTCCCTGCTCCACCACTGGGAGCTGGTTTCATTGTGGTCAGACTTTGTGACATGAATCTATCTGGTCTTGAGTAAAGAAATCTAGGGCCCCCAAGTCTCTCACATGTTACTCTTGATCTAAAGAACCTCTAAGAACTATCACTGCGAGGACTGAATCTGCAGCAGAGAAGGCGACTGGGCGCAACTGTGCCCCAGGACTTGTCTGGACGAGCCAGACTGTGGGACTGAGAAGCTGTCCCTTCACTGTTGTGAGGGCTGCGTGTTAACGGCTGTTGGGGCCTGTTCCGATGTTCGTTTTGTAGGAGGAATAGCTCATGTGGCTTCAAACCTGTTAGCTTTCTCAACCTGAGTCACAAACCAGGAAAGATAAATTGACTATTTATAATCTGGCATCAGCCTGGTGGAAAATCTTGATCCCAGTATGCACAGCTGATTTCTCTGGATTCAGCACGTAAGCAGGCTTTGTTCATTTATTCAAGGGATCACTGGGCATCAGGAAATGAGACAGGAGATTCAGAGGTGCCTTTGGACATAGGGTGGAATAAGTGAAGCTGTGGCAGCAGCTTCACTTGCTTCTCAGAGTTAAGTGTCCCATTTCCTGTCTGGTAGCTGAGCTTTCTGTACATTAGGTCCAGCTGCCTTTCCTTGGTCTGTAGTAGATATATTAACTGCTTCTGCTCAGACACATCCCAGTGCTAGTTAACGTTAGCCTTTTCCAAGAGTTCTCACTGTCCAACTTGCCCCCACCTGGCTTCTGTCGCACACTCTGTTGTGTAGGAGTCATATGAAGGAGCATTCTACTCTGTTTTAGATAGTCGGTTTTCTTGCTCATTCTGGTATGTGGTATTGTGAACCAGCAGAGGAAGTAGACAGCTTATCCTTACAGCCAGCGCAGTGGTATTCTCCAGTCCTGCATGCATCAGGTCAAGAATTCTGCCAACAGCTTCCTAATTTTTGTGGCCTGATTTGCTGGTTGCAGGGGGAGCACTTTTGCTTGGCTGCATTAACTAGTATGAGGCAGCCACTGCTAGCCAGACTATGAAGGTTAAGCTTAAGAAAAGCATTGAGGGCGTCATCTCCTTAAATTGGCATTGATGTCTGCAGATACGGTCGTTTGCAGTTATCAACTCTTATGAAGGAAGAAGAGTCTTGGCTGATGCCTGAGTGAATGCAGCGACTGTTTACACTGAACGTTGCTGAGTCATTGTGTGCTTACCTTCACTACAGACCTCAAGCTAATCACCTTTCTTCTTCCTCTGCCTCCCTCTGATTTTCTCCTAACAATCTGGATGAGAATCTTAGCGAATAAACTTTTTAGATGGCCATTCTGTTATTTAGTGATCGGTTTTGTTTAATTAAGATTTGTTCCTTTGTGGCCCTATGAATACCATTTCCAACTTAAGTTTCTATTTTAAACTTCTTGGAAGCTGAAAGAACTTCACCAAGTTGTTGATCAGACCTCAAAGCAGAACACCTGAAAAATATTCTTTAGCCTTCTGGACTCATGTTTACAGATTTCGTCAGCAGTGGCCTCTGGTTTATGGAGAACAGATGTTGAACCAGCAGATTGTGAGTGTTCAGGTCCATCCCCAGAAAAACGAGGAGTTCTGTGTAGGCTTGGTGTCTCAGTTGAACATCTCTGGTTGCAAGTAGAAAGATACATGCATCCTTCAGGGACATCGAAGGCTGGAATGTTTTGGGGCTTCTGGAAGCCAGTGAAACCAGAACGCAGAGCCAGCAAGCCCCAGACACCAAGACCACCTTGTCTCCATACTTCTCTTCTCCTTGCATCCGTTTCCTTTTTTGTGCCTTTACTTCTCAGACGGATCCTAATATAACGATAGAATATAGCTACCACCTAGCTCCCACATTTATTTATCATTCCCACCACACGAAAGGCTACTGGACTCTCTCTTGCCCCGTTCCGAATTCCTGGAATTCAGGATCTAGATTTAGGTCAGATGTCCACCCTGACATCTAACTAGTAAGAGAAGGTCACTTCCTACAAACAAGGCTGCTGGGAGCCCGGCCTTATGGAATAGAAGATGGTTTGAGCTCATTGCCTGGAATTTCCTGTTGTATGGGGCTTGGAACTGTCCAGAAAGTTCCCAGCCAAGGAAAATCAGATTAGACTTATGCTCAAATTATATGCTTTTAAAAATGAATTAATGTCACAAATGCATTGGCTTGACTGTTTTAAAGTTTTATCCTCTTGTTACTGATACAGATGACAGCTAACAACTCAGTTCATGAAAATAGAAATAAAAAGTGGCTTGAAACTGTCATCAGGTGTTCAGATAGGTGATTGTCTGAGCCATTCAAGAGAGATTGCTGTATGAGCTCTTCATAAAGAAGTCCAAGAAAAGAAACTTTACAGCCATTCTTCAGTGACCTATCAACTACTCTTTTTTGTTCATTTATTTTTTATTGATGTATAGTTGAATTACAACATTGTGTTAATTACTGATGTAAAGCAAAAGTGACTCAGGTATACATATATATACATTCTTTTTATATTCTTTTCCATTCTGATTTATCAACTACTCTTAAAAAAAATCACTCTTTTTGAAAACATAACTGTCATTATAGGGACCTAGAATTGAGTTATTGACCCAATATACACCTGCTTCAACCCAACCAAATGGAGCGAAGGAATTCTCTGTTCCTTAGCAACTTACTGAAATAAGTTCCGTAGCAGAGGAATAGCTTTTCCTTCTCTATAGCTGCCTTTTATTTTATACCACCAATACCTTCTTACCCAACTGCATGATAATGATACACAGTTTCCCAGAACTTTAGGAATGAAAGATTGAAACTCCAACCACTTAAACATGAACAAATATCTCTACCCTACTTTTAAAGGCTTTCAGCTTCTCCTCCACTGCCCACTGCCAGGTGTCCTTATGCTTATCCATGTTCGGTGTATGAGAAAATGAGACTGGGAGGTGACCTTAAGTTTGTTCCTAAACACAGTTCATCTTAAATAGAGGCTGAGCCAGGACCAGAATTCCTGCTTTCTGATCCCTGCCTTGTGCTCTTTCTGCTCTGTCCTGTAAGCAGAAGGAATCCGGCTTGAAGTGCCTTATGTCCTAGAGCCCAGGCAAGCTCTTCCTAATCCCTTTGGTGGCCACAGCCTCCAGGAAAGGCCCACTCTGTGAGAAAGCACAGGTCTTTACACACTGTCAGGTCTCTACAGTCTAACTCTTGGCTCTTTTTACTTTAATTTCTCTTCTATGTCTTTCAGGATATCTGTGTAAGAGAAAAGAAAATTTCATATTAATTTACTCTTTCAATAAAGAACTAAAAATATATTAGTTGTATGGCCAAGACCACCACAACTTTGTAAAGCAATTATCCTCCAATTAAATACACACACACACACACACACGGTAAGTGCCTGCTTTGTGCCAGGTCTTGTGCTAAGCACAGCATCCATTACCACTCTCAGGCTTAACTTTCAAAATTCTAGGTGGTTAATTGCAAAATACAGCAAAAGAAGAATCATGTCCACATCTCCCATTAGATCACCATCATACAAGGTTAGCCATGCAGTGATATTATCCCAGTCATATCTCTTGGAGGAGGGAAGCATATGAATAACAGTGAGAGCTAACAAGATATAAGTACCTGGCAGTGTACTTGATATTTAATATTCATTATCTTATTTAAACCTCACAACAAGCCAACGAGATTGGTATTGTCAATACATTTTTACAGATAGGTAAACTAAGGTTCAGACAAAAGTGGTTAACATTTGAATTATTTACTGTGTGCCAGGTACTGTGCTAAGGGTTTATATTAGTCATGCTTAATTAACCCTCACAACAGCCCTATGATATTTAACTATAAGTATCCCATTTTAGGGATGAAAACACAGTGCTAAGGGTTTATATTAGTCATGCTTAATTAACCCTCACAACAGCCCTATGATATTTAACTATAAGTATCCCATTTTAGGGATGAAAACACAGATCCCAAGAGGTTAGGTATATTGCTCAGGCCACACAAGTAAGTGGTATAATTTGATTAAGATTAGTAATTATCTACCCAGACTCATACTTTAGAGCCAGGATTAGGATTTCTGTAGAATTTCACTGGATATTCTTGCTTTCAGAAGTAACTTAAGGATAAGATCCCTCTTGAGACCTGTATGTCAAGGCTCTGTGTCTGCCTCTGTCCGTCCTGCTGTTTTGGCCCCCCAGGAGTGATCAGTGCTTCCTTGGCCATGTCTTACAGGTAGCTGATGTGTGGCATGCCCAGGAGAACCACGTGTAGACTCAGTCTTGATCCAAACATCGTGAACCCACAACCATACTTTTCCTTGTCTCCTGTCACTGATCTCTCCCTGTGCAGTTGAGAAATCTGCCTGCAGATTTCCATTTGAAACAGTGGCTTGCCTTTAAGCTGCCAATTTAAGTGGGTTATATGTTTTTTTTAAAATCTAGGACAGAGAAAAGGTCAGTTGTAGAGAACAGGACATATATGTGATGCAGAAAACGTGTAATTTTTAGTGAAAAGACAAACCACAAATACTGAATTGATAATAATTAACCTTTTCAATACATTGGCATTTCCAGAGCTCTTGGGAAAATATTATTGTACCTTCTCCCTTATTGTTGGCTTTGAAACTTCCCCATAGTTCTCTTTCCAACCTGGACGCCACCTCTATTCCTGATTTTCCATTTGTTTGTTCAGCTAATATTTACTGAGTACCTGCTATGGGCTAAGCCATACAAATACAGCTGTGAACAAGACAGATATAATTAATTATGACCATGATAAATGCTACAGAGAAAACTAATAGGTGCTATTAAAATAGTAATAGTAGGAGAGGGAGAAGAGTTGTGAAGTCAGAGAAGGCTTTCTGGGGGAATTGCTATTCAGCTGAGAGTGGAGGATGAATAGGATGCAGGCACGAGGGACAAGAGAATGGAGGAAGCATTCCAGGCAAAGGAACAGCAATTGTGGAGACACCTGGGCAAGTCAGAGCTTGACTCACTTGAGTCACTGAGAAGCAGTCAGAGACAAGAAAGTACTTCCAGGAAGAAAAGAGCCACATACCGGAGAAGGGACTTTCTTTTCCAGAAGTATTGACTTAAAAATTGATGCTCCTGGGAAAATTGATAATATTGCTGACCCATTGTTATTCCCATGGTATAAAAGATGAAGTAGTGCTGTGGGGAGGAGTAGGAGCCATGGCTGAGAGGGAGGTTGGGGGAGGTGGGGAGGGCTGTGGGGCGACTCTCACTCTGGGAGTTCTCTCCCCTCAGGCCTGAAGACCATCGTGGGCGCCCTGATTCAGTCCGTGAAGAAGCTGTCAGACGTGATGATCCTGACAGTGTTCTGCCTGAGTGTCTTTGCCTTGATCGGACTGCAGCTCTTCATGGGAAACCTGCGAAACAAGTGTGTGGTGTGGCCCATCAACTTCAACGAGAGCTATCTTGAAAACGGCACCAAGGGCTTTGATTGGGAAGAGTACATCAACAATAAAAGTAGGTAGCCCTTTCTCTGCAAGAGTGGAGAGAAAGTCTGTCTCCAATGTGAATGACAGAGCTACCCCTGGGCTATACAGAAGTGCTTGGGCCAGAAAGAAAGGCCAGGACTGCTGGGAGGAGCTTTGTGAACTTTCTCCCGTTCCTTGAGGTCAGGTTATCTTCAGAAGCTTGCAAATATCAGCCCTCTCACTCTTCTCTCTTTTCTCTCTCTTTAAAAGGATAAGTGAAACTTTATATTTTGCTCACATGTACCCCTAAACTTGTGCTTTGGAAAATCGAGCTTAGAAACTTGATGAAAAATCCGTTTTTTCCCCTGAGATAGTTAAACATTTAGAGTATACCTGGGCTTCCCTGATAGCTCAATGGTAAAGAATCCACCTACAATGCAGGAGACCTGGGTTTGATCCCAGGGTTGGGAAGATCCCCTGGAGAAGGGAAAGGCTATCCACTCCAATATTCTTGCCTGGAGAATTCCATGGACAGAGAAACCTAATGGGGTACAGTCCATAGGGTCACAAAGAGTAGGACATGACTGAGCAACTTTCACTTTCACTGTTCACTTAGGTTTCTTAATATTACTAAGACCTTAGAAATCAGTCTGGTCTAGGGAGTCGAGTAATCTCCAAATAACTGTTTGATCCTATCACAGTTTAGGAGTTTTAACAAGTTCATTTCAGAAACCAGAGCATTTGGGTGTTACTCTTAGGAATATTTGGTATAGTAGTGTGCATGTGTGTGAAGTCGCTTCAGTCACGTCCAACTCTTTGCAACCCTATAGGCCGTAGCCCACCAGGCTCCTCTGTCCATGGGATTCTCCAGGCAAAAGTAATGGAGCGGATTGCCACACCCTCCTCCAAGGGATCTTTCTGACTCAGGGATAGAACCCACGTCTCTTAAAGATGCATTGGCAGGGAGATTCTTTACCACTAGCACCACCTGTACTTGTATGAAACTAGGGAGGAAAGTTAGCAGTATCACTATTAGTCACTCTTGAGGAAATAAAGGCAGGTAAGTATCCACAAGAAAGTGTTCAAAGAGGATTTCAGGGACACAAACAGGAGAGGGAAACGTGTCTTCTAATTTAAAATAGCACATGGTTACTAGCGATCAGTTTATCTTTGGTAAAGAGAAGTTATGAGGATAGAAGGGTAGAGTTGTGTAAAGCGGTAAAGAACTCAGAAACCTCTGTTAGACCCTTTGATTCAAGTCCTAGAAGGTGGCTTATAGATCTGAAGTATTAATACAAGTAGAAATCGGGTGTCTGAAAAGAACATTGCATTAAAGCCCACATGGCAGCGCTTTTCATTGTTAAATATATACAGGAAAATAGTTAATGGGAAGGAATTCTTATCAGGTTTCACTGCTGTCAGGAAAGATTTATATGAGCTAAAATCAATAACTGTTTCTGCCGGGCTAGTTAGGAACAGTGTAACCTTATTCTCTCATTCACTTAAATCTGCCTTATTCATTTCCTGCCTCTTCAAACTTTTCTAGCAAATTTCTACACAGTTCCTGGTATGCTAGAACCTTTGCTCTGTGGGAACAGTTCTGATGCTGGGTAAGTAGCTCACTTAATTTTATTCTCCTCCCATAAAATAATGTGTCACACAAAAATGAACAACATTTCACTTTCTTTGTGCTCATGTAGTGGGTCCAATAAATTGGTTGACTCAGATTTTCTTTCTGTTTTATATTTGTCCATCCAAAGTTGACATCTCACCAATAGGTGACAGTGGCTATTAGTCTAAAGCCAAAATCAAAGATATAAAAGACTAAAGATAGGATCTATAACACCAGATATCTTGCCTGTCTCTTGTAGACTCCACTCATTGTCTTAATACCATAAGTTATCAAGTAAGGGCACTGTTTTCATGATAGGTTAGCACTCAAGGTTGACCCAAAATATGCCAGGCCTGACAGCATGTGGGAGGGAAAAGAGTTGCAATGTATTATCTTCCCCTCAACCTTTTTTTCACTGTGGCAAAATATACATAACATAAAATTTGGTCTCTTAACCATTTTTACATATACAGTTCAGTGATATTAACTAGAAGTCCATTTAATTTCTATACTGAAGTATTGATATAGAAATTACATTGGAATAAATATCAGGTTAGTCTTAAAGCAGAAGAACTGTTATAACTGAGATCACTGAAATCCCAGTGTGATACAGTTTGTCACAGTGTTAAGAGAATAGAGATGATTAAGAGGAATGTCTAGGCATTTGTCATTTAGGTTAGTAGCTAAGTTAAATTTGGTTGAATTGCACCAATGTGCAATGAATCTAGGACAGTGATTCTCAAATTTTGGCATGCCTAAGAATCATCTGACATGCCCCTTAAAAATGCAAATTCGTGGATCCCATATGCAGAGTTTTTATTCCTAAGTCTTGTCTAGGACAGAGGTATCCTCATTTTTAAGGTGATTCTGATCCTAGACTGTCCCCAGGACATCATTTTTTGAAAAATTCACCTGGCTACTTTGTTTCTTTCCTCTTTTTTTTTTTTTTTTAATTCCTGTTTGTTGGCATAGCCTCTATAGATGGCTGTTTATTATTTGCAAGGTCACAGAGATGACTTCCAGCTGACGACCGGGTAGGATTATGCTGAAAAGCCCGGTGCTTCCTTTTCTTTCCTCAGGCAATGTCCAGAGGGATACCAGTGTATGAAGGCAGGAAGGAACCCCAACTATGGTTATACGAGCTTTGACACTTTCAGCTGGGCCTTCTTGGCATTATTTCGCCTTATGACCCAGGACTACTGGGAAAACTTGTATCAATTAGTAAGTAATACCATGTTTTTTGGTGATGGAATTTACATAACAATATGTGGGGTTGGGGACATTCTGTGTAAGAGACCTTTGGTGAAGACATTGTACAGAATCTTAGGGTGGTATTTCTCAGAGTCAGCTGGTTTACAAAATTAAGTGAATTCTCCCAGTTCTCGGCCCAGTTTCTTTAATGCTTATCATGTATAGCTGTAGAAGCTCACAGACTTGAGAGCCTCTTGCCTGGCCTGGGAATCTGCTATCTCTGTCCTTCCTATTTCAACAGACCATCTTTAGTATTTCTCCTTTTGGATGGTTGGGCTTAGGGCCTCTTTAAACATGTTGTGTAAGGCACTTTGCTAGACATTATAAAGAAGAGATTTTATCCACAAGGATCTTGGAACCTAAATATGTCAACATTTTGAGATTTATAACACAGTTGTATTTGTTCAAGAACATTGTGACAAATTTTTTTTTTTTTTTTAACAGTCACTGCCATTCTGTTGGCCTGCTTTGGTGACTCTGGACAAGTCATTTAATTTTGCTGGGTGTGATGGAGAAGTTAGTCTAGATGAGTGCTGAGGGTCTTCCAACTTAGAAATTCTCTGATAATCCATTGTTTTACATTTGACTCTAAGCCTTTGATAATGCTAGTTAGTTTGATTATAAGAATTGGGAACCCCTCAGGCATGAAGGAGACCCTTTAAGTGAACTAACTTTTTTTTTCCAATGGAAGTTTCTTATTAGGAATTCCTGGAATTCTTCCTTTCTTTTGTACAGCCTAGTATTCCCATGAAATATTTGTAACTGATGCTAAGCTCCGTGAAATAGTTGTGGTTGAGAAGAGTAAAAATGAAAACCAGGTGATAAATAGGTCCTGTGTATATGCATATAACCTAAAATCCAGTTGTTCTTTGATGTCTGTTTGTTTGGTGCTAGTGAAAGGAATACTCTGAGGATCCTCCTTCCTTTTTCTCCCCTACCCCACCCCCGCATCCTTTACATTATATCCCTCTTTAAAAACTCATCCTATTGCAAAAGGCTAAGGAAGGATGTCACTCAAGATAGGGACTTCTTTTGAGTTGGGCCTGATTCCAAAGATGAGACTTGTCTGTAAATGCTCTTTGAAGACCAGTATACAAATGACCTGAGGTCTTCGTTTTCATTTCTTCACACTTGTTTTAAAACCAGCTGACAAAGCCAAACATAATTCTTAGCTCAGAGCAATTTTTCCTTTTAAAAAAGTAAGCATTTTTCTATGGAAGGAGTGTATTAGGAGTATTTGGAATGGAAGAGAATTTTTTTTTTTTTTGTCACAGTGAATAGGAGGTACTACTGACATTTCCTGTGAGTCTGGGGTAGGGGAGGCCATCTGGCAGCTGGGGATGCTGAGTGTCTGCAGTGTGAGGAAGTTCCACACAAGAAAGGCTGGTCCTGTTCAAAGTGCAGTAATGCCTCTGCAGAGGAACATCAGCCCATGAGTTGTCTTCAGCCTGATTCATTTGATTCAAGCAACTTAAGAAGCGGTGTTTGTCTTTACAGACCTTACGAGCAGCTGGAAAAACGTACATGATCTTCTTCGTCTTGGTCATCTTTGTGGGTTCTTTCTATCTGGTGAACTTGATCCTGGCTGTGGTGGCCATGGCTTATGAAGAGCAGAATCAGGCAACACTGGAGGAGGCAGAGCAGAAAGAGGCTGAATTCAAAGCAATGTTAGAGCAACTTAAGAAGCAACAGGAAGAAGCACAGGTTGGTGATCAACTCTTTGCCATAGTCCTTCCTGCCAGATCATGGTGACTAAGGCCCCACCTGATTGCCACTCCAGTTGATCTTTTTAGGTACACTGTCTAATAGAAGTCATTGATCTGATTGAAATAACCCAAATAACAACTGCAGATGGTCAGTCCAATTATTACATTTGTCTTAATGGCCAGATTGTTTGTGAATATGATCTTCTGTTGAATCTCTCAGCCATTCAGTGCACAACTGCTGTGATAGCTGGAGAGAGAAAAAAAGTGACCAGAGCAGTTTATATAATGCATCATGTAAGCATAGGTTTTTTTTGTTGCGGGGAAACATGAGGATCTCCTTCAGAGATTGTCTGTGTTCATAACGAGTCTTGAAAAGAAGATACAAGTAAAATATTGAAGTAAAATTTGAAAAACAAACTTGTGATTCCACTAACACCCTAACATCTTACTTTTTTTAGAAAAAATTATGAAACTATGGTGATATTTACAGGAGACTTGGAAAATACCAAAGTTACATATAGTTCCACTGTACGTTATAATTATTTTTAAGTAGATAAATTAAGGTTTTTAGTTAAAGCTTCAATATCAAACTTTCAAAAATTAATAGAACAAACAGATAGGAAAGTAGAAAGATACAGTAGACCTGGAAAGCCCTATGAACTAATTCAACATAATTAAGATTTGTATAATTTTTGCTCAACAGCAGGATGCAAATTCTATTCATGTTCCCATAGACTATAAACTGGGAGACATGGGACTGTATCCTGGGTCATAAAGCAAAGTGCAAAAATTTCGTGAACTGAACTGAAGGTATTGAAATCATACAGAGTCTGTTTTCTTATCACTGATAACACTTTTTAATTTTTATCCAAATATACATGTATTTTCTACATTGTTGGGGCCATAATATATAGTATTGATTTTCAGAGTTGCCCAAGAAAAGATCATTTGGTATCAAGGTGGCAGCCAAGTTCTTGTTTGAGATACTAAACAGAGTGAGTCCCAAAGCTCTCACCATGAAGTTCCGCTCTGATTATGCAGGGCTGTGTGCCACCATACAAATTTAGCTAGGAAATGGAGATACCAGGCCCCCACCACAGTGTCCTCCGACAGACTTGTTTTCCTTCCTCCTTTTTTCCCTGTCTTTGGGAAAGGAAGGAAGTGGTCTCCACCACTTGCTTAGCTTTGTGTGGCTCTCGTTAATTGCTTCTGATCTGGTCTGTTGCTGTGAAATTTTACTTTCCTAGGCGGCGGCAATGGCCACTTCAGCAGGAACTGTCTCAGAAGATGCCATAGAGGAAGAAGGTGAAGAAGGAGCAGGCTCTCCCCGGAGCTCATCTGAAATCTCCAAACTCAGTTCCAAGAGTGCCAAAGAGAGACGGAACCGGAGAAAGAAGAGGAAGCAAAAGGAGCTCTCCGAAGGAGAGGAGAAAGGGGATCCTGAGAAGGTGTTCAAGTCAGAATCAGAAGATGGTATGAGGAGGAAGGGCTTTCGGCTCCCAGACAACAGAATAGGGAGGAAGTTTTCCATTATGAATCAGGTAAACTGTTTGTGCTGGGTCACAGAAGCCTAAGAAATCCTAGGTTTCCTAATCTTACTTGATTCTCATATTCCCCTTTGGGTTTACATTTTCCAGTCCCATCCTTGCATCCTTAGGCCACCTCCACACTCCACTTTGTTTTCCTCTAGGAAGAAGTGCTACTTGCATATAAAGGTTGCCTGTTCTCCAATCCCACCCAATCCCACCCTCCCTTCTCTGCTCTGAATCTCACCCAGGACATCCTGGTCACTTTTGGCAAACTTACTGCAGCAGGAAAGCCTGTGTCACTCCAGCAGGCCTTGTATTCTAAAACACAGGTCCCCAACCTCCAGGACCTAATGCCTGATGATCTGAGGTGGAGCTGATGTAATAACAATAGAAATAAAGTACACAATAAATGTGAAATGCTTGAATCATCCTGAAACCCAACCCTACGCCGATCTGTGGAAAATTGTCTTGCATGAAACTGGTCCCCGGTGCCAAAAAAATTGGAGACCGCTGCTCTAAAACATCATGAAGAACTTTTCTTAGCATCTGAACTTCAGAATTTAGATCAAATACCTTTGTTTAAGAGTTGTATGTAATTTTAGGTTAAAAAAAAGTCATGAAACTCTTTCAGTTCAGTTCAGTCACTCAGTCGTGTCCGACTCTTTGCGACCCTATGAATCACAGCACGCCAGGCCTCCCTGTCCATCACCAACTCCCGGAGTTCACTCAAACTCATGTCCATCGAGTCGGTGATGCCATCCAGCCATATCATTCTCCTCCCGCCCCCAAACCTTCCCAGCATCAGAGTCTTTTCCAGTGAGTCGGTCACCTTATTTGAGTGTGGCAAGTTCTGGTAATTAATTGTTCTAGATTTATAATGTCATGCTGATAAATTAGCCTGTGGTAGATTAAAAGCCTCTAGTTTTACCCAACTTTGTTAAATTGGGAAGCTAAGAGACCGGACTTATGGGTAATTATTGAGCAGTGTATTACTATACATTTCATGATATGATAGATACTTTTGGACTTCAAAGAACATCACCAAAATCCAATTCTTAAGCTACTTAATGGCCATTTTAAAGAAAGTTTGTAAGGTATAGAATAGATGGCAGTTCCTGATTACGGCAGTGTAGCCAGAGTCTTGTTTCTCAGAGATGATTCATGGTGCCTCTCTCTTACCTCCCTCACCTCCCAGTTCAGTCCTTTGCTAGTCCAGTTCGTTTTATCACAGCAAAATCTCTCATGTCCACCCTCTTCTTTTTGTTCCTATTAATCCTACTTTAGTTCAGACTTTATATTACTTTGTTCTACTGCAGTTATCCAGTACAGCTTCATTTCCTCTGGTCTGTCTCTCTCTCTTTTATGTTTTATATATTGTCAGCCAATCACTTCCTAAAACATATCTCTGGTTATTCATTACCAAGCATTTATAGAGTGCCTCCCATGTGTCAAGGATTGTGCTAGGTCCTAGAGATTGAAAAGTGGTTAGAACACCATTTCTGCCCTAGGGAGCTTACAGTATAGTGGGGTAGCCAGATACACAAAAAAAATTATTTTCGTGATAGCATTGATGGTATTGTTCCATAGTTGAAATACACAGAGGTGTTTTAGAAGGCACAGATCTATCCCAGCCTGCAGCTTCAGCAAAGATTTTCTGGGGAAGGTCAGTAAAGGATAAACAGGGGTTAGTCCAGTAATGAGCGTGTGTGTTGGGGAGGGAGCAGGAAGACAGAAGAAAGAACATTCCAGGTTTGGAAGAAAAGTATGTTCCAGTTTGAACATCCCAAATATGAATTATTTGTTGGGAAACCAGTTTAGACACATGGATAGTCAAGTGATAGCTCAGGGAAGAGGTCCTGAGCTAAGAGATAGTGGTTGAAACCAAGAGACTGGCTGAGACGACTTGGAGAGATTGTGTCAGGGGAAAGGACAGTGACATGCGATATGACACTGATGTTCATGGGCTTCGGAGACGGACCTCATAGAGGAAAACAAGTGAATATTGGTCATGAGGGCTGCTGAGAGAACCAAGAGTGCCGTGAGGACTGGAGAGCACAAGTGTGGGAGCGGGAGGGGAGCAATCAGTGGGCTGAGGCTTACCAGAGATGCATCGTGAGATCAAAACTGGACATGTCTGTTAGACTGGGCAGCAGAAGTCCTTGAGAACTTGAAAGACAGATTTCAGTCCAGGGTAAGGGTGGATGCCATACTGAATGAGAAGAGACTTCCCATTCAAACTTTTTTAAAGAATGTGGGTGAAAATAAGCATTTTTATAATCTGTTATGGGGGGAAACCCAGAAGAAGGGGAGACGGAAGTAGAAAATGGAGTAGAGTAGAATAGAAAAGAAAAAAGAACAGTCTTGGGAGATGTGAAAATAGATGTAGTCTTGAACAGGAAAGGGGCACCTTGTCCTCCCCTCCCCCCATAAAAATCACATAAGGCAATAGGTGTGTGTGTGTGTGTGGATACATTTGTAGATGGGGAGTAGGAAATGAAGAAAGATGACCCCTGACAGTTCTCATTTTCAATAATGTATGAAATTTAAAATCTTATAGAAGGGAATGAGAGGTTGAGTCAGGAGGGTGAAGAAAATAGTGACAGCTTAAAACAGTTATTAAGAAGATTGGGAGAGGAAATCCCCCCTCATCAGGTTCAGTTTGTTTACTAAAGAAGTCCCAACCCTTCAGCATGGAATTCACAGCACCCTGCTTCCCGGGACTCAGCTGCCCTTTTATGGTCTCCAGTTTCTGTGCGCCGTCAAGCACTCTGTACTTACACCAGGGAGAACTATTAGATGCTTCTCATACATTATACTTCTTTTCTACCCTCTGTTTTGCCCCAGAAACAGCCTCTCTAAAGAAGCCCTGTTTTTTCCATTTCTGAATGTCCACATTATACCCACTCTTCACATCCTTCTCCCAAGAAGCCTTCCCCGACCCTCCGCCATCCTACCCTCTGTTGGAAATTATCATCTCTCTGTTGTGTTTTATGTGTCCCTCTTTGGTGTTGCTTTTTACTCTGTGCGGTTTTATTTTCACTAATCTTCATATCCTGTCCTCGCTCACATAAAGTCCTGAAATTAAGGCCTACTTCTGTGTACATTCAGAGATTTGTTGGAAAAATGAATGAAGTACTTTTGTAAAACTGATGTAACCCCTTCTGGAACTTCTTTATGGCCTGGAACCATCTCTGCCTCACCTTCACTTCACCTTTCTCCTAGTTCAGCCTCTTTTGTGGGAAAGTGATTGTAGCTTTGCTGAAATCCAACCTTGGCCTTGAGAGCCATCCTAAGTTTGTTAATAAATACCTTAGTGCCGTTAACACTTCGCTATTGAATGGGCTCTGATTAATCTATAGGCTTCCGCACAGAGTTGCACTGATTGCTCCCTAGCTCAAAAAATAAAGCTGGGCTTCTGAGATGTCCTGCTTTGCATGAAAATAGTCCCTTTTTCTCATTTCCCCATCGGAAAAAACTGTGGATTTCTTGAGGCCACGGCTGACTGCCAAGACTTCCTTAGAAACTGCATGGTAGTGATATTCTTTGTCCTAGGACTTTCCTGCAGTTTCTCTGATTTTATCTGGAAGAAAGGTTGAGGAAACTGAGGCCTAGAGAGATTAACTCTTTTATCTAAGGTTATATAGCTAGTAGGTGCTGGAGTCAAGATTTGAATCCTGTCCTTCTGACTATAAGCCTTGTACTGCAGTCTCTAGCCATCCCCTCCCACTCACCTCCACACATATATGGTCATCTGTTGGGTTGGCTTAACAGTGAAGGTGACTTTGGTTTTCCCACCACACAGTTCAAGTGAACATCAGTGGCCTGTACTGCAGATCCACTGAGAGCTGCTTTTTTTTTTTTAATTAATTTTCCTGGAGTACAGTTGATTTCCAGTGTTAGCTTGAGATCCTCTTGAGACATAAAATTATTGCTTATGTTTTTAGGGTTTAGGTGAGTTTATAAAGTCCCTTTTTGCAAAGTATTTTTAATTATTCTGCTGCAGCAGTTCTCAGACATTTTGGTCTTCATATCTTTAAAAATTATTGAGGATCCCAAAGAGATTTTTTAATTTATTGTATTAGAAATAATAATTAAGAAATTTTATAATGTTCATTTACTGATTTATTGAAAAAATGGTAATGATAAACTACTATGTTTAACACAAATCATACATATTTTTGAAAAAAGTAACTGTTTTCCAGATCAAAAAAATTTAATAGAAAAAAACGGTACTGTTTACATGTTTGCAGATCTCTTTAAGCTGTGGTTTAATGGGAGATGGCTGGAATAGCATTCCTTCATTCAGCCTGCTGCAATATTCCTTTCGGTTCAAGTATTTAAAGAAAATCTGTTTTCATACAGATATAGTTGGAAAAGGGAGGAATATTTTAACAGCCTTTTCAGATAATTGTGAATGTTCTTCTTTGATGCGATTCCAAAATTGGATAACAGCAGGTTTTTAAATGGTTAGTTGCAATGTGGAAGCTGAAACTGTATCAGTAACTTGGTACTGTTACATTAAAATCCTTTGTTGTATTTTACACCATAGATATTTAATTCTTGAATGATTCGTAGCATCCTACATTGATCATTTGGGAAATACTGTTTCACTGAATTATGCAGCTCTTCCAAGTACTACCACAGAGTATTAAAAAATCACACACGTTCTCGCTCAAGCTCATAAGAAAAGACTTTAAATTCTGGGAAACTGTCAGGCTTGCAGTCTGCACCTCTGAGAAATGAGAGTGAGAAAGGCAGACATCTTCTTAATATTATTATTATTCTATCACTTCCTATCACTTTCCTATCAGTTAAGAATAGTCAGGTATTATTATGTACTATATGAGGTCTAATATAGTATATAATATTTCCTCATAGAGTCCATAACATTTTCTATTAGGCTGTAGCTTTTGAGAGGGCAGGGACCTTGTTATATGTCTTGTTCACCACTGTATCCATATCACTTAAGACACAGCAAGTATTTGATGATCTTCTGTCAAATAAAAATCAGACCTCTTTCCTAAAATGTAGACCTAATATACTAGGCAGTGTCAGCTCCTAACATTTTGCTAATAAAAATCACAGATCTAGTCCACGGAAGCTTGCTGTGAGAAGGGAGGCAGATTTTATTTTCTGTATTTTATGATGCTTTGACATGCTAGGAGCCTTGCTGGCTGGAGAGAGATGCCCCTCCCAGTGCTAGTTTAATTCCTGGAGATAGCGAACAACTTACCCTTTCATGTGCAGATCAACCAATCCAAGACCTTTATCCCCAGTCTCCTTTCATCTAATTCACACACTAGCCAATATTTCCCCACCCCTCAATCCACTGTGTGGATCACAACAGACTATGGAAAATTCTTCAAGAGATGAGAATACCAGACCACCTGACCTGCCTCCTGAGAAACGTGTATGCAGGTCAGGAAGCAACAGTTAGAACTGGACATGGAACAACAGACTGGTTCCAGATAGGAAAAGGAGTATGTCAAGGCTGTATATTGTCACCCTGCTTATTTAACTTCTATGCAGAGTACATCATGAGAAATGCCGGACTGGATGAAGCACAAGCTGGAATCAAGATTGCTGGGAGAAATATCAATAACCTCAGATATGGAGATGACATCAGGCTTATGGCAGAAAGTGAAGAAGAACTAAAGAATCTCCTGATGAAAGTGAAAGAGGATAGTGAAACAGTTGGCTTAAAACTAGACATTCAGAAAACTAAGATCATGGCATCTGGTCCCATCACTTCATGGGAAATAGATGGGGAAACAATGGAAACAGTGAGAGACTTATTTTGGGGGGGGTCTAAAAATCACTGCAGACGGTGACCACAGCCATGAAATTAAAAGACACTTGCTCCTTGGAAGAAAAGCTATGACCAACCTAGACAGCATATTAAAAAGCAGAGACATTATTTTGCCAACAAAAGTCTGTCTAGTCAAAGCTATGGTTTTTCCGGTAGTCATGTATGGATGTGAGATTTGGACTATGAAGAAAGCTGATCGCCGAAGAATTGATGCTTTTGAACTGTGGTGTTGGAGAAGACTCTTGAGAGTCCCTTGGACTGCAAGGAGATCCAACTAGTCCATCCTAAAGGAAATCAACCCTGAATATTCATTGGAAGGACTGATGCCAAAGCTGAAACTCCAATACTTTGGCCACCTGAAGAACTGACTCATTGGGAAAGACCCTGATGCTGGGAAAGATTGAAGGTAGGAGGAGAAGGGGATGACAGAGGATAGATAGTTGGATGGCATCACCAACTCGATGGACATGAGTTTGAGTAAACTCGGGGAGTTGGTGATGGACAGGGAGGTCTGGTTTTCTGTAGTCCATGGAATTGCAAGGAGTTGGACATGACTGAACAACTGAACTGAAATCAGTCCAGAGCCAGGACTTACAGGACCATTTCTATAGCTCAAAGCCTGTCTGAAATTATTCAAATTGTCCAATATTAAACGTGTTCCAGTGTGCCTGCTCTGCTTCACTATCCCTGTCTGAGGAAACCACAGCAAAGGCTCTGGGCCCAGCTTACCATACCTGATTAAAACAAAATCATAGGTACATTCCAAGACTCTTGTAAGTCTTCTGGCCAGTCACATTGTTTAGAGAAGTGCTTCTCAAACTATCTGTAGTGAAGGATCAGTTTCTATTTTTCCCAATTCTTCATGAACTGATAGATACTCTTATAAAATATAATAACAGCTTTAGCATCAGTCCTTCCAGTGAATATTCAGGATTGATTTCCTTTAGGATTGATTGGTTTGATCTTGCAGTCCAAGGGATTCTCAACAGTCTTCTCCAGCACCACAATTTGAAAGCATCAATTCTTTGGCGCTCAGCCTTCTTTATGGTCCAACTCTCACATCCTTACATGACTACTGGAAAAAAAAAAAACATAGCTCTGGCTATATGAACCTTTATCAGCAAAGTCATGTCTCTGGTTTTTAATACGCTGTCTAGTTTGTCATAGCTTTCCTTCCAAGGAGCAAGCGTCTTTTAATTTCATCGCTACAATCACCGTCAGTGGTTTTAGAGCCCTAGAAAATATAATCTGTCACTGTTTCCACTTTTTCCCCTTCTCTTTGCCATAAAGTGATGGGGTTGGATACCATGATCTTAGTTTTTTTGATGTTGAGTTTTAAGCTAGCTTTTTCACCCTTCTCTTTCATGCTCATCGAGAGGCTTTTTAGTTCCTCTTTGTTTCTGCCATTAGAGTGGTATCATCTGCATATCTGAGGTTGTTGATATTTTCCCGGCAGTCTTGATTCTAGCTTGTGATTCATCCAGCCCAGCATTTCGTATGATATACCCTTCATAGAAGTTAAATAAGCAGAGTGACAATATACATCCATGTTAGTATACAGCCTTGACAATATACTCCTTTCCCAATTTTGAAGTAGTCCGTTGTTCCATGTCCGGTTCTAATTGTTGCTTCTTGACCTGCATACAGGTTTTTCAGGAGACAGGTCAGGTGGTCTGATTCCCATCTCCTTAAGAATTTTCCAGTTTGTTGTGCTCCACACAGTCAAAGGCTTTAGCATAGTCTCTTAGTAAAGCAGAAGTAGATGTTTTTCTGGAATTCTCTTGCTTTCTCTATGATCTAACGAATGTTAGATTTGATTCCAGGTTCCTCAGCGTTTTCTAAACCCAGCTTGTACATCTGGAAGTTCTTGGCTCACATATCGTTGAAGTCTAGCTTGACGGATTTTTTGCATAACCTTGCTAGCATGTGAAATAAGTGCACTTGTATGGTAGTTTGAACATTCTTTGGCATTTCTTTAATCTGGGAAACTTAAATCCATTGTAAGGCATAGAACTTGTGAACGGTTAACAGGTCAAAGACAGGTGTACCTTTAGGTTATGGGGCAAGAAGTGAGTGGTGATGGGTGTTGAACAGCAGTAGAAATTCAACATCCGAAAGTGCTTTGGAAACACCTGCGTTCTGATTAGCAGGAATGCAAGGATGGGGCCAGACTGGGGAAGCTAACAGCCTTTGTTCAGCTTCTGTGGGGTCCCTTCCTGTCTCACGCCTGCCTCTCTTGTCTGTGTCTCCTCCTGCCCCTACAGTCACTGCTCAGCATTCCGGGCTCCCCATTCCTCTCGCGTCACAACAGCAAGAGCAGCATCTTCAGCTTCAGGGGGCCCGGGCGGTTCCGGGACCCGGGCTCGGAGAATGAGTTTGCGGACGACGAGCACAGCACGGTGGAGGAGAGCGAGGGCCGCCGGGACTCGCTCTTCATCCCCATCCGGGCGCGCGAGCGCCGCAGCAGCTACAGTGGCTACAGCGGCTACAGCCAGGGCAGCCGCTCGTCGCGCATCTTCCCCAGCCTGCGGCGCAGCGTCAAGCGCAACAGCACGGTGGACTGCAACGGCGTGGTGTCCCTCATCGGCGGCCCGGGCTCCCACATCAGCGGGCGTCTCCTGCCAGAGGTGAAAATAGATAAGGCAGCTACTGACGACAGTGTAAGGAAGTAAACCGGTAGACCGCGGCTAGGCATGGCAGTCTCTCCCGCTCCTTTCCTCTCTTCTCTCCTCTGCTGCGCCCATCCCACTCGCTCCCATGTGCTCTCCAGCTCCCGTCTGGACTCACGTCTCCACCGCCTACCGCTTCTGTGTCTCCCTCCTGGTTTGTTTCTGTTTCTTTCTTCAGCCCTCCTCCTTCACCCACCCTCTTTTCCCTTGTACTTTATTCCTTCCTCCGTTCCCCATCCCCACCCCCATCTTCCTTTCTTGCCCTTCCCCCATCAACCCTTTATTTTATCCATGTTTCTTTCTCTCCCTTTGCGCTTCTGTCTGCCTCTCTCCCCCACCCCACCCCCACCTGCTTTGACTGAATGCCTCTGGCCAGCGGATCCTGCCCAGATGGAATGACAAGGGCCTCTGCCATCACCAATGACCAAGTCTAAGCGGGTTTGAAACTACCATTGCTTCTCTCCCCCTTCGTCCTGCCTCCTTGTAGGGAAACAGCTTGGAATTTAAAGCTCTTTTCTTTTAAAAAAAAGTTCAAATATATCTTTGAACAATTTTCTTTGTCTCCTCTACAAAAATGAGATGTGATTTTTCCAAAGAGGCATGTGCCTGTGTGATGCTGAGGGTAGGAAGTGGGCACTGTGAGAGCCAGGCAAAGAGAGGTGAAGGAAACTGGTGGGGAGCTGGGCATTTAATAAGGGGATTGAGATAAATCAAAGGAGGGGAAGGTAGGTGGTTGGGGCAAGAACACATGGTACATGGGGGAGGAAGGAACAGGGAAGTGAAAGATGAATTTTAAATGTAATCAAATGTCAGGCTCTGGAGAAGTGGCATATAATAGCTTCACTTCACAAAATCACTTGGCTAGGGGTTAGGATAATGGCACCCCTCTTTGGGAAAAGCCATCTCTTAACATTTCTTTAGATTCTAAGCTGTTTATACCTTTTTTTCTAGCTTTAAATTCTTATAACCTTAATGATCCTGAGCCTTTCTACCTCTGATTCCTTAACTTTCCTCAGTCCCTCCTTAGCTGGTCTGAGCTTCTTAAGATAGCATGTCGGTCTGTTTTCTTCTAACACTTCAGTTTCCTCTAACACAGCATGAAGATAGCCAACCCTTTAATCAGCATGATGCATGTGTGGAGGAAAACTGGATGATCAACTGGAATTATTCAGAATAACCTGTTATCCAGCACTTTAGGACAGTTGTTTGACTATCCTAGGACAGTTGTTGACTGTTCTAAATTCAAGGGACAGTTAGGATGTTTGATGTTGTCCTTAGTCTTCCTACTCTTCTATTTAAAAGCAAAATATTTTCCCCCTTACATTTAGATGGTTCTTTACAAGCTACGATTTACTTTTACATGCCTTATTTGTTCCAAGTAAAAATTCCATAAGGCTGATAAAGTGGAGCTCATATTCCTGATTGTGAGATGGGGAAACAGGCTCAGTGAATTTGTACTCCTTGGGGTTACACAACTCATCATTGAAAAACCTTTCAGAAACCTGAGTCTTCGATTTCTCAGCTAATTTTAATGTCTTCTCTACCTAGTCACATGACCATTGCTCTTCTTGAGAACTATTTGTTTCAGATCAGGTGTAATAAGAACAAGAGTAATAACAAATAGTGGTTCCAAAGTCCCCCGCTAAACCAAATAGTTGGCCAAAATATATGTTATGAATGACTATGTTTACTTTAAATATAACTTTTGATTTTCACTTAATTCTATGTCTAGATATAAATTTGGGGCTCCACAATTAGATAGAAAATTATATTCTCTGAAAAAATAAGAGACAAAATCAGTGGGGAATGACAGGTAGATCAGCATGGACAGTACCATTAGGACAGTTCAAATGTTGAGAACCAGAGTAAAATTTGATATCCTACCAGTTTCAAAAAATATTTAAGTCAAATAATATATCTTGCTTTTTCTTTGAAGAGAAAGTATTAGAAAAGGTGTCCAGGAAGAAGGAGCTTGAACTTCTGCTTAAAGGCAGATAAGCAGGTTTGCAGGTTTTGTTTTTGTTTTTTTAGCAGCGTCTGTTATATTGTGTGGGAGAAAAATGTGAGAGGCAGTTGAGCAGATGGCTGTGGAATGTACGGCTGTCTGCACTGCCTTACCCTGTGGCTGATGGAATGTTACCTTTGGGATTTTGGGGGGTCTTGCATGCTCAGCACCCTGTAAGCACTTAGGAGATTTCTTTGCAGTGGTCCTGAGTGATGCTGCTGACCGACTTGAATATTCCCAAGGTCAGGAGATCAGATCCCAAAGTGGCAGGAAGATGAGGAAGGCAGGGCTGTATTATTCTCAAGGGCTTCATAACTAGGAAAAACTGTTTTGTTGGAAGCCATAAGGAAGCACCGCCTAGTAGTTAATGGTGTGGAAAAATACCTAAGTTACAAGAATAAGCCAAAAGGACAGACCAAAACAAAAACAGAATGCATATCATTT
The DNA here is from genome assembly GCF_049115385.1 of Moschus berezovskii. Classification (NCBI taxonomy): domain Eukaryota; kingdom Metazoa; phylum Chordata; class Mammalia; order Artiodactyla; family Moschidae; genus Moschus; species Moschus berezovskii. The sequence goes on along the minus strand of NC_142465.1, from coordinate 32,336,660 downwards.
GTGTGGTATATCATCTATGTAAAGACAAACTGCACAGGGAAAAGGATGACTGACTACAAGTTAACAATATTGGGAGGGGAGATTACTAGCGATTTTTTTTTTCCTTTCTTACACTTTGTTGTTCTTTCTAGTTTGCTACAGTGGGCCTAATCCTTATAGCTGCCTTATATTGAGTTCTGACTACACTATGCTCAGCAGTTTATACGTGTTCTCATTTAACCTCCTCATTCAGTAGGTGGTTTTATCCAGTTAACAGAGATTTGGTAACTTGTGGAAATGGTACCAAGGTCTTCCTGATGCCAAGAGAACTTCCAGACTGCTTATTTTGGAAGTAGGAAAACAGTCATTTATCTTAGAAGGAATTAATATATTCATGATGTTACATGCAGCCCGGGCCAAATGAGCAATTATTATAACCCTTTGGGCTAGAAGATAGTGATTCTTACTGTCAAAACATTTTGGATGTGTCTACAGCTACGGATTAACTTGTCTTCGCCTGAACCATCAGAATGCTTCCAGTTACATACTCATGCTTTATGGACTGGTATAGGAGCCATTGATGGTCCACGGTTGGTCTCACACAGCATGAATGCTTGAACTATGCCACATATGTAGTTTTTATTTAGGCGCAAATGAAGAAATACAATATTCTTAATGAAAAAAGACATCCAGACATCACCTCATTAGAATTTCATCAAAAATATTTCACATCTTCATTCATTATTCAGTTGTGGTTGAGTGGTGATGATTTCTTGATAGTTTGAGAATTTTTGCTTTGCTTTTTGCTAAAGCACAGGATAAGGGGACTTTTCCCATGTCTTCAGCTCTGAGCTGGAAAATCATTGCTCTTCACTTGTAAAGGAAGCGGGTGCTCCTGACTATCCAAAACACACATGACTCAGAAGCCATGTTGCAGATGCAGAAGTATTATCTCATTTCATGCTCACAGCGCCTGCCCTCTGAGTTAGATCCTACTACTGTGTGCATTTTATGAGGAGGAAACCAAGGCTTAGAGAAATAAAGTCACTTGTTCAAGGTTGCACGGTAAGCAGTATGGTTAGGATTTGAATCCAGACAATCTGACTGCATGGCGTTAACCACTATTATGCTATGCCAACTATGAAGCCTGGGTTCTTCATGATCCTGAAAAATTAGCATCTCTAAGCCCATATCCTTATCTGTAAAAAAAGTGAGATAAAAGGACCTTTGTTAGACAGCTATTTGAATATTAAATGTAATAACATTTATAAAATGTGAAGCATATTACTTGGCCCATTCTTGGTATTCAGAAATTCAATTTCTATTCCTTTTCATGTGCATTTTTGGTCTTTTTAACAGGAAAAGTAGACAGCGGGATTTCTGCTGAATTGCTTGACTTGGAGAGAGTCAGATTTCTTCTAAGATTCTAAAGATCCTTTGAGAAGGAGAAATTTTTGTACAGTTGTTTTGAAGCAGAATACACACCACAAAAATTTTAGCAAGGCTTGAACTGGAGATAAATGACTAGGTTCTAAGGCCCCTTCTAAAATGCTCTAAATTTTAGACTCAATAAAGGTGATAAACTGGCTGATAAATTTCCAGTTATGTATTTCCGTGTGAAATCAGTTTAGAATCAATAACAAGTTGAGATTCCTTGGGTAAATCTGTGGAAATGTGATCAAAACCTGACATTGGCAGATATGGTAGAATATCTCTTTGAGAAGGGCAGCTACAATTTAGGAGGTTGGAAGTCAGTGGCTAAATGCTTAATAAACTTTGCATTTGAGTTAAGAGAAATGGAACAAATTTGTACTGGGTTTAAAGTAATTAAGGTTCTCAATTGCTTCCTGTATTACTCCTTAGGGGCTGAATTTTTAAACGGCAGAGGCTCCTGACTTTTAAAAGTTGTTAGTTTTCCTCCTCTCTCCCCAACAAAATGAAACAAAAATACACACCTTCATCTGCCCCCCACCCCAAAATGACCTAAAAAAAATCAGGCAGGGGAGAAAATGAGTATACTGGTCCCTGGGTCTCAGCATGCTTGGAGGAAGACACCTTCACCGCACATCCCAGGTGATGAGAATTGGGCAGCTGAGCCAATAGCAGAGACATATCTCACTGAATCCTAAGCAGGTTCTAGATGGAAGGTGACGATGAAGCTGCTGTACCTGGGGAAAAGTCTGCTGCAGGTTTTCTTCCTGTCAGTTGGCCGTAGTCTGACACAAGACACGACAGCCAACATTACCATTAGGAAAGTAAAATGGTACAGATACTTAGACAGTTTGGCAGCTCCTCCAAAAGGTAAACATAGAGTTACCATATGACCCAGGAATTCTACTCCTAGGTATACACCCAGGAAAATTTCAAACGTGTTCACACAAAAATTTATACATAAGTATAAATTTATATAATAAGTATTCTTAAAATCTTTATTCATAATAGCAAAAAAGTAGAAACAGTTCAAGTACCTACTAGCTGATGAATGGAGAAACAAAATATGATACAGTGGAATCACTATAATGGATTCTCATTCAGCCAACATGAATGATACATTCTACAGTATGAATAAACCTTGAAAAATTATGCTAGGTGAGAGGAGCTAGGCACATACCATATTACTCCATTTATGTGAAATGTCTGGAAAAGGCAGATCCATACAGACAGAAAGCAGATTGTTGCTTCCTAGAGGCTGGATAGAGGCAGGGATTGGGATTGACTGCTGACAGGTGTTGTTCTTTGGTATGATGAAAATGTCCTGGTGTTAAATACTAGTAACAGCCTTGTGAGTCCACCCGTGTGTGCTGAGTCTCCTCAGTAATGTTCGACTCTTTGCAACCCTATGAACTGCATCCCACCAGGCTCCCCTATCCATGAGATTCTCCAGGCAATAATACTGGCGTGAGTTGCCATGCCCTCCTCCAGGGAATCTTCCCAACCCAGGGATTGAACCCATAGCTCTTATTATCTCCTGCATTGGCAGGCGGATTCTTTACCCTAGCACCACCTGGGAAACCCATCTGCATTGTAAATATACTAAAAGCTACTGAGTCATATACTTTATAATGATTCAAATGATGAGTTTTATGTTATATACATTTTATCTCAATTTTTTCTAATTGGAAAAAAAAACAAAACAAAGAAACAGAAACACTGGCCAAGTATCTGGACTTTCAGTCCCAGCTTTCACAGCCTCACCTAGGGAGGAGGGACTGCCGGAAGCACCCACCCATCTTGGTATATCCTATGTACCCTGATTTCAGTGGATGAAGTTTTCTTAGTAGTAGAGATGCATTTTTCTCTGGATACCATCTTAGCTCCCAACTGGTGCCTAGTACTTTTAAGCAGTGTTCCTCATAGGCTTTTTTAGATTATATCATTGTAGGCAGTTAACAGTGATGAATATGTTTACTCTGTCTCTCCATTAATCAGTGTGATCTGCTGAGTACTAGGAAATGCGTACACAAATGGACAATGAACAGACTATATATAAAAATAGAATTTTCACCTGCAACCTGCCCAAGGTCTGTTTACCTACAATAATTAATCTATTTGTCTACAATAAACAGGGGCTTCCCAGGTGGCACAGTGGTAAAGAATCTGCCTGCCAATGCAGGGGATGCAGGAGACACAGGTAGGATCCCTGGGTCGGGAAGATCCCCTGGAGGAGGAAATGGCAACCCACTCAAGTATTCTTGCCTGGAGAGTTCCATGGACAAAGGAACTGAGGGTCACAGTCCATGAAGTCTCAAAGAGGCATACACGACACACACAATAATAGCACGACACATACAATAAATAACCAAGAAACCAGCCTGCTATAAACCTAACTTTCAGAAAGCCAGATTGCTATCTCTAGTGACAGTCCAGGGAGCTAAACATTAACTTCTGTAACAATCAGCCCAAAGCAGCCAGGGCTTGATTACTGGATTAATAACTGACAGCTTCCCTAATTTTTGTCCCTGTTTCCAATTTAGGACTGCCCAGAGAAAGCCAAATAGGCACCCCTAGCCAATCATGTAGGCTGCCCTGCTGCTCCTTAGCTTGCCGCAGCTTCCCACCAGCAGCCTTGAATCAGGCACACCTAAAGCCTTTTGGTTTTTTCCTACTCCTGTTCAAGACTTTGCTACTCCTCTGCCTGCCTTTGAATTTCTGTCAAAACGTGCATGATGTGACTTGACTCCCTCACTGCATCAAATTCAGAATAAATAGCCTTTGATTTTCTTATTTAGTTGATCTTTATTTCCACAATACAGATAACATCTTACACAAATTTATGCAGTCTGCATTCCATCTTCCTTCTCAAAGGAATTCCACTGCATAATCAGTATTTCTGTCGCACATTGGGTAATTGGCACCCAAGAATTACCAAAGATGTAGGTAAAGGGGAAGTGGAGGAGGCACTCTCTGATCAGTTGAGAATTTTTCCAGAAACTCCTCTTTGCTGTAAGACTTCCCAAAAAGTACCCTCATACCTCTTTCTAGTCAAGCTCTCTTCCCCCAAACCACCATTTCTGATTTGTATCATTATAGGTTAGTTTTTTTTGTATTTTTGCAGGCCCACATGCAAATAAAATACGTAGCTTTTATTTGGCTTGTTTCACTCAGCAGAATGTTTGGATGCGCATCCATGTTGTTTTGTGTATCAGCAGTTCATTCTTTGTTATTGATGAGTGGTGTTTTATTGTATAACTATACCCCAATTTGTTTATCCGTTTTCCTGTTGCTGGACATGCACATTATTTCCAGTTTGTGGTAGTATGGCTTGCTGAGAGCATTTTTGTACAGCTCTTTTTGTAGATAAGTGTTTCTGTCTATATTGAATAAATACCTCAGAATGAAATTCCTGGGTCATATGGTAAATATACGTTTAACTTTATTTATATAAGAAACTACCAAACAAGTGTTCCAAAATAGTTATACCATTTTTTGTACTCCCACCAACAGTGTGTTAGAGTTCCGGTTGCTCTGTATTCCTAGCCCATAATTAATGTTGATTTTAGAATTTTAGTGGATATAAAATGTTATTATGACTTTTTAATTAATTTATTTTTGGCTGTGCTGGGTCTTTGTTGCTGCGCGCGGGCTTTCTCTAGTTGTGACAAGTGGTGGCGTCTCTGGTTGCAGCCCGTGGGCTCTAGGTGCACACTCTTTACTTGTGTCACATGGGCTCAGTAGTTTCTGCTCATAGGCTTAGCTGTTCTGCAGCATGTGGGATCTTCCCAGACCAGGGATCGAACCCGTGTTCCCTGCATTCGTAGGCAGATTCTTAATCACTGGACCACCAGGGAAGTCCCTTTTTAAAAGTTTATTTATTTATTATGATTTTAATTTGCAGTTCTTTGATAAAATGATGCGATTATCTCTTCATATGCTTATTGGCTTCACATTTATCTTTTCTTGTTGTTTATTCACATCTTTTGCCCATTTTCAATTGCACTGTTTATCTTTTGTGGATTTTTTTTAGTTTTTTGTATGTTGGGGTTGCAAGTCCTTTATTAGGTACGTAAATTTTTAATTTTAATGAAGTGCAGTGTGTCAGTTAGTTTTCTTCCACGACGTTTTTTTTGCATCCTATCCAAGAAATCTTTGCTGATCCCCAAGAGCGTGAAGATATTTTTCTTCTATAAGCTTTATGGTTCTGAGTTTTACATTTAGGTCTTCAATTCAACTCAAATTAATTAATTTCAAATTACTATTGATACTATTGTAAAAGGTACAATTAAAATTTTTATTTTTAATTATTTGTTTCCAGAATATAGAAATACAGTTGATTTTTGCATATTGACCTTATAGCTCATGGCCTTGATAAATTAGTGTATTGGTTCTGTTAGCCTTGGAGGGTTTTTTGTTTTAGGGTTTTGGTTTTGGGGTTGGTTTGTTTGTTAAATTCCATAGTTTTTCCTACATGTACAATATTTTCTGTGAATAGCAGCAACTGCTGTCTTTATGCTTTTATTTTTCTTGCTTTATTACACTAGCTAAGACTTTAGATACAAAATTGAATAGAATTGATAAAAGCATACATCCTTCCTTGTCTCCAGTATTAGAGGAAAAGGATTTAATGTTTCACTGAGAAGTGTAATGTTGGCTATAGATTTCATAAATGTTCTTTGTCAGATTGGAACTGCTACATTGTTATTCATGGCTTGCTAAGAAATTTTATTTTTATGCAGAAGTGTTGAATTTTGTTAAGTGTTCTTTTTTCTGCATCATAAGATGATCATATGGTTTTTCTCCTTTATTCTGTTAATGTGATGAATAACACTGACTTTTTTCCTAGTATTAAATTAACTTTGCTTTCCTGGAATAAGCCCTGATGGTCATTATATAGTATCCTTTGTATATATTGTTGGATTCTATTTATTCATATTTGTCAAGAATTTTACATTTCTGTTTATGGGAGATTTTGGTCTCTAATTTTCTTTTCTTGTAATAGTCTTGTCAGATTTAATATCAGGGTTATGTTAGCTTTATAAAACAAGTTGACAAGCATTCTCTTAACCTTTGTTTTCTGAAAGAATTTGTGTTAAAATTGGTATTATTTCTTCCATCCGTAACATTTGATGGAATTCACTTGTGGAGGCTTGTCTGGGTCTAGAGTTCTCTTAGTGATAAGATTTTTTATTATTATTTTGTAAATTAATATGGGCTATTTAGATTTTCTATTTCTTCTTATGTCAGTTTTTATAAGTTGTGTTTGGATATGTTTGTCCATTTCATTTAAGATGAAACAGCATAAAATTGTTCATAATGTATCCTTTTTATTTTAATAATTCCTATAGGATTTATAGTAATATCTGCTTTTTTCATTCCTAAAATTATAATTTGCATTTTCTCTATTTTTTTCTTGATCAGTCTTGCCAGGGGAATTATCAGTTTTATTAATCTTTTTAAAGAACCAATATTTGACCTTTTTTTAAATTGTATGTTGTTTGTCCATTTACTAATTCGTTGATTTCCATTCTTACTGTTATTTCCTTTCATCTACTAACCTAGATGAAAGGTAATTAAGATGAAACCCTACTTACCTAGGGTTTAATTTGATCTTCTTTTACTAGTTTCTTAAGGTGGAAGCTTAGAGCATTGATTTTATATCTTTTTTATTTTTTAATATAAACATTTAAAGCTGAAAATTTTTCTCTTAACAGTTCCATTAGCTTTATCCCATAAATCTTGATGTATTATGTTTTCATTATCATCAGTTAAAATATTTTTTTAGTTTCCCCATGATCATCTTTTTGATTCATGGATCTTTAGAAGACTGTTGTTCAATTTGCAAATATGTGGGAATTTTCTGGATATCTTATTGTTACCAAGACTTTTGGTGGAGCCATTTATTTGGATCTGTGCTAAATACTCTTGCCTTTGTAAAAAAATAATGAATTTCTCTTTTGACCCTCTAAAGTTTCCTAAATATGGACTTTGAGATATTCGTTTCTTGGCATCTTCTTTCATTGGTTTCTTTTTTGAAACTTCAGTGATGTACAGTGTGTATTATATTTCTATAATACATTATGGATTACAGGACAAATTTTAATATTGCAAAGTTGTCTCCACATAGTCCGGCTGTAGTTTACTTTTATTTTACATCCGTTCCGTTCCGTTCCGTTCAGTCGCTCAGTCATGTCCGACTCTTTGCGACCCCGTGGACTGTAGCCTACCAGGCTTCTCCGTCCATGGGATTCTCCAGGCAAGAATACTGGAGTGGGTTACCATTTCCTTCTCAAGGGGAAGATATAAATCATACTTTTCCCATCTTAACATTAAGTTTGGAGATGTATTTTTCTTTAATTTTGTGGATATTTTTAACCCAAGCTAAAAATTGTTTTCTTTTGGATAGGTATCAACAAATTATAACCTAATAATTTGACCAGGTCTTTTTAGATAGCATTTTCACTTAGTTTGTTTTTTAGAGTTGGTGTTATTAAAGTCTGAAGAATTTATGTATTCTTATATCCGGTGTGCCCAGAAAACAGTAAGCTGCATGAGTACCAAAGCCATATTAAATACAGTTTCATCATCTTTGATGAACCAGCCAGCCCACTAGGTATTACAGTACCTTGGAAGTCAGCATTGTGAAATCTGTCTCTTGTAGATTTGCACAAGGGCAGTTCAGTAAAAATCTAGAGTCAATAGATGTTAGAAATAAGAATGTCCATTGTATTGGGACTTTCTGTGTTCATTTTTAGATGATTATCACTCTTAAAATGTAGTAGTTTAATCTAATTTATTAAGTATCATGAATATCAGGCTGGGAATTGTAGCCAAAAGTGATTTCTCAAAGAAATATACATTATCATGAACTGAGGTAATAGTTAACAGATCATTCTTACAAATGCAGATGTTGGTATATATTGCATATAGGAATTCCCAAGGAAACCAGTTCTTTTTCTTTTCCATTTCTTCTGTAGCTCTGCCAAACAAACAAAATAGAACAAATAAAATCCTAAGGTGAACCAAATCTCTGAATCTGAAACTGTCTGATAAAATAATACAATGGGATAAAGATAAAGTATAGTCTGCCAGGAGCTTTCTTCAGAATGGTTCTTAAAATCTAAATATATATATAAGAATAAAAAGACTTTCTGATGTAGCTTTCCAAAGACACTTGTTTTCTTTTCAGAACACTGGCACTGATTAGACAAATACTTCTCTGGCCTCATACAAACATATGTCTTCCCTGTCCTGTGAGGAGAAGGGAAGGAGCCCTCAAGTTTATATGGATGACGTGTTACAGTGGACAGCATGGTTACTAGAAAGTTGGGTTTTAAGCCACCCTTTTAAGCCTCATTTGATGTAGAATATTCAGCTTGCCACAAAGAACACAAGCAAGAGACATTAAGAAACCCTTTGCTGTAATCTACCGTACCAGCATTGCCCAGGGTGGAGTGTGTGGAAAATACTTTAACAATCTGATGATATTTTCTGTCCTTTTTATTTGGTTGGGAATTTGAACATTGCAGGTTAACTCATAAAATAAAAATGTAAAAAGGCAAGGTATGAGGCAGTGTCTTTTGTTAAGATAGCAAAACCTACCATACTTGTTTATAGTGGCTTGGAGGATATTTGGGGTAGACCTTCAACTTGCTGATGTTCAGTGAGGCCCAGATTTGACATTTGAGAGTGACAGTCTGGTAGAGTGATGGTGTTCCTATACATGGAGGAGACAGCATCTGTAATATTCAGTGTGCTCAGGGACTTGGCCGTTCATGAAATGTCAAGTACAGGTGAATTTGACTTTTTTTATCATATAGTCCAATTGTATCCAAATGCTGTGGATACGAGACGAGGATAGGAAAACCTCAGGGTCTACTTCTGATGGCATTGCCCCAGGGAATCTGGTCTTTGTACTCCATGCTTAGATTGAGCAGGTGACTTATGTGGATCCCAGCCAGGCTCTTGGGTTCATTGTAGATTTTATACACACCTAAACAACTTGGTCTTATCATCTTTGGAACTAAGGATGACCCATGGCCAATTTGTTTCATTCTACCTCTTAAAGTAAATAGGACTGTAGGATTAGAATAAAAAGATCTAATGACGAGCATATGTTCTTGTTCCTCTGGACTATGTCCAGTAAGGCATATCCTTAACATTTATAAGACTTCACTCACCCAACTTCCTGTTTGTTTGTTTTTTAAGGCTACAACTGAGGTGGAAATTAAGAAGAAAGGCCCTGGATCTCTCTTAGTTTCTATGGACCAGCTGGCTTCCTATGGACGAAAGGACAGGATCAACAGTATATTGAGCGTTGTTACAAATACACTGGTTGAAGGTATGTGCCCTGTGATGTTGGTCCAAGCTTCTGGGATATAAATATTTAGTGTATGTAATATGAATATAGTCCCTTGGTCTGAGTTTTGCTTGCAAAAACTGTCTGTCAGCTTTAGGAATAGAGTCTGTTGGTTATAGAAACCAGCATCCCAAATCTGCATGCGGAGAATCCAGTAAGGGCTTCAAAGCTGCTGCCAGCACTGTGCACAGATAGGTAAGAAGTACAAAGGAGTCTACGGCCATACCACCTTGAACGCGCCCGATCTCATCTGATCTCGGAAGCTAAGCCGGGTCGGGCCTGGTTAGTACTTGGATGGGAGAAGTGCAAAGGAACAACGTAAGAGTGAGTCAGAGGATCTGGGGAAGGCTCTGTAATCGCCACAGGTGAGATGATGCGAGGCAGAGAGGCGCGCAGACTGAAGAACCGTCATGACATAAAATGATGGAGTCCCCTCGTGCCCCGACCACCGGACGTACTTTCCCCCTTTCCTTTTTAGCTACTTACAAAGCTTTTGCTTTTCCCTTAAGGACAGATGCACTGTGCATTTTGCTTATACCTAATTCTGCCTCTCTTTAAACACCCCCACATACCCATAAATACACTGGGCATGTGAACAGGTAAGCCGAAACCCCCCTTTTGTTGACACTCGGTGCCCCGGGGAAGAGTGGCCACGGTAGAACCATAGCGCGTCTGCAGCAGCGTGGCTGTCAGAGCCAGGACTCCATGTCAGGGACTCCTCCACACCACAGCCTGACTTGCTGAGAGGCAGCTGAGCATTTCCCATCATCCCAAAGTCCCCCAACACAGGTCCACTTTCGGTCCGATCATGGTCTGTATGCCAGGCTCTTCTGGATTTCTTTGATGGTAGATCCAGTGACTAGATTTTTTTTCTCACAGGATTCTGGTTGACTCCAAATGCTGCTGCTTCATTTGATTCATGTTAATTTAGCTGATTTGTCACATGATAGACCCACACTGTTCCTGACTGCAGTTCTTCAGAGTCCACACTCCCAGGCTACCCCGTAATTCTTAGAGTCCCTGCGATAAGGAGACTCAAATTATTCTGGTGTTCCTGGAACATTTTTTTGAGTCATTTAAGTGAAATACCACTTCTGGTCATGTTTGGGGGAGTGTATGTGGGTGGATGTGGGTGTGGGTGTGTTGGGCACAGGCAGGCATCTGTGGTACAAAGAGAATCCCTAGAAACAAACCTCAAGCTCCCCTGGACTGCTCACATCTGCACATGTAGGCAAGGAGCTAGACTAAACCTCGACTGGTCTTGAGAGTGTATCAAGGAAAAGGAACACTGAACTAGCTGCCTTCAGCTCCTGATTTCTTTAATTCTCATTGAGGTCATTGTCTGATGGAACATCTTTATACTTTGAGATAACAGGTAAATAATTGCAAATCATAAGAATTCCAAGATAAGATATATTATTAATAACTTAAGAACCTTGGCTAATTTTATTCTTCATTTGGAGAGCAAGACAAGGTTTCTCTATCTGTGGCAGTTGAGAAAGAAAAGCAAACAACCTCAACCAGGCATATCTTATTCCTGGTAAAAACATCAGAGCAGGAGAACTATCCATGCAGTACAACAGTGATTTACTGATTACCTCAGGGGCCTAGCACAGCGTGTGGCAAAAGCTGATGCTCAGAAGATGTGTACTGAACTGAATTTTGTTGTGCTTGAAACTGGGGGGAGGACTGGGGCTGCGGGAGTCCTCTCCCTCCCATCCCCTCTCCTAATATTTTATTTTCTTTGCTAAAGCCGATGAGACAGAGCTGCTGTAAGCAAACAGCAGTGGTTGGCTGGAGCTGTATGATGTGAGAAAGAATTAATGGACATTAAGAAAGATCTATTCCTATTTAACCACCGCTCCCTCTGTATTTCATGATTGCTGCAACAAGGAAAGACAGCATTGAATGAATAATCGTTTCTTCTTTTCAGGCCTTCAGTTAGGAAACTGACATCATTTTAGTCCAAAGAAGCAGACCTCTTATCTAATGGTTTAGAAACCACAGTGGAGAATTCCAGAATACTGTAAATAATGGGATAATCCTGCCTGCTCTGTCTCCCCCCCATCCTATTGCAAACATGCTCACCAGGATCCAGTAAACTCCGTGGAATTCACTGTCAGCAGAGCCATAACTTTGGGGGTATTTCAGAGGATAAGGCATGGGATGTCGGCAGAGAGTGATGCAGTCTGTCTTCTCAAAGCAGCAGAGCTGCGGGGGAGAGTTGAAGTAAGAACAAAGAAGCGATGGTGCTTAGCATTATTGATTCTCAGGTTAAGCAGCTTCAAAAGTGTCCATGCAGTTGCTTACCTGGTATCTTCCTTTCCAACCGTGGCTGTCAGCTCTCTGAGGGTGGCAACTCTTGTTCACCGGATGTATTTCCAGTGCCTGGCCCATTGTTGAAGTGAGCTGGGAGAGGCCCTTGCCTCCAGAAACCTCCTGGTCTGCTGAGGCTGCCATCTTGGAGGAATCCTGAGGCCTCTCTCTGCAAACAGACCCCAGTGCCCTCGAGGTTGAGAAGACTACAGTCACCTCTCTGAAAATGTTTAGGAACAAACTAAGAGAAGCTTCACAAACTTTTGGACATCTCTCCCCGTAGGTTAACACATTTCCCCAGACCACATTCTCCCACCGTTCCAGGCATGTGGGGCCAGTAACAGTTTGCAGAGTTGCGAGTCACTTCATAAACCTCCTTATTCCCCTGGTCCATCTTTTCTAGCTCCTAGAGCTCCACAGCTTTACTTAGTCTCTGTGAAACAGAAAAGATTATCCCGAGGATCCTCCCGTCTCTGTAAATGGGGGGAGGAGATGCCTAGTATCCCTTTCTGGTGCCCTAGGGTAGGGAAACCCACCCAACCCACCCACCCCCACCCCCGCTTTGCTGTCTGGGGAGGACTTGGAGCATTCATTGTAAAACGTTACAATTGTATCAGCTGTTAGAAACCCTAACAGTCACCGCCTCAACCTCCACCTGCCGGTGAACAGCAGACATTTGGAGAAAGGAGGAGATTAAAAAAAGGAACGGAACCAAATTTCCAAATATGTACTATAAGAATTTATGGAAATAAGAGAACCTTTTCAATTTTCTTTTTTGGGAGAAAACTAAATTTACCTTGGGAAGGGAGGGAGTTCTGTGAGGAAGAAGCCAAAGCAAATTTTCTTCACAGACTTCCTTTCCCACGCAGACTCCCACGTGGCGCTTACTGTGGCCCTTAAATCTGAAAAACCAAGGCAACCTATTTTCTTAGCAACCAGAGAGCCAATCAGAAGACCAGCCAAAGCACCCCATCTAAAGTAAAGCCATTGCCATGGGCACCATCCAGCTGGTTGGCAATGGGGGAAGTAGACTGACGCAAAGCAGCCATCTTGTTCTTGGTGAAATGCTGGGAAAGTTTTTTCTATTCCCCAAATAATTTCATTTCGTTAGTGGATTTGAGCAGGGCTAGGGCAGTAGGAGACACAGTTGTATCCAACCCCACAAAACCAAGACCTGGCCTCTAAGGATTGTCATGCTGCCGAGTTTTCAGAGTTATACCTCTTAAAGAGCATCCTTCCAGATCAAGGTTCTTGAACTTTAGTGATGCTATCTATTATATTTTATGTTTAATTTTAAGGGATCTCACACCTAGATTCGGAGAAGGCAATGGCACCCCACTCCAGTACTCTTGCCTGGAAAATCCCATGGACGGAGGAGCCTGGTGGGCTGCAGTCCATGGGGTTGTACCGAGTCGGATACAACTGAGTGACTTCACTTTCACTTTTCACTTCATGCATTGGAGAAGGAAATGGCAACCCACTCCACTGTTCTTGCCTGGAGAATCCCAGGGACCATGGAGCCTGGTGGGCTGCCGTCTATGGGGTCACACAGAGTCAGACACGATTGAAACAACTTAGCATGCATGCATGCCTTAGAGAAGGAAATGACAACCCATTCCACTGTTCTTGCCTGGAGAATCCCAGGGACCATGGAGCCTGGTGGGCTGCTGTCTATGGGGTTGCACAGAGTTGGACACGACTGAAGCGACTTAGCGGCAGCACACCTAGACTGTTGTAGCAGAATGGCTCTCTGTGTTTGAGCATCCTTTCCCATCTTTGCATTGTAAAACTACCTTCGAGCTCATTGCGTCCAGTGATTCTCAGTCTGGTTTTATCAAGAGTCCTAGGACCCTGAGCAGAGAAGGCAATGGCAAGCCACTCCAGTACTCTTGCCTAGAAAATCCCATGGATGGAGGAGCCTGGTAGGCTGCAGTCCGTGGGGTCGCTAAGGGTCGGACACGACTGAGCGACTTCACTTTCACTTTTCACTTTCACGCATTGGAGAAGGAAATGGCAACCCACTCCAGTGTTCTTGCCTGGAGAATCCCAGGGACGGGGGAGCCTGGTGGTCTTCTGTCTATGGGGTCACACAGAGTCGGACACAACTGAAGTGACGCAGCAGCAGCAGCAGGACCCTGAAGCAGCACCTCAGGGAAGGAAGACTTGGATTACACTGGACTCCAAGCTCCTCTTCCTGCCTCAGCTGGAGAAGCTCCTGGTTTGTCCGTTTTATGTATTGGAGGTCAAATAAGAACTTTTTTGAAAACAGTAGGTTCTGCTTTTAAAAGAGTAACAGACTAAAGAGAGAGGAGAAGACAAAAGAAGAGAGTAAGAAAAAGGAAAAAAGAAAGAGGTCAAGGGAAGGGAAGAGGAAGTTAGAGAAGGGAAGGGTGAGCGTGGGAATGGGTTGAAGAGCAAGAGGAGGGGAGAGAGAGGAGATGACAAAGAGGAGGGAAGGAGCAGAGAGGCGCGGACACGGTTTCTGCTCCTGACGGCACTGCGAGCGCCCGCGTCCTCAGGAGCAGAAGAGAGTCCACGTGGTGGCTTGATTGAGGATGCAGGTTCTGCTGTGAAGAAAATGTATAACAGTAGCAAATACTTTCACAGCACCACTTGCTATACACTAGGGTGTGCTGAGGCACTTTATATGTATTTTAGCTCATTTAATTCCCACAGAAAATTGAAGTAATTTACTCAAGGCCCACAGTTAGCAATTGTCTCATCTGATTGCACCCACATATGTCTGGCTTCAGAGTGTTCTGCTTCTCTGATAATAGTTTAATGATACAATGTGTATCCACCGTTTATTGAGGAGTTACCTTATGCCAGGCCCCGTGCTATCTGTTGTCAACCGCTTATTGCATAAGTGATGGAGGATAATTAAGGACTCCTTTAGTCCGGTAGCCTAGAAGTCAGTGCCCTTTCAGATGACACAGCAGAGGCGTAGAGAAGTCAGCACTGCCTTGCCTGAGATCGTACAGCTGTGCATGTTAGAGCCAGTTGAACCAGGGCTGCCATGCTCCCCAAACGGGTGTGTTGAGTTTTGTTTATAACTAGATCATTGTTAACAGGGACGTGACCTGGTGCTGATCAGCCTCTTTTTTGCCTTCAAGAGAAGGAAAACCGAGGGAAACTCTCAGGAGAGTTAGCACTCCCCAGCCACCTTCCTTCTCGTGTCGATAACAGTGAGACCAGCCAAGCCTAACCCTTTCGTTTCCTTCCCAAGACTGAGGGGCTCCCTTTGTTCTTGACTCACTACAGAGCTGGAAGAGTCTCAGAGGAAGTGCCCGCCATGCTGGTATAAATTTGCCAACACTTTCCTCATCTGGGAGTGTCACCCCTACTGGATAAAGCTGAAGGAGATTGTGAACTTGATTGTTATGGACCCTTTCGTGGACCTGGCCATCACCATCTGCATCGTCCTGAACACCCTGTTTATGGCAATGGAGCACCATCCTATGACACCACAGTTTGAACACGTCTTGACTGTAGGAAATCTGGTAAGATGGAGCACAGCCTCCGGATCTCACCATCTGAACAGGTTTTGCCTGTGGGTAATATTTTTTTTCTGATACTGAGAGCTGGAGTTTAGTCAAAAAGAAAGTAATAGTTAATTGGAAGACAAATGCTCCCACATATGCCGCAGCCCCAGCCGCTTCTGCTAGCTGTTGTGATCCCTTGGCTGTTTTCTCTTTCTGCAGAACTTTGAAGACGTCATTTAGGAGCTCTTGGCAGGCATACAACCCCGGTGACAGAATGGGAGGCATGGTGCAGTGGGTTGGTTTCAGCAGCCTCATTCAAGGACTTGTGGATGTCTTTCTCTTTCTGCTTCTCACTTTAATTCTGTATGACTCCAGCAAATCACTACCCCTTTCACCTTCAGTAACAGCCACTGCAAAATATGGGAGGTCTTTTAATGTGTTACATGGAATGATAAATTTTCCCACACTATCATATCTTCATTATTCATATGGGGACTATCTACAGGAAATTTTAAATTCTGCGCTGGTCTCCCCACCCAGTCCAGCTTGTGAGCTATCATCCAGTTTCTAACCATTAGTTGATCTGTGCCAAATTTATTTTAATGTTGGCTCAAGTCACAAATTTAATTTATATTATTTAGACGATAAGTATGCAGTTTTTAAAAAAAAAAGATTATACAGTGTATTCAGAAATCAAGTAGTTGTGATTTGGGGATTATCTTCTTTAGTACAAAAATCAGGAGTTGATTAAATTTTAATAGTAAAAATTAGTTGGAAAGAATCCTCTAGGTCATCTGGCCTCATTATTCCTTAGAAATTGCACCACGGCATGCCATTCTGGTTGTTACCATGTAGCTTGTGCATGATCGCTGCTTGGTAATTGTTTCTCTCTCTCCCTCTCTTTCTCTCATACACACACAGAGTTTCTGCCTTCAGCCTTCACACTCTACCAGCGTGTTATCATAGTGATATCATGTTGACTTCTAATTCTGGAAACATACAGGGCAAAAGGGACCCCTTATCTGGTCAGTTGTCGCAGCTGATTGTATTCCCCAGTACACATCCAAGATGCTGCTGTGATCTTTCCGATCTCCATGTCTGAGTCAGGGATGCACTTCCAGCCCACCACTGCGATGGGCAGTTCAATGAAATACCTGTAGTCTTGAAGCAGGACACCCCCAAAGACTAACCAGGAAATCTGTTAACCTGCTCTGAAAGGTGCCTGAGGGTCAGCTCACTGTGTGATTGACTGACCTCCAGGGCTTGGCCATCAAGCACCATTTTTGAGCCAATCAACAACATCATATAGATAAACTCTATGTTATTGCCCAATGGTTATGTAATGAGAAATATTACTTGATCAACTTTGTTATTGATAGTGGTGGTATATTTTCTATAGTTTTTTTTTTTTCTAAACTTTTTACTTGCTTTTGGCAGAATCAGTCCTTGATTTTCAAGGGATTTTGAGAGGCCTTTTCACATACTATCAACAGAATTGCCTCAGACTGAGCCAGCAAATAACATCATTTTTTCCTTCTTGAAAACCTAGAGATTTAGGGTCACACCGAAATTAGAGTCGTGAGCATTCAGACAACTTTGCTCAGAATCATCAGTGAAGGAAAGGGAGAAAGGAGAAGGTCAACAGCTGATGTTCAGGGAGCCAAGCCAACCAGTCCAAGCTCTAAAATGGGAAAGCACTCCAGGGCCAGAGTCTTCAATGGAGAAGTAATGTACAAGGAGCAGTGGGGCAGAGAGCAGTGAATGGTCCAGGATACTTTGGACTCAGGGGGAGGGAGAGATATCAGGAAGGGTATCTAGACTGGGGGCATTGGGTAACCAAGGGGGAAATGGGGATGACTGAGCAAGGAACAGGGTGGAGTTTAAAATCAGGAGCTCTGTTTTGGACATATTCAGTCAGTTCAGTCACTCAGTGGTGTCTGACTCTTTGCAACCCCATGAATCACAGCACGCCAGGCCTCCCTGTCCATCACCAACTCCCGGAGTCTACCCAAACTCATGTCCATTGAGTCAGTGATGCCATCCAACCGTCTCATCCTCTGTCGTCCCCTTCTCCTGCCTTCAGTCTTTCCCAACATCAGGGTCTTTTCAAATGAGTCAGCTCTTCACATCAGGTGGTCAATTCAACTTCAACATCAGTCCTTCCAATGAACACCCAGGACTGATCTGCTTTAGGATGGACTGCTTGGATCTCCTTGCAGTCCAAGGGACTCTCAAGAGTCTTCTCCAACACCATAGTTCAAAAGCATCAGTTCTTCAGCGCTCAGCTTTCTTTATAGTCCATCTCTCACATTCATACATGACTACTGGAAAAACCATAGCCTTGACTAGATGGACCTTTGTTGACAAAGTAATGTCTCTACTTTTTAATATGCTGTCTAGGTTTGTCATAACACGTCTTTTAATTTCATGGCTGCACTCACCATCTGCAGTGATTTTGGAGCCCCCAAAAATAAAGTCAGCTACTGTTTGTACTGTTTCCCCATCTATTTGCCATGAAGTGATGGGACCGGATGCCATGATCTTAGTTTTCTGAATGTTGAGCTTCAAGCCAACCTTTTCACTCTCCTCTTTCACTTTCATCAAGAGGCTTTTGAATTCCTCTTCACTTTCTGCCATAAGGGTGGAGTCATCTGCATATCTGGGGTTATTGATATTTCTCCCGAAAGTCTTGATTCCAGCTTGTGCTTCCTCCAGCCCAGCGTTTCTCATGATGTACTCTGCATATAAGTTAAATAAGCAGGGTGACAATATACAGCTTTGATGTACTCCTTTTCCTATCTGGCACCAGTCTGTTGTTCCATGTCCAGTTCTAACTGTTGCTTCCTGACCTGCATACAGGTTTCTCAAGAGGCAGGTCAGGTGGTCTGGTATTCCCATCTCTTTCAGAATTTTCCAGTTTGTTGTGATCCACACAGTCAAAGGCTTTGGCATAGTCAATAAAGCAGAAATAGATGTTTTTCTGGAACTCTCTTACTTTTTCTGTGATCCAGCGGATGTTGGCAATTTGATCTCTGGTTCTTCTGCATTTTCTAAAACCAGCTTGAACATCTGGAAGTTCACGGTTCATGTATTGCTGAAACCTGGCTGGAGAATTTTGAGCATTACTTTACTAGTGTGGACATATTAGCTGTGAATAAGTCATTGATTTCTGTCCAGAAATTTTTGCATCTATAAAATGAGAGTAATACCATGTCATCAGTTTGAGAGGATAAAACGAGAACCCGTACAGAAGTTTTGGATATAGTGAAAAGTACTCTCCATACCTAGGAACTGTCTAAGTGTAGTTCAGTAGGAGAATTTTCAAAGACTTGGAGATGTGGATGCAGCCTTTGACTGAAGCTGAGAGTAAGAGAATAGCAACAAAAAAAGATGGATGGCCTAGCTCATGAAATAGACTAGGAGCTGCTCTCGTGGTTGGACAGAGAGGCTTTTTCCGCAGCTGGGACAGTGAATTGGGCTGTGTTTGTACACAGAGGTACACTGTTGTGTTTGTCCTCGGATGTTTTTGAGGGAAGCTAAGAAGAGCATTCTATAAATTAGCAATCCCTGTCTCTTCCAGCCTCTCCCTAAGAAAAACTGTTCGTAGTAGGAAGCATAAAGATAGTTCCATACAACCCCCGTGTTTATAGAGGGAACTGAAACCAGGGAGGCTACGTGACTTTTTTATTGTTTAGTAGGTAAATGTAATCTTTCTTTTCCTGCCTTTTTGTTGTTGTTGTTTTGGTAACCATTTGAACACAATAGTTTATAAGGTAGTTTTTTAAACAATCTCAGTCTTCCAGAAAAGTTTCAAATGCAGTGTAAAAAATTATCTTTTGAGAGTAAGTTGCTGATGTAGCCTGTCACCCCTGAATACTGTAATGTGTGGTTTTTAAAAATTATTTATTTTTAATTTATTTATCTATTGTGTATTTGGCTGGGTCAGATCTTAGTTGCAGCACCCAAGATTGTCAGTCTGTGTTGCAGCATGCGGGATCTTTTTTTTTTTCTTCTTCAGTTGAGGGGTCTAGTTCCCTGACCAGGGTCAAACCTGGGCCCCCTGCACTGGGAGCACAGAGTCTTAGCCACTGGACTCCTGGGGAAGTCCCTATAGCATACATTTTAATAAACAAGTACATTCTCCTACAGAACCATGATATAACTGCCAAAGTCAGGAAATCACCATGTACATTACCATCAGATTCTCAGGCCCATTCAAATTTTGCTGGTAAGTCCAATAATGTCTTTATACCCAAAAAAATGACATTCCAGAGTTACTCTTGAGTTATCATATCTCTTTAACCTTCTTCACCCTGAGAGAGCTCCTCAGTCTTTCTTTGACTTCTATGAACTTGATACCTGTGAAGATGACTCTCCAGTTATTTTGTGGAATTCCTTCAATCTGGCTTTGTCTGATGCCTCCTCCTGATTAGACTCAGGTCATACATTTGGCCAGACTGTCGCCCAGGTGAGGCTGTTGTTTTCTCATTGCGTCTTCCAGGTGGCATGTGATTTCCATGTGTCCCAATTCTGCCCTTGGTCCCCTAGTCACTTGATTGAGGAGCTTCTGCCAGGCTTCTCCCATGTACAGTTACTCTTTTTCTGTTTATAATTAATAAGTGTTCATGAGAAAGACACTTTGAAACTATCTAAATTTCCTGCTTTTCATTAAACTTTTGATTTATTCCTTCATTATATCTGTATGGACTCCCGGTTTTCAGTTTTATTCAGTGGGTTTTAGTCCATTATTATCCTGCACATAGATATTTAAACCATTCCTGATTTGGCAGGGGAAGTCCCTTCAAGGTAGCATTCATGTCCTTTCAACATGTCCTCATTGCCTCCTTGTTTTCTCAGAAATATTACAGGCTAACGTTACATTTTTTTTCCTGTCTTGGGCCTGGAATCTGCCATTTTTCAAGCAACTCTTAATTGTTTTATTGGAAATTGACATTTACAAGTCAACATCTGTTGGAGCAGTACGCACAGCTGGGCCCTCTCTCTACAGGGCTCACCACTTATTCTAATCTAGCATTACAGTACTCATTCTATTTTTCTTCTTTCTATGTTTATAACTCCTCCAACAAAAAGAAACCTGGTTGCCACTATCCTTAGTATATTATTTCATTAAAAAAAAGAACAAGCCCCTGTTAGCTCTTGCAGCATGGGGGTGCCCTCCCCTGGTCAGACCCTGAGTCCCCTGTCCTCTGCTCGGACCCCGCCTCACACTTGTCAGGCCCCATCCTCCCTGGCCAGGCGGCCCCCACACAGCCTTACTTGCCCTGCCCCACTTGAACTCAACACCTCAGAGTAGGCCTTCTCCTGCAAGGACTCCTCCTCACCCCATCCCAGGCCTCCCCACCCAGAAACTGTCTACATCCTGCTTGGGCTTGGACACCCCATGCTGGGGCACCATTCCTTGCCCTGCTCAGGTGCTGATTGTCCACTCTGTGCTGCCCGTCTGCAGGGCCACTTCCCACCCCCCACACACACACCCCTCAACACACTCACTCTCAGGCTGTCCTTCCACCCAGAAGTTCTCCTTTCCCAGCTCTGTAGCTGGCTCCAGACACACACACACACACGATACACACACACATGATCACACACAGACACACACGATCGCGCACAAACACACGCTATCCTTCCTCCCCAGAAGTTCTTCTCAGCATTCGTACTCACACACACTCACACACCTCTGTAGCTGGCTCTAGATCCTAGGCCACATCCCCCTCAGCTTGTTTGGCCCTGGCACCCTTCACTGGGCCACCTCTCTGAATGGCTGGATGCCATCTTCAACCCACTCAGGCTCTGACACCCCTCACCAGGCTGGCCTCCCCCTGGGGATGCTGGGTCCACCTGCCTAAGCTCTGACTCTCTCTGCCAGGTCTCCCACCCTCTCTCCATGGGGGACGCCCTCCCATCCCCCTTAGGTTTCAACACCCTGTGCTGGGCAGCCATGCAACACAAATACTGTCCTTATCCTGCTCAGACATGGGGCTGTCCCCCTGGAATGGACACTCTCCTTGGCTTGCATTGGCTCTGACAGCCCACACTAATCCACCCTCCTGCACAGATGCCCTGCTTGGGCCCCAGCACCTGACACCAAGCCCCCCTCCATGTGGACAGGGCTTTAGAACCGGATCTTTTGAGGGGAAGGAGTATGGAAGGAAGGGCAAAAGGGTCACCTGACACATAAGTTTAATTTCTGAGATTCTGAGCAAAAAAGAAAAACAAGAAGTTGTTTTTTCCTTCTTCACCAAATACACATGAATGTTATGGTTTCTTAACTGCAGCTTAAAGTAAGTTTTCAGCCGAAAGGAATCCTTTCCATGTTGTCATTTTTCTTCCCTGTAGTCTGTTATGTATACCTCTTTTTAAAGGGAGAGAGGACTCCATGCCTCTTGAAAGGATCTTAGGGACCCCAGGGATCCCCGGCTATACCGATAGCAGCTGTACTAGAACTTAAATTCTGAGGTGAACATGGGATGACATTCACAAGAGTGACATGTATATACAGTTGTTGATGGCATCAAGGGATAACCTTGAATCTGCTCTTCTCCATTTTTCAAAATCGTAATTCCTTCCTACAGCCAACAGCTACAAATTTATATTTACCCAAGCTCCAAACAAGGGCAGCCCGCTGTGTGGGCTGAAGGCATGAAGCAACACGCCTCTGTCACAGGCATTTCTTTTTTTCTTTCTTTAATGTTTATTTATTTATTTGGCTGTGCAGCATGCAGGGTATCTTTTTTTCTTTTTTTTTTTTTTTAGTTGTGACATGCAGAATCTAGTTCACTGCCTGACTAAAGGATTGTACCCAGGCTCCCTGCTTTGGGAGTGTGAAGTCTCAGCCACGAACCACCAGGGAAGTCCCTATCACAGGTGTTTCTACCAGGCATCTGGAGGCCCAGCCTCCCATTAAAAGGCAGCACCACAGAACTGCATCTTCTCTCAGGAACCAGAATTTCCACAGGATAACTGTTCCGAGGTTCATCACCCTGTGCTGTCACTGAGCACTTTCTGTGTGTTCACCAAGAACCAACGGACAGCAGATTCAGTTTCTACTTAGTGTGTGTTAAGTGGGTTAATGTTTCTAAGTAGAGAAACTTTTGATGGGCTGACGCTAAGGGCAAAATATGTGTCAAGAGTTGATTTGATTAGCCGCCCCTACTTGACTGACCTCGTAAAAAGTAATATTCCATCTGTACATGCTTAGCTTGCACTATGAACTTTTGATTTAAGTTAACCAGATCTCTTCAGGGAGTATTTTCTTTCAATTTTAGAATACTGCATCTTCAGTTTAAAAAAGTGCGTGCAAGTGTGCTCAGTCGTTCAGCTGTGTTCAGCTCTTTGCAACCCTATGGACTGTAGCCCGCCAGGCTCCTCTGTCCATGGGATTCTCCAGGCAAGAATACTGGAATGGGTTGCCATTTCCTTCTCCAGGGGATTTTCCTGACCCAGGGATCAAACCTGCGTCTCTTGCATTGGCAGGCAGGTTCTTTACCACTGAGCCACCTAGGAAGTGAAAGTCACTTAGTCGTGTCCAACTCTTTGCCACCCCATGGACTATACAGTCCATGGAATTCTCTAGCCCAAAATACTGGAGTGAGTAACCTTTCCCTTCTGCAGGGGATCTTCCCAACCCAGGGATCAAACCCAAGTCTCTTGCGTTGCAGGCGGATTCTTTACCAGCTGAGCCATAAGGGAAGCCCAAGAATACTGGAGTGGGTAGCCTATCCCTTCTCTAGTGGATCTTCCTGACCCAGGATGGGGGAAACTTAGAAATGTATATGGAAACCAAAAATTTCCAAACCACTTATCCATTTTGTTTTATTTTCATCAAGTCATTCTGTTTTGTTTTTGGTATATATCAATTCAGTGTATTTCCAAACCACAAGTATAATCTAAGTATTTTTCACTATTTTAAATTCTGACCTCAGACCATATCTCTGAAGTTTTTCTCAAGCCCCTTCATGTGTATACTTGGTAACCACGTGGTTACAATTATTAACTTATTATGAATTTTAAATTGATGCATATAAAATCCTCTCCTCTAAAAACAGGATATTCAGTAATAGTCGGATATTACATGGTTAGCCTAGAATGAGAGTACTGATCTTGTCAAAACTGGTGTTCATGGGATTTTGCTTTCTGCCTACATGTTATCCTTCTAAGGTCCTCAGGATACAGAAGGCAATGGGAAAACACATGGTGCTCTGAAAGGCAGAAAGGTGGGAGTGAGTCAGGTAACAGAAGAAATCATTCTCGTACCTAATAAGCTCCAAATCTAGAACAATGATTACATCCTTGATTATCATATTGAAAAAATCAAAAAGAAGCACCAACAGAGTCTCCAAAATGAGAAAATTCTTTGAGGATATATCTACCCAGTAGAATATTATACAAGCAATAAAAGTGGGAACTAGGAAGACTGTGTTGCAACATGGAGTCATGATAAGTGAAAAAAGTGTGTTAAGTGAAATGAGTCATGATAAAGCAAGATAAGTGAAAATCCAAGATATTATATAGTCTGTGGTTTTAAACTCTGACAAAATATTTTTATGCATTTGAAAAAGGAGTACATTAAAATAATAATTGTATGCAAGGCAGTGAGACTATTTCTCTAATATTTTGCACACTTTAAGCAATGTTTTGTTTGCTTTTGCCATTTAAAATAAGCTCTAGAGTATATGTCTGCATTCAAGGACACACATAATGTTAAATCAGGAATAATGCTGTATTTTTCTAATATAATTAGAACACAGTGATTTTTTTTTTTTTTTTTGGTCAATATCCCAAATGTGGCATACACTTTCAAATGACTGATGGCCCTTTAGGAGTCACCTGTGTGATATTCCTGATTGCTTAGAATAATTTTTTTAACTGCCCTCTTGAACAATATGAATTGGGTAGTTCTGGCAACAAAGATGGGAACATTTCCTCTTCATTCAAGAGGAAACTAAGACTTTCCTGCATCGGGTGGAGTTGTCAGGGGACATCCAGGTATTGATGTCCTCAGAGGCAGAATTTAGTGAAGCCTGATACTTGTGGCTTCTTGGATATGCTGTATTCAAAGATAATGATAGAGGCATTTTCATTCTATTATTTCTTTTTCTTACCCCTACCTTCCCCCTCTTTAGGTTTTCACTGGAATTTTCACAGCGGAAATGTTCCTGAAGCTCATAGCCATGGATCCCTACTATTATTTTCAAGAAGGTTGGAACATTTTTGATGGATTTATTGTCTCCCTCAGTTTAATGGAACTGAGTCTAGCAGACGTGGAGGGGCTTTCGGTGCTGCGATCTTTCCGATTGGTATTCCATATTTCTCCAATTTCTTTTTTACATTTCCTGTCTTGTAGCTACTAGGAAGAATTTTGCATAAGTTAATCTGATGATTTTACAAAATTCTTAGCTGTATCCTGCTTCTAGTTTCAGTTGACTGTTTATTGGTTTATCAACTAAAATATTGAAAAACTTTCCTGCTAATTACCTAATATAGAAAGTAGTTTTTTTTAATCAGTCAACAAACGTAAATCAATTTTATGAAGTTCCTCAGAAAATAATGGTTAACCTAAAAGGTGAGGAAGGATTCACAAGAGCTATTCTGAGGTCTGATTTGAATTTGCTGGTGAGCCTATTTCTTTATCTGAACATCTCCCTGAAATGGCAAAATTTTCTTTCTTTTCCAAAGATGGCTCATTTCTTCTATCATGGTGACCCCTTCCAGAAAATGAGAATAAAATAATGTTTTTTAAAGTTATGTTGAAATTAGTTGTTGAACACAGATCTTTAGCTAAGAAGGATTTTTTTAATGTATTTGAAGAAATTAGTGTTCAAATTACTAAAATGCCTCTGAAAGTATTAATAGTTAACACTATCCTCAGAATAGCTTCCCATGAAGCATAGGCGTCAATGATGTCCTGATTGAGTCCCTTGAGAAGCTGAGTTACCTTGAGGGTATCCCACTCAGACAGAGTATCAGAAATGGCTTAGATTTGTTTCTCTTATTGGGAAAATACCTGAGCACTCACAACTGAAAGGATTTAAGGATATTCAGCTTATCTAAGAAAGAGAATTGGGTTAGAGTGAAACTGTTTATAAAACAGAAATCTCATTCAATCCAAGTCACAAATAACATCTGTCACATGTCTGGAACCTCTGGTTACTGGACTTTGGTTAGGATCCAGCCAACAGTAGACTTTTTGAAAGTAGTTCTTCTTATTTAGAAGATAAGATGAAGAATTAAGTGATAGAAGTGTTATCACTAATACTCTGAATAAATTAACAGCCAGTCAGAATGGTGACAAACTGTTAGAGACCCAGATTACGTACAGAGCATCACCTGGTAAATCTTGAAATCTCAGGTAGAACTCAAATTTTCAGTAGGGAAAAAAAATGTCCAAACCAACATGGTTGCCTTCTACCAGAATTCCTGTTACATCCTGTTACACACACTACTACATGTGTAGTTGTTATCTTAAGACATATGATGGTGATCTCTGTTCATGGGCTTTATTCATTATAAGTCTCAACTGGTTAGCCAAGACCTTATAATCATTCATCACAGAATACAGAAATTTTCTGATTAACAGATACCAAAAGTTCTGTCCTCTGAATTAATATCAGTGTAGTCCCTTTTCATAAGGTTTTTGGTATATTGGAACTGCCCCTTGGAAACTGCTTTTCCTCCCAGTTAGTCCAGTCATGTCAGAAAGTTTCGTATCAGCCATTACCTATTCATTGGCAGGCAAAAAGAGAGATATGTAGAATTTTAAAATGCTTGCTTTTTTAAAGACACAGATGATTCATTCTCACTGTCCTTACCAAGCTGATCTTTTGATTCACTTTTTCCATGTGTGCAAATCACATTTTCCTTAATATGACTGCTGAGAAGTCAAGGGAAAATCAGTAGGATATGTTCATGTATGGATTTTTAAAAGGTGGATTGACCCAGAGACTAATTCTGGGACTAGAAGCAGTATTCTTGGTTCTTAGTTCTAAATCTTTCACTTATTTTGAAGTTAATTAGTTTTCCTTCATCTGTGCCTCAGTTTCTCTCAGTTTTAAGGTACTGTAGAAAACCCTGAGAATTTCACAAGGGTGCTCAGTAAATGTAATGATCTTACTAATTTTGTATGTTTTTATTGTAGCCATGTGATAAGAATAAATTAATTGAATTTCATTTGGATTTTGTTTGGGTTTCTTTTCCGTAGCTCCGAGTCTTCAAATTGGCCAAGTCCTGGCCCACCCTGAACATGCTGATCAAGATTATTGGAAATTCAGTGGGTGCCCTGGGCAACCTGACCCTTGTGCTGGCCATTATTGTCTTCATCTTTGCTGTGGTGGGCATGCAGCTCTTTGGAAAGAGCTACAAAGAATGTGTCTGCAAGATCAACCAGGACTGTGAACTCCCTCGCTGGCACATGCATGACTTTTTCCATTCTTTCCTCATTGTCTTCCGAGTGTTGTGCGGGGAATGGATCGAGACCATGTGGGACTGCATGGAGGTGGCTGGCCAGGCCATGTGCCTCATTGTCTTCATGATGGTCATGGTTATTGGCAACTTGGTGGTTAGTACTGACCTGTACATCTTTTCGTTCTCTGAGCATTTTACCCTTGACCCAGAAGCCCAGGCTACTTAGTCTTTCCATATCTCTGTTGGTCTTTATTCTTTCCTGACCCAAGAACTCTAAGGTACAAAGGAAAAGAGACTGCTGTTTTCAGAGGCCTCCTGGGTCATGAGCCTCACAACCTGTCAACCCTTTCATAATTGTGGAAACAAAATTCAGCAAAGTTAAGGCACTTTTCCAAAGTCCCACAGCTGATAAACATCAGGGCTTGTATTATATCCTTGACTTCAAAGTCTGTGGTCTTTCTACTATTAAAAACACCTCAGAACTTCTCAGCCTGATCTTTTGGGCTGGATAATTATTTGGTGTGGAACTGCCCTGTGTGTTGTAAGGTGTTTGCAGTATACCTGACATCTACTCTTCACTAGCCAGCAGTGACCCGCAGCCCAAGTTGTGAAAACTAAAGATGTCCCAGACATTACCAACTGTCCTCAGGGGGCAAAACTGCCCTCCTTTGAGAACCATGGATCTAAGGCATCCTAGGATTTTATCTGATGTTTATAAATTTCAGATCACTTCCTTGCTTCACTCTGTCCACCTGCTTCTCTTGCCTCTGTAAATAGAATGTTCACCAACAGAAATTAGTACCTTGTTTCTCAAAGTGTCATCCGAGGACTCGCAGCAATGAGAACGATCAAGAGTGTACTAGAGATTCAGAATCTTGGGCCACCCCACTCAATCAGTATCTGCATGTTTAACAAGAGTCCCAGGTGATCCACATGCACGTTATAGTTTGAGAAGTGCTCATCTTTCAAATCAGGCCAAAGCCCGCCTGCAAGTCTGCAACAAGGAGTAGAAGGAGACACACTCAGATGACCCCTTATAAGCTCACCCAGAGTGGTTCTCTTCCTTTTTCTTCCATAGAGAAGCATATGCCAGTAGGGCATTCCTCCTCATCAACCTCTGAACCAGCCTCGCCCGCCCTCGTCTTTCACTGGACCTATAAAAACAGGCCGTGCACTGTTTCTCAGTCACTCCCAGTCTCCACTCCTAGCCATCTTCCCCTCAGTCCTGATCCCGCCAGTCTTCCCACTCCTTCAGTGAAGACAGCTGCTGCCTACAGCTACTGTGCATTGCAGAGTCAACAGCCCCAGCCCTGACCTCCCATTTCTCTAGTCTCCTGTCCTCAGTAGTCTCAGGGACATCTTCCCATGACTAGCTACAGACACCTGAGCACAGGACAAAGCCCACTATTATTTCTGCCTGTGATGACACTCTCTCCAGTTCCCCCTTGGCTCAGTCCTTCTGCCCATGTCATCTCTAGGAATCTGTAAGTCTCTTCTGAGAGACTTCTTTTCTCTCCATTCCAGGTAAATATCTGATGTCTCTCATATCTTTCTTCTTAGCATTTCTATATATGCATCTTTCTTTGTAGTATTTCTGAGATCTGCCCCTTCCTTTCCATTTCTATAACCCATCTGGTATTTCTGAAAGTCCAAGGAAGACCACCTTCGTTACAGTCACCTTGAGTTTCACTCACTAAAAAAGGCCAAGTCCCAGGACCTACACCAGATCTACCGAATCAGAATCTTTCTGGTGAGACCAAGGAGATGCTCGTTTTTAACACACATCCCACTCCAGGAGATTCTTCTGCTTGCTAAGGTTTGAGATTCCTATAGCCTGATCCAGACCCTGGTCAACTCATGGAAGTAACAACCTCCTAACTCCTAACCCCTCCTCCCAGCCCACCACGTGTGTACCTAGTAGGAATGACTTTCTCAGATCTCTGTCATCATCTGTGACTCCTTTACTCAAGGACCAATAGTGGATCCAATTAAAATTCACATATTTCAGCCTGGCCTGCAAAGCCCTCATCAGCTGACCCCCATTTAACCGACTGTATTCCTCTGTAATGCTGCAGATGGCCACGGTAACCCGGATACGTAGAGTTCCTATATTGTTTCTGTTCCTCCCATCTTGCACATATGATTATTTCCACCTAAAATGTAAGCCTTACTCTTCTTCAGAAGTATGACAAAGTAAGGGCCAAGTGTAAATCAAGAAGTGAACATCTCTCCCACTTTTCAAAATTAAGTCTTAATAAAAATAAATTAATCTTAATGCCTAATGTGGTTAAAAAAGAAAAGAAAAATAAATGAAGCTTGTTTCTAATGGCCTGACACTTAAGATACAGAACCCAAAAGTCACCATCACCCTTTTGCTGCTGCTGCTGCTAAGTCACTTCGGTCGTGTCCGACTCTGTGCGACCCCATAGACAGCAGCCCACCAGGCTCCCCCGTCCCTGGGATTCTCCAGGCAAGAACACTGGAGTAGGTTGCCATTTCCTTCTCCAATGTGTGAAAGTGAAAAGTGAAAGTGAAGTTGCTCAGTCATGTCTGACTTGTAGCAACCCCATGGACTGCAGCCTACCAGGCTCCTCCGTCCATGGGATTTTCTAGGCAAGAGTACTGGAGTGGCTTGCCATTGCCTTCTCCACACCCTTTTGCTAGAGCTACTTAATTTTAATAAGTGTTAGGAAAACAAAATCAATTCTTAAAATAGGATAACATGAAATGTATTTCAGTTCCACCTTCTAGACTTGTTATATGAAAGTCTGGTTCTCCAAGCCTAATTTTTTTCTAACCTGGGTCCTCCAGGACACCTGCTGCTCAAAAACACATGGCATCTAGGCATTCTTTGATCCTTCTCAATAATCCATGCCCACCTTTCTGTTTGTATTTTTGGAGAATTTTCTCCCAAAGTGGATACAACCTTTGTTTTTTCTGATTATAAGAAAAGCAGTATGTTTTGAAATACATATATATGTGAATAGCACTACCAAAGAAAAAGCAGTACTAAACTCATTGTATTACAACCAAAACCAAACAAAATGTATACATAGTAACATGAGCACTTAAAACTCTATGTGAGTCAAACAGTACAAACTCTTGAGTCTTTTATATAAGCCTGTGAATTTGCAGTTTACAGCCCTAGTTTAGTGGATAACTGTACCCATCACCATTCTCCATTCACTCTCCATTTTCCTAATGCTCCTGGTGCAGGTACTGAACCTGTTTCTGGCCTTGCTTCTGAGCTCCTTCAGCGCTGACAACCTGGCAGCCACAGACGATGACGGAGAAATGAACAACCTGCAAATCTCCGTGATCCGGATCAAGAAGGGCGTGGCGTGGATCAAACTGAAAGTGCATGCCTTCATGCAGGCCCATTTCAAGCAGCGCGAGGCCGACGAAGTGAAACCTCTGGATGAGCTGTACGAGAAGAAAGCCAACTGCATCGCCAACCACACCGGCGCCGACATCCACCGGAACGGTGACTTCCAGAAGAATGGCAATGGCACCACCAGCGGCATCGGCAGCAGCGTGGAGAAGTACATCATCGACGAGGACCACATGTCCTTCATCAACAACCCCAACCTGACCGTGCGAGTGCCCATCGCCGTCGGCGAGTCCGATTTTGAGAACCTAAACACCGAGGACGTCAGCAGCGAGTCGGATCCTGAAGGCAGCAAAGATGTAAGGTCCCAGCCGAGAAACCTGTCTTGATCCTGTGTAAGAACAAATGACCAGCCTTGGGACTGGTCCAGCCATGGGCCTGGCAGAGAGATTTTGGAATAGCCAACTCTCAACTTTGAACTTTGGGGCTTCCCTGATGGCTCAGACAGTAAAGAATCCGCCTGCAGTGCAGGAGAACTGGATTCAATCCCTGGGTCGGGAAGATCCCCTGGAGAAGGGAATGGCCACCCACTCCAGTATTCAGGCCTGGAGAATTCTGTGGACAAAGGAGCCTGGCAGGCTACAGTCCATGGGGTCATAAAGAGTTGGACAAGACTGAGGGACTTTCACTTCACTTTCACCTTTGAGAACTAATTCTACCCACCCCCAGACAAGCTAGATTCCTGAGGTGTTCCCAGATCTGCCTCTCTTGCTTCTGAGTCATCTGGAGTACTTCCCTGTCTGAGCTGTACCACTGAAACCAGCTGTAGGCACCTTCTGCTTAGGGTGGATCCTTGTCATCCGTGAGCAGGCTGTGATGTTGTACACCGTCCTGACAGGTTCTGAAGGCCCTGTGGTAATTGTCAGCCCATGGTGAATTGGATGATGATGAGTTTCTAGCCTGAATTGTAGCTGCTGCGTCATCAGTACCAAAGGCAGTGGAGTCCATGCAGAGCGGACGCGCTGCTGTAGCGTTGCTTCTCTTTCTCCTTCTGTATCTAGAAACTGGACGACACCAGTTCCTCTGAAGGAAGCACCATTGACATCAAACCAGAAGTAGAAGAAGTCCCTGTGGAGCAGCCTGAGGAGTACTTGGATCCAGATGCCTGCTTCACGGAAGGTGAAAGGGAGCCAGGAGGGCGGATGGCATGTGTCACTCGCATGGCTTGCAGACAGCATTTATGCTTGGGTCACTGGTTGGCCAGGGAGAAGGGGGCTCCATGGATATCTGCAGGAACTTTGTTCCCACCTCATCAATTTCAGGGAGGCTGATACCATTTTCCCCGTTTGATTCTCAGCTGTAACAAGTTTTTATTCTCAAACTTTTCCTTGTCCGTTTTTCTCGACATCAGCCCCAAGACTTCCACCGTGTCTGCTCCTGACTACCCTCTTCTCCTCCCTGTCACTGCTTCTTGATAGGACATCTTCCCATCACCAGAGGACCTTGCCCTGGCTGCCTGGCAGCAGAGCCTCAGCCCCACCACCCTCTCCACTTCTGCGTCAGCCGCTGAACTGTTGTGCTGTGTGGTGGGGCAGCGCCTGGGGGGCCCTGGGAGAAGGGTCGGGCGCGTCTGGGCGGGGCCCGTCCCACAGTCTGACCTGCCTCTTCCACCGGTGCCAGGTTGTGTCCAGAGATTTAAATGCTGCCAGGTCAACATTGAGGAAGGACTGGGCAAGTCTTGGTGGATCCTGCGGAAAACCTGCTTCCTCATCGTGGAGCACAACTGGTTCGAGACCTTCATCATCTTCATGATTCTACTCAGCAGTGGTGCCCTGGTGAGGTCCGGGGGAGAATCTGCTGGGGGATTGACTGGGCAGGGGTATAGGGACCAGCAGGAAAGACTGGATGGGCCTGAGCCCAGTTTCTCTAACAACACAGCTTGGCTGTAGACCAAGAGTAACGATCTACTCCAGTGCTTCAGGCTGGTGTTTTGAGCCCTGGGGATTAGAATTCACCCTTGTCTGTATCTTCATCCTAGACCTCGGCATGTTCCCTCTAGAGCTCAAGGCCCCCTTTTCATCAGGATAAGAATACAAATGACCAAGTATCTTCACTGCTTAGCTTTCCTCATTCCAAGCAACTTCCCTTTCTTCCCTAATACCCCTGCTTCACAAAGGACCGCATGTTACATGATTCATGTCCAGAAGGAGCAGGTCTGTAGAGACAGAAAGCAGATTGATGGTTGTCAGGACTAGGAGGAGATCGGGAGACTAGAGGGTGACAGCTGGAGGGTGTGGGGTTTCTTTGGAGGGAAATGAAAATATTCTAAAATCGACTGTGGTGATGAATATATGACTCTGAATGCATTAAGAGCTATTGCACTGTAAACTTTAAATAGCTGAATTATGAGGTATGAAAATTACATCTCAAGAAAACTTTTTTACAAAGAAAAGCCCTGTGTAGTGAGGGATAGAGTGGAGGAAGCTGGGAGCTGATGACCTGCCAGCTCAGGTGGGAAGGCTGTGGGGGCTGTGGGGGTGGGGGTGGTACTTCTGTGTTGCTTGTTTCCCTGTAGGCACTATAGGCAGCTGCTGCCTCTCTTCCAGGCCTTTGAGGACATCTACATCGAGCAGAGGAAGACCATCCGTACCATCCTTGAGTACGCTGATAAAGTCTTCACCTACATCTTCATCCTGGAGATGTTGCTCAAGTGGACAGCCTACGGCTTCGTCAAGTTCTTCACCAATGCCTGGTGCTGGCTGGACTTCCTCATCGTGGCTGTACGTGTCCTGCTTTCTACTTTCCTCCGCTGCCAGCAGGAAAACAAAAACAGGGACTGTCCTTCCTCTGATGGCTGGAGTTGCCTGGGACCCAGGGGATAGGCCGATAGGAGGTTTGGGTAAAGTTCCCTTCGGAGCACTCAGGTGGTGACTTGGGAAGCAACTCTGAAGTCCCTGCATTTGCTCCAGGGCCTAAGTCACCAGTTCATTAGTGGTTTGACCTAGAAGTTTCTGAGATTGGGAATGGGAAGAGGACTCATTGGTGTCCAAGCTTTGTTATTAGACTGGGAACAGGAAGGCTCTGGCCCCAAACCAGCAGTGCTGTCCTCCTTCTGCTGCCAGGAGAGGGCTGAGAGGACGGGGCAGGCGGTGGTGGGATCTAAGTAGACTCTCCTGCTGACCGTCCCCAGGCACACTCCCATCCATCTCAAGTCTTCATACCAGACTCATCCGAACAAATCTGTCAAGGAGAGGAAAGAACCCAAAAGAAACCCTCCCCCGACTCCCACTCCTTCCCACACATGGCTATTTCCACAGTGGTGATCAAACTTAAAAAATCCTTTTTTTCTCCAGGTTTCGAGACCATCTCCATGGCTCAGTGGTCTTTACCTGCTGTGTTATTTTTCAGGGTGAAGCCACGTCACCTATAACTATCTCTTACTCCACCAGGAACTGCTCCTTATTGGGCTTTCTAACCATGATGAGTGCTTCTTATTCTGACTGATCACTGAAGCTTTTTTCTTCTAGTCAAATCAGCATTTGAATGAGAACGAATGGGAATTTTAGGAGCTGGGCCGAAGGTGACTTCACTTCTTCTGAGGGTGGAGCAGGGGAGTGTCTGGCGGCTGGGTTGGTCCTTTTAAAATAGGTTTCATTGGTGAACCACCTATGGAGCTCTTCTGGGCTGGCACGAAGCAGCACAGAAGTCAGAGGCACCTGGCACTCAGCACCAGGGTAATCTCTGCTGGGTTAATGCACTCCTTTCCCAACACAGTATCCTTGACTCCTTTTGAGAGCTATCACTGTGAGGAGGTCACTGCCCTTAGAGTGAACCAGGGAGGTCTTGCCCCAGGGTGGCAGGCTTGAATGCCTCCTAGCCAGAGGTGGCAGCCCCTTGTGGCGGAAGGGGCTCTGCCTCCTCCCACAGATGGGAAGCATGAGTTCTAGGAGGTAAGGAGTGGGTTTGGGATCAGACCCAGAGACCTGAGGTGACACAGAACAGCGGAAGTACCCTGGAGCCTTTATTTCACTGTGACTCCCCAGGACCGCTTAGAGTCAGGTGGACACCCGTGGGAGACCTAGGTGCCCCTTGTCTTCTAGATGTTCCAGGAACCCAGATAGGTGTGTCCACTCCCACACTTCCAGCAGCCCTAGGGAAGCTGTGATTCAGCACAAACCTTCCCCACCTTGACCTGCCCCCTGTTCACCCTAACCTGTGCCACTCTCCTCCTCTTCCCTCTGGGTGGGCAATCAAGTACCCCACATTCCGCTGCTGTTATAGAAGAATTAACAGTTCTGCAGGTCACTATGTATTTAGCAAATACTTTTAGCACTCTTTATGCTAAGTGACAGGGAAGCAAAAAACATGAGAAAGACATGGAGCGCGCTGACAATATGCTTAAATCCCCCTAACTCTGGGGAGTTGCTGGATTCTCACATTGCCATGAGACCTGACTCTGGCTCCTGAAACACTTCTGGACCAGTAACTAGTAAACAAATAAACTAAATACCATTCTCCATGTAGAATTGTCCCAGGAGCCATAGGGAGTCACAGGGGACAGGGAGGTATGGCCCTGACCCTTGGGAAGCTCACCTTAGCTGCCCAGGCCACTCTTACCTGATTCCAGGCTTGTGGAAATCCAGCATTCTGGGAACAGGTCTCTCCTAAGAATCTTGGTTTTCTCTCAGGCAGAGCAGTGCATTTATTCTTCGTGTATCAAATGTTTATTCAACACCTACAGCACAAAACCTCCTGCCAGGTGTTGTGGGGAATACAGAGAGTAGTAGACAAGATTACTTCTCTCAAAGGGCTGAGAAGATGAGACACAGACACACATAACCAGCGTGAAGCAGAGTGTGCCGGAGTTGGGGTAGGGGTGGCAGCTCCAGTCCATGTCCTGGCTGCGCTGTTTGAGTTGTGGATGGAGATTAAGGCTTAGACTGACACCTGGACAGCTGGAACCATCAGAGGTTTTGCTGTCCTTTTAAATAAAAATCCCTTTGGCATTTTAGAACATCCAGCAGGTATAAATTTTCGGTCCTGATTTAGCAGCCTCTCTGAGAAACCCTCTTTCCTCCCATTTCATCCACCAGTGACTCGATGCCGGAACCTGTTATTATCACCATGTTTGTTCCTCTAATGAATTTTCATTCTTCCTCATTGCCTCTTAGAGCCGCTAAGAGTACTTTTTAGAATCATGGAGATGATCTAGACAACTGCCAAGATTAACTTTCTTTGATTATAAGCCACATGAGTTCCCAGAGACATTTTCTTCTGCCCAGGTCCTTGGCTGCCCTGGAGATTGTGTCTGGGAAAGAATTTCATCATTTTTTCCCAGGGAAATTTACCCCCAGCAGATCCAGAGATTAGCCAGCATATCTGTTCCAGGGATGGGAACTTGCAGAGACCATTCACCTCATCCTGAACTGACTGCTGAAAACACTCTCCGTTTGGAAACGTTCATGTCATTTTTAAAAAGTCACGCAGTGTCTCCCTGTTCTTCTATGCCTGCAGCCACAGATAGCCTGGATTTTTACTTGCCCTCAGTTCCTTTTCTTTTTCAGGTTTTATTCTTTCCTTAACTCTTTTAAGCAATGTTCTGATTATGTCCAGTGAGTGTTTAACATGGAGACTCAGCGGATTGTAAAATTACCACTAACTACCCAGATAGGATGCTTGCTGATGCTGTCTTGGGAGGAGATCTTGGTTAGATTGGTCAGTTGAATAGCAGACTATCTCAGCAGCATTTACAGCCAGCCTCTGAATTGGCATCTGTACCTCCTCCACCCTTCTCCCCACTTTGGGCCTATTTATTATCAGATAAGTCACCACCATCCCCAACCAAGAACCAGAATCTTCTTGCCTTGTGTGAAGCTTAGTTTTGTGCAATCTTTATCTGGCATAGTTATGCAGAATTGATTTGGGTATTTTGACCTCAAGTATTTGGTTGAAGTAGCTTACCTTCAGATGTACCCATTCAGGTCTCACGTAAGAAAATGACAGTTTTAGATGCTTCAGGGTTAAGAGGTGGCTGCACCTGGCTGTCGTAGACAAAAGATACCTCCATGTAGATTCTTACTGTCAGTGATGGATGGAGGGAAAATGATTGGTTGGTACTGCTGTGTTCTAGATAAAGCTTTTGAGGCTGTTGTTTTGAATCAAAATTACACTCTGAACCATCTACCCTTCAAAGAACCTGAGTAGCCGAATAGGGCAGCAGTTCATTCCAGATTTGCTTTGGCTACTGCCTGGGCCTCCAGGGAAGAAATCTCCACTCATGGATTATTAGGACAGGCATAGCTGACGATTCACACTGCTTTAAACACTGAAGCCTCTGAGCCTGCTCATCCCTGACCCTCACTAGGCCTTTGACCTGCTACTTCTACCCCTGCCAGCCTGCTGCTTAATTATAAACATCTTTGTTTTTTAAAAAAAAACTTTTTGTATAGTTCAGAGATACAGAATCTTAAGAAGGAAATCCCTCAGCTAGAGATAAAAAGCATCAAATGAAACCAAGAACCAAGCTGTGGATTGTTTCTTTTTGCCTCTAAATTTGCTTTAAAATATCATCAGTTTAGGCTGAGCCAACCTATAATCATTACTTCCCAGTACAGGGAATTTAAGAATTGTTGATGAGAGCATCTTAACCTATCCCAGACTTGTGGTACAGTATAAGGGAAATACTTCTCTAAGAAACCCAGAGCCCAAACAGTCTAACTAAAGGTATTTCAGGTCTTCTTCCCCCGAAGAGCTCTGTGCCGCTCTCAGGTTAGGCCCAGGCAGCCCTCTGTGCAGTTAAGGGGTCTGTGGGATAGCCACTCTGAGAGCTCAGGTAGAATAAGGTGGGTTTGCCTCCGTAAAAGCAGGAAAGCATTTGACTGTGATTCCAGGCCTAGGCACCAGACTACTCCCCAGTATGGCAATATAAGCAGCTCCAAATTGTGCAGATACCGTAATCCTTTATTGGGATTTTTGTCATCCAGCCAGCGGGGGCGTTGACCTGTCTGTGGAAGAAAGAGTTCTGCCTGGGAATCAGGAGTTTGGGCCTTTAATCCTGCTGCAGAACTGCCAGTGTTGACACTGGGCAAATTCTCGTGTATGGGTCTCAGTTTCCTTATCTATAAATAAAAAATTCATCCAAGAAGCCTTCCAGCTGTTATCCTGATGATAAGAATAAGAGAAGATTTTCCTAGAAAGGTTAGACCTGAGGCCAGTTCTTTTGGGGCTTTGTGGAGAGAAAGTATGGAAATTATAAGGGAAAATATGGATTCAGTTGTCCAGGCCTACCCAAGTTCTCATGACCATGAAGGAGCCGTGATTCTAGTTAAAAAGATGGAAGAATTGTTGCAGTTAAAAGTGGAAGAGTCACTTGAGTTCCCATGGAGCCAAAGTTCTGTCAAGAAGTTTCTTCATTTGGTCCTTTTCTTGTTGGGAACTGCAGAGTCTACTGTGGTACTTATTGAATCCGTTTCCTTGTTGATGTAGTAACTCATCCAATTCTCAAACAAATGGTTTCTTGTCAACCAGGAGTAAGAGAGCTTGTCCTTGTTGGAAGTCCGTGGTGAATGAGCTGAGGAGGGGGCAGCCTGTGTGGAGTGTGTGTATTTATCTGTATTCTTTTCCATAGGTACCATTAAATTTGTCTGGCTTAATTTAATGGGAACTTCTGGGACCTGCAGAGACTGTAAAGGGCGAGGGTAAGGTTTTTGTCATCTGTTCAGGCTCCTCTCCTTCCAATGGAACTTCCTCATTCTCCCTATCCCGTCAGCCTCTTCCCTTTGCCAGTTTGTATGTTTGTTCTACTGCCCTCTCTCAACGTTCTCTTCCCTTTGTGTTTTTTTCTTCTGCCTCAACCACCTTTCCTTCCAGGTCGTTTGAGTCCAGGTTGAAGTAGGCAGCTGGTGTAACACACTTCCTCTTCCGGGGCGGGGCGGGGGGGCCCAGTCTGTATACTCAGTGCTAGGGGTTTTATTCTAACACTCTGGATCCTCTGTTTCTTTTTTTGTTGTTGTTGTTGCTGTTTTATCTTTTGTTTCCTTTTCTGTTTTGTTTTTGTTTTTCTCTTCTGTTTCCGTGTAGGTCTCTTTAGTCAGCCTTATAGCTAATGCCCTGGGCTACTCGGAACTAGGTGCCATAAAGTCCCTTAGGACCCTAAGAGCTTTGAGACCCTTAAGAGCCTTATCACGATTTGAAGGGATGAGGGTAAGATACTAAGAGCAGCTGATCCTTCTGCATGCCAGTGGAAACTGTTTAAGCATGCTAGAACTGATCACACGGTGGGAAGATCATTCGAACACGAATTCTGTGATGCAGCTGCTGTCTTGATCCTCCACTCTCTCTCCCCCGCACCTGCCCTGTGCGAAGGGGACTCACATTAAGCTGCCTCGTCATATTAATACTGGCCCCACGCCCAACAACATGCCATCGCGGACCATGTTAACATTGGCTATTCTCATTTGGCCTGGCTTACCTGTAGCACTTGGGGCGGCTATCTGGGCTGTTGATTTAATAGGGAGAATCACCAGGTGCAAAGAAGGGGAATTGTCACCCACAGACTCGCTGAAAAGCAGAGGCCACAGACAGGGAGAATGCTGGATAGGGGCGTGCTGATGGGTTCGTGGCCGTGGAGTCACTGAGAAAGCCGCTGAGAGGGGGCTGGAAGCTGGGACGGCAGGCCTGGAACTGGGGACAGGGCGGAATCTGGCGTGACCCGGGGAAAGAAATCCTTTTCTTTCTATTCCGATTCCTCTTATTGCACCTCGTTGTTCTCAGCCCAGTCCCATAAGGACTGGCAGCCTCTGTCTG
Source organism: Moschus berezovskii (assembly GCF_049115385.1). Classification (NCBI taxonomy): domain Eukaryota; kingdom Metazoa; phylum Chordata; class Mammalia; order Artiodactyla; family Moschidae; genus Moschus; species Moschus berezovskii. Next base: position 32,297,536 of record NC_142465.1, on the reverse strand, counting down.
AGCAAAGCTTTCCTCATCCCCTACCCCCCTGCCCGTGCTCTCTGGCCCCCTGTTGTAACACTGCCAAGATAACAACCAGGCACAATGACAGATGACTATCAGCTGATTCTGAAATTTCTCAACCCCTGCTGTTACCTGCTGGGGCGATGCTCCACCCAAATCCAAACAGTGCAAGGTTCTGTCACCCTGCCAACTGGGAAATAAGGCTCCCTCTTTTGGTGCCTTTTTGCTGTCTTTCTTGATTTAAAAAAACTGTGTGTGGACATATGTATGTGCATGAGCACACACATAATCAGTTTCCTAAAATCAAATGGACAACTGGCTTCTGATGGTAAGAGTTGTCCCGTGGTAATCAGAGAGGTCTGTTATACTTAACGAGACCAAGAAAACTCACTTTAATTCAGATGTTGAATACATGCAGGAGAGCAAACCAGAGGCTATTTTTTTAAACGTGCAGAGATCAAACCTTAAACTGTTGCAGTGGCCCACACAGAGCAAGGCTGCTCAGGGAAACTAGGTACCAGAACGGTACCGCCTCACTCTGTTCTCATCTGTGAGTTCCTGGCCACTGTTCCATGAAGCCACCCACATCTGCCCAGGAAGATGAACATCTCCCTTGGACTTGGGGATTTTATTATTTTAGTTTATCCAGACAAATGCTTTCTGTAAGACATTTGCATTTCTGCTGTAGCACAGTCACAGTTTGGTTTACTAAATATAACCTTTCTGTAGCCCACCTGAAACCATCTGCAGGAAGGTCCATTCCACAGCAGCATACGTTTATTTGAATTAAGGAAAAAAGGTTGGGATTCTAAGTCTTTCTCCCACAGATAAGAGATTTCAGAATGTGTGCAATTAGGTCATTGTTATGCTCAGGCTAAATGTAAGTGGGGAAAGAGTCTGTTGAAGAGGGCTTAGCATTTCAGGGGGCTCTGGTGTCATTGAAAATAGGGTTAAAATGCTCTTCCCTCCTCCCCAACCTTCCTACTATTTTCAGAAGAGGTTAGTTAAACACTTTAAATAAGTTGTACTAGTTTTGTTACAGAGCTGATCATCCATTGTGTTGACTGAAGGCAATAACTGCAACACTGTGCCTCAACTCAGTAGCCTGTGACCCTCCAACATGCCCCAGGATGGGTCCCCGATCTCCCAAAACGAAACCAGTAATACCCAAAGAAAGCCTGAAAAAAGATGCCCAGTTGACACTTGCTACAACCTTTCTCCATCTGGGTGCCCATTACTGCTAGTCCCACCCTGCAGCAGAAGCCAGTTGACTCACAAGGACCTTGTATGGATAGTCTGAACACCAGGGCCCTTCTGGTGGCCATACCTCTTCCCTTTAGCTCCTCCTCCTTTCCTGGACTCCCAGTTTCATTCCCTCAAAACTGGTCAACTTTCAAGTTGTTCAGGAAGCCAGAGTTCTGGAATGGGTGACCTTCGAATAGAAAGTTTTATTTGAAAAGCATTAGCAGAGGTTTTTTTTGTGATGAGATAATCAGGGCAGGCTCAAATATGAACCCAAAATCAGGCCTTCAAACAATAGACATTCAGTAAAGGGAAGTTCTGGTAACGGATGACCCCACCTTTGGTTGACTCCAGTCATCGACAGCATGGCCATTTCTGGTTGGGCTGGAGGTGAGGGCTCATGACCCATTCCTGGGCAGCAGTCCCCCAGCCCTTTTGTGCAAGAACTGCAAGAAGGGAAGAGTGAATTTGCCTGAGCTTATCGTAAGTCCCCCATTAATAAGCAGAATTAGGGACAGACGTTTCGTTTGAACGTTGCTCTTCCACAGGGATGTGTTTCCACTTCTTGGTTTGGGTCCTTGGGTGTGCCACCACTTGAGAGACTACCCTTAGAAAATGTTAAACGAACTAAATACCATCAACGCAGATGGACTCAACTGTCACTGTGCTGCTCCAGTGAGAGGCTCAGACCTTCACTTGCGAGGGAACGTAAGGCCCTAGCTTGTCCTGGGACCCTGACTTCAGTCTCTTCCTCAAACCAAAGACCAGAACACTGAAATACTCATGCTGTTGGCAAAGGAATACTTAATGTAGTTCTTTGCTTTTCTCTCCTCCATAGTAATCTTCATTTAAGGATTTTGCTGTGCTATTACATTTTTTGAGGGTACACAATACTGATGCTATGAAACATGCATGCATTTTTGTTGATTGTCAGTACATAGTTGTCCATTAAAGCCATGTTCCCTCTGCCATGTATTAAAATCTGTTTGACAGGTTTTATAGTATTTAATGAACAGTAATGTTCCAGGCATTATAGAGAAGACAAAAATGCTGAAAGAATTAGTACACATGGGAATTTTTCATCAATTAAATGAGATTTGTATCAATTGCTAAATATAAACTTCTATTGAAAAAAGTAGCTTTATAAATTGCTAGATTCTAGCTTTAAGTAATATTTGTATACCTAATCTTTAAAAATAATGAATTTCATCATAATTAAAAACAATATAGAGTAATTTGAGCTATTAGAGGGCAGAAGAGAAGATCCAATTTATTATGTAACTATCCTTGGAAACTTAAGTTGTCATTTATATATATATCTGTAGTGTAAGAGTCAAAATAAGAAAGCATATTTTCTTGCTCTTTGGTTGCTGAGAATATTAGCTAATGTTCACAAGGAAGAATTATTAGAAATGTCATCAACTCTCTTTACTGTTTTATTCATGAAATGAAGCTAAGTTCTTCTTTGATTATAATGAAAGTACATTTCACTATAAGTGAAAGCACCTTTACATCTTTAAGTACACATTGGACTTTACAGGATTTCTATGTCCTATGTATCACAGAACACCCAGTAAAACACTTTTGTGTATTGATTCCTTTGTGCAGATCCGTGAGTGTGAAAGTAACTGATTATTCTTCCCTGCTGTAAATATTACCCCATACTTGACCGAAAGACACTGACTCCATGCAGGACAGGTTAGACTAGGTTAAGGTGGCCAGAAGAGTTCCTGGAGTAGGTATGTTCCGAACTGATATGAAAAGCAATATTTCTAGGTTTCAGATCTTTGGGGACCAACTTCCATATTGCAGACCTGTGATGGTCTAATAGAAGGTCATCATCTCTCATCCAAGCTCTGCTGCAAAATGCTGTCACATAGACTGGAGCTTTTGAAACTTTACATAACCTACTCTCTTACTTTTGAGAAATAATTATTTCATTTGTAGGTCATCCTCCTTTTGCCTGTTCTTTTGCACATTCCATTGCCTTGTAGTGCTCCCATCAAAGGGTGAACAGCTATAGAAAGAGGAGATTAAATTCAAGTCTGATCACCTGACAAATTTGGTAACATAAATAGAGTATCATTCTCAAAAATAACCTTGGGGAGTTTCCAGATTTCAGATATCCTGGATCTCCTTGTTCAGAGTGGTGAAGAATGGAAGTATAATTATTTTATTCTAAGGACAAAACTATTAGATCTAAAAGAGATTTCTTGGTCTAAGAATTAAGAAATAACTGCCTCTCAGTCTAAAGGCCTTCATACATGAATTGGAGAAATACAAAACTGATATTTTAACTTAAGGGAGAGTGACTCCGTAGCAGAATATCATTGCCTTTCTGATAGAGGACAGAAGAGACAGCTCTTCTCAGCCACATGTTCCAATGAGTGGCGTTACAATCTTAAGGTGCAACAGATGAGGAAAATCGGATCCCGATCAGGCTCAAACTAGAACCCAGAGCTGCCCCCTGGTGTTCCTTGTACAGCACGGCCCTTTTGGTCCTGTGCTGGTTGGCAGCAGATCCTATCTTCTTCCCTACACTGAAAAACGGATGCAGGAGCATGGTGATATTTGTTACCTTCTAACAAAACATGAGAAGAGTTTGTTTATATCCAGGATCTCTATTTTAACTCCACTTATCCTCCGAGGATGCTAGAAAAGAAAAGAAACATGCTTCCCATTTCAGGGTCACCTTTCTGGGCCTTAGCAGTCCTGCTTAAGACAACAGCAAGTAAGAATCAGGGCAGGAATGATCGCCAGCATTGTTTTCTGTCCACTACCTGAAATGCTATTTTTGTAAGCACTTTGAACTCCTCTAGTGAAAACTGCTACAACAGTGGAAGTTCTGTCTAGCTCTTCTCATCTAAGGTATGAAGCAAAGTTAAAAACAACCCAGAAATTTAGATTCCTAATGGGACTTCTTTTCCTTTTTTTTCATTCCTGAATCTACTGTAGTCAGTAATTTTTAACAATATGCCAGTTTGGGGGGTTTCAGGAGCAGTGATCTAACCCTAAACTCTCCAAAAACCCTAAGTCACTCCTTTTTCCAGTAGTACATTGTGAAGAGTCAAGTCAAACCTGGGATTGACCAGAGAAATGTCAGCATTAGCCAAGCAGGGGCCGACTCAGACTGAGAAGCCTGCAAAGTCAGAAAATAAAAAGACTGAAGGAGAATAATGAACCTTGTGTGAAAAACACAACTGTTCAGATTTTATTTTATACTGTTTGGTAGAGGGAATATAGCTTTTTTTTTTTTTTCTTGAGCCTGCAAAATGATGCATGCTCGGCTCTTGCCTGAAATAAGATAACTGGCCTTGCATAGTCACAAAGAGACTTTATGTACTGTCGAGTGATTCACTGCTAACCCCTCAGGGTAGTTCTCTGTGATTTTGAGCAATCTCACCTTGATTTGCAGAGGGGGAATGTCTGTGGAAAGGCAACTAGTGAGATTGAAATCACTCAGGTTGTCCTATGAAGGCCATATTTCGTGAGTTGGTAAGAAGGAAGACTAGACAATGAAATGATTTTTTCGGTCCCAGATTGGTACCTAGGAGAGAGACCTAGGTCAACTTGGGCAGGGGAATTTGTGTTCAGTAAAATAAATAAATAATTTTTAGAATTCCCCAAAGTATATTTCAGAAATATACAAAATTTTGGTCCTGTTTATGGATCTGATTACCCTAATTCCAAAGGGAACATAATGTTTCCATAGTCGTAACAAGCCACACAGTGTCATTCCCCTCCTGGAAATCAAAAGAGTGCGCGTGCCTGTACTTCTTCCCGACACTCAGCAACCTCCCCCTTCCAATGCAGGTGGTGGTGAATGCCTTGGTGGGCGCCATCCCCTCCATCATGAATGTGCTGCTGGTGTGTCTCATCTTCTGGCTGATTTTCAGCATCATGGGAGTTAACCTGTTTGCGGGAAAGTACCACTATTGCTTTAATGAGTCTTCTGAGATCCGATTTGAAATTGAAGATGTCAACAATAAAACAGAGTGTGAAAAGCTCATGGAGGGGAACAACACAGAAATCAGATGGAAGAACGTGAAGATCAACTTCGACAATGTTGGGGCAGGATATCTGGCGCTTCTTCAAGTGGTAAGGTTGTTTTCAGTCCTGTGAGAATTGGACAGCTAGCAGAAATCTCATTTCGTTCTTTTTCAACCCTATGTCCAGAATCAGGGTTGCTCTTAAGTCGGGGGTTACTGTCATTTCCCAAAGCAGTGCCAGGGAGACACCTCTCCTGAATACTGTGAGGTCTCTAAGACCTCAGTCAAGGGAATCTGTCATTGTGCTCAGAAGTTGAGTTCCGCTTAGCAACAAATAAGGATTTCTTCAACACAGTGAGGTTGCAGAGAGATTACCTTCTTTCTCCAGGACGGAAGTATGTAGTTAAAGAGAAAGTAGGTAAGTCACAGACCAAAAAGAAAAAAAGGGGGCAATTTTGATGGAGCAGAACAATCCCGCATTACTGCTATGCTAGAGTTAACTGAAGAATATGAGAATGTGACGGAGCTATGATGCTGCCACTGTGTCATCTCAAGCGCAGAGAAAGGTCTCAGTGTATCACAGCAAGAAATGAAGCATTTCTTCCTGTCTAGTTTTCTCTCTCTGGCCAATTTTTTGGAATGTTTGACAGGATAGTATGATGCAATGAAAACTCCTGGGCTTTGAAATCAGATGTAGTTTTGAGCCACACTCTGACGTTTATTTGATATGTAACCTTGGACAAATTACTCATCCTCCCTGAGTCTTTTTCTTCATCTGTTAAATTTGAATAGTAATACTTTGCATGGTGGTTAAGGGGATTCATGGTGATTTATTAACGTTCCCTAGCACAGTGCCTGGCACACAGCAGGCACATGCTTAATTAATAGTGTTTGCTATTATGTTTCTTTGTTACTATTACAACTGTTTCTACATCATATAGTTTCTGGGAGTATTAAATGTGATAGAGCAGGTGAAGCACTCAACTCAGCCTTGAGTATAGTAAACTCTTAACTGTTAGCTGGTAGAAGGAGGCGGAGTTAATGGGATGAGCAGTGGTTTATCCCATTCCACAGCTCTTTAGTTCTGTCCCAGTTCAAAAAATTGAACCCACAAATTGAACCAGAATTGGAGCAGATTCAAGAAACCAGTGCCCATTAGCTGGCCAAACGTTGTATTGAGTCCCCACCATATGCCAGGCACTGTGCTTGGGCATGACCAGGGCCATCAGATGAATAAAGAACTGCCCAGGCCCTGAGAAAACTTAGAATCTGGTTGAGTTAATAAAACATAAATGGTAAACATGGAGGCTGTAAAATTGGTTACCCATATTAGTTTCCAAAGTCAGGTTCGGCACAATGGGAGAATTGGGTAGGGGCTGCCTAGGATAAAGCCAGTATTGCCACTGCAGTAGGGTAAATGTGTGTTACTTAAGAGGGAAAAGTTCTGATTGAGGTGTTTTCTTAGTGCAACTATGAATTTTTCAAACCCCCGTTACTTGTTTTACACCGTTTTTAAAAATGACTCCATCATGGAAGAGGGTTAAGTTCTAAGTAACCTCAGTAGATCCCTGCCATTCATAAATATGAGTTTGCCCTTGCTTTAGGCAACCTTCTTAGACTCATTCTGAAGACCTTTGTAAAAGTATTGACTCCACTACCATTGTCAACATGTTCCTTTGCCAGACTTTGATGTTGTACTCAGGGACTTAGACAAAGCTCCCTCGGGATCTGTATTAACAAACAGAAAATGTCTGTGTCCACATGAGGCTGCACCCAAACTCCCTGACTCGTGTTCTCACAGAACCTAAGCCTGCCTTTTCGACCCTACCTAGACTCCCACCCACCCACCCCCTAACAGGCACAGTCTAATGACTGACTCTGTTTGCCAGGCAACCTTCAAAGGCTGGATGGACATCATGTATGCAGCTGTAGATTCCCGAAAGGTAAGGATGTGCCTGGTGAGATCACAACCTTCTTAAATGATCAGAAAGCTCATGGCATGGTGAAGCTCAGTCAAGAAAGAGAGAAAGGGTTAGAACAGTTACTGCTTGTCTCATTGATTATAGATCACTTTCCTCCTCTCAGTGAGTTTTCAATCACTCTCTCACAGTTTCTCCAGATGGTCAGGCTGTTGGCATTCACCTGAACCTCATGGAGCTGTCTACTCTTCAGTGCTGATTTGAACTAAGTGTGGCTCCGAGCAGACAGCTCTCCCTTCTCCTTCCGCTCACAGTTTGCATATTCTCCACCTATGTCCTGGCAGGAATAACACCTTCTCAGGGCAGGACCTGCCAGTGTGGAAAAGCAGACAGACAGAATCTAGGGCTCCCACCCCAGCTTGCTCAGCGGCTCAAGTGGTTGATGTAGCTGATGGCCTTGGCATGTCAAAATCTCCTACCTGATCCCCCAAGCTAGGAGCTGACTCTCTTTTTCTCTCCTGTCCTTTGACAGCCTGATGAGCAGCCTAAGTATGAGGACAACATCTACATGTACATCTACTTTGTCATCTTCATCATCTTCGGCTCCTTCTTCACCCTGAACCTGTTCATTGGTGTCATCATTGATAACTTCAATCAACAAAAGAAAAAGATAGGTTTCCTCCCCACATTGCCAGTGGCCAGAGGTCAACCCAGACGAGAGGCACTTCTGTCCCTCTGTCAGGAGAAATACTCCTCCCTTTCTTTAGAATCCACATCATGACATCACTGTGGCACAGCCCCACAGGACATTAGCCCCAGCCAGCTCGTTGTCTTCTGCTGGATTTTGCAGTGTGAGGTTTTCCACACTTATTAGACCAAACCAGCAATTTACTGGTACCAAATTTACTAGCAATTCTTGAGGCTCTTTACTGGGTTTGACCTCCACCAGAGGGAGGTTGGGTCCCAGAGGGTCTAGCAATAGCTGAAAAGGAAAGCAGATGAACAGCTTTAGTTAGAAATAGAAGCTGTCTCATTTTTGTCATTTTCTTTGTTACTCCCTGGACCACCAGCACATTGGGATTTGAGAGATCAACCTTGGAAAGCTCACTTCCTCACTTGTCCCAGATGGTTAACACTTTTTCTAAAGTAAATTGAAAAGATTACTCTTGTTGTTCATTTTCTAAATCAAGTCTGTCCCAACAAACTCCAAGGAACTTCTCAAATTGCTACCACCAAGATTTCTAAATTTTTAATATTGTCGGAAACGGGCCACTAGCTAGGACTTGAAAATCCTTTCATTTTAAAATGTCTTTTCAAGAATTGTATCAGGAAAGCAGGCCCCCCTAAATTTATGAAGATGTGTTTAGAATCATGGCTATCAAATTTACCCTTCCCTGAGGGTCTGTCAGTCTATTTTCTTCCTTCCTTCCTTCCTTCCCATCTCCTAGCAGGTCTCAGAACTCCCACACTGAAAACAGAGACAGGTATATTTCTGAGTTAGAATAGTTGGCAGGGCTTCCTCACTCTGGGACAGCCATTAGCTAAACTGGCCTCTGGCTTATAGTGAGGAGGGCGACCCCTGGTTTACAGTGAAGGGCGCAAGGCCTTCGGGTTCTCAGGCTGCGCGTGCAGCATGTAAGAGCCAGTTGTAATTGCGCATTCTCTTTCCCTCCTTTACTTTGGAGGTCAGGACATCTTCATGACTGAAGAACAGAAGAAGTACTACAATGCCATGAAAAAGCTGGGCTCAAAGAAACCACAGAAACCCATCCCCCGTCCTCTGGTGAGTTCATTGTGCCGGCCCAGGGCAGGTGAGACTCCACATGAAGAAAGACATGGCAGAGTTACTGCAGAGAAGGAGGGGGCAAATGAGGGGCGGCCCATGCCCTCCAGTCCGCCCCTCACTGTCCATTCACAAGATCTGAGGAAGGGAATCTCCTGGCGGTCCAGTGGTTAGGACTCTGTGCTTTCACTGTCAAGGGCACGGGTTCAGTCCCTGGTCAGGGAACTAAGATCCTGTGAGTCATGCGAAATGGCCAAAAACAAAAAGATCTGAGGAAGAAGGGAGGAAGGGTTAAGGTATGGGGTGGCTTTTCCCTTTGCATCCAGCCTTTTCTCTGAGCCTTCCTTGGGTGGCAACAGAGAATCGACATGTTGACCACATTGGCTCTCGCCCTGGTAGAGAGATGTTTAAGAGACCACCTAAAAATTAACAGCAGAATGTGAAGTGAAAGCTGATCTCTTTTCTATAAGTACAAGATAGGATTTGGTCATTATTTTCTCCATGCTCTCCTTAACAAGTAAGTCTTTGCAGGGATGTGCCTGCAGGTGAAAGTAATGCTTCTTTCTAGTTATTTGTGAGAGCAGGAGAGGGTGAAACTAGGGAAGTCAGATGGCCTCATTTCCTCCCTTGAACTGAGCCTTTCGTAAAACAGACTTGGGGACAGGGATTCTGCATGGCCCTTGTGTTGGGGATTGCTTCAGAGAAGGAGATGCTATGTTCCTGAAGCCATACACCCTGCTAGATGGGATGTGACCCCCCAAAAGCCAGGCTCAAAGTTCCATTTTCTATAACTCTTACTTAAAGGGACTTTTTATTTTTAAAATAAAATTTTAAAAACCTACAGCAGAACTCTTAAAAGCATACCTGACAACCTAATTTGTAAAAATAAAAGTGGAGCTATTCTGTTTGAGCCAAGAATGGGAGTCCCAGGTTTAGGCCAGTCTTCTGAGAAGAGCAAAAAACAAGAATGGGTGTCTGACTTAGCCCCCCATACCCTGTTCCTGGTGACCTCCTCTCCCCAATTTCTGAGGGAGAGGAAAGCCCTTCCTCTTTGCAGAACAGTTTGAAAACCACCAAGTTAAGTAATCCTAAAACAAACATATGCTTAAGTGCCTGGGTACCCAAAAAAATCAGGGAGCTCTTAAGAAAGATAATGTTTTTTGTATTTCTTTGATGTTAGTTTCCACAGTGTGATAGAAGTGTGGCCAAAGGGAATGGAAGAGGGCTGACATTTCTAAAGCTCTGTTCAGTACCTTGTACATGGGACCCTGCCTGTATTTTCTCCCCCACTAACAGAGAAATGCTCAGTGTGGTAGGAAGTGTTCATAGTTATTCCACAAATAGTTACAGATCTCCTACTGTGTACCAAGCACTATGCAAAAAGTGATGAAATTTAGACACCACTGTCATGGAGCTTACAGTATAGTGGGGCTATAGATAATAAATAAGTAACCAACAGTAACTATAAAATGTGGAATGTTGTGAGAAAAAAAAGTGCACAGAAGGGCCATGATAGAAAATAATAGAAGCCTGGCGTGGAGGCTGTCTTCCAACAGAGCTGGGTCTATTTAAGCAGACGAGAAAGAGTCAGAAAGCCGGTGAACGAGATCCTGGAAAAGCAAATGAGGCCTTCAAAGTGGGAAGTATTAGTGTGGCCAGGTGATGATGAACTAGAGGAGGGGGTGTGCGGTGAGCAAGACCAGACTGTGGAAGGCACTTTTAAACCAGGTTAACCACAGGAATTTTGTTGCAAGCCTGATGGGAAACCAGTGAGGTTTTAAGTAGGAGAGTGATGTGATCCATTTCTGTTTTTAAGTAATCAACACTTGCCACTGTGTGGAGACTGTGTTGGATAAGGGCAAGAGAATAAGCAGGGAGACCAGTCACGAGACCCTTCTAGAGGTCCAGAGGGAGGACTATGGTGGCTTAGGCTAGAGTAGGGCAACAGAAATGGAATGAAGTGGATGAATTCAAGGAAGATCAACAGGCCCTGCAGTGCATTGGGTGAGGGATGAGGGAAAGGGAAGAGGAAAATGACCCTTAGATTTCTGGCTTAGATACTGGATGAATAATCGCAGTGAGAAGGGAGCAAGTTGGGGGATGGTGGGAGAAAGGACTTGTTAAGCTCGAGATGCTTATGCAGTGCCAAGCAAACAGCCCAGGAGTTTGGAGGAAAGATACAAGCTGGACGAGAAAACCCTTGGGAAACTAAGTATAGAGGTGACGTGTGAGCAGTAGGAAAAGATGGTGCATGAGCTCTCCAGGGAAGAAAGAAGAGGTGAAGGGAGAGACGAAATGGCCAAATGAGACCAGAAGGGACAGCTGGAGAGGTGGGAAGGCACCCGGAAGCATGTGATGGCGTAGAGACAAGAGTGGGGATTTCAAAGAGCTCTTGACGAGGGAACGTTGACAGTAGTCTTTGTCCATCTCCTGCTGCTGGCCAGCGCTGCAGCCGCGAAAGCAGAGAGAACTCTGACTCACAGGCTGGCAGCTCCCACAGTCTGCTGGGGAAGCTTTTCAAGAAGCCTTTTCTGTCTTTCCTCCCTCCCCACCCAGAACAAAATCCAAGGGATCGTCTTTGATTTTGTCACTCAACAAGCCTTCGACATTGTTATCATGATGCTCATTTGCCTTAACATGGTGACGATGATGGTGGAGACAGATACTCAGAGCAAGCAGATGGAGAACATTCTCTACTGGATCAACCTGGTCTTCGTCATCTTCTTCACCTGTGAGTGTGTGCTCAAAATGTTCGCCTTGCGGCACTACTACTTCACCATCGGCTGGAACATCTTCGACTTTGTGGTGGTCATCCTCTCCATTGTGGGTGAGTGGGGCAGGCGGGGCGGGGAAGGGACCCGGCTGACCCTGGGGATGGGATTCCTGGGAGTGCAGCGCACGACACGGGGCTGGGGGGCCCGCAGGGTTACCCCCCTGGTGCCCTCCGTCATCTTGTGGGTCTGCCCCACATCGCTGACACAGGTCGGCAAGTTTCTGTGAGTCTTCACGGTAGTCTTGGATTCTAAATTCTGTGGTTGAAGAGGAGAAAACGATTAGATTTGGGGCTTTCTTTCAAAGAGTTTACATTCTAACAGGGAAGGTATAAAAAAAATGTATTTTAAAATCTATTGGTAGCAATATAACGTGGAAATAGTCATGGTAAGAGATTGTTACAGTGGATAGTAATGAGAATTCTGGTGCTGATGGCTGTGTTAGCACTTCCACCAACATTCATTTACTACAATTTCATGGTGCCAAGTAGTTTGAGAGTTTCTTCACTTGTGTTATCTCATTATGACAGCCCAGGAATCAAGGTATTTTATTATCTTTGCTGTGAAGATGTCCAGAGTCACTCAACTCAGAGGTGGCAGAGACAGAACTCAAGTTGGTTTTTAACGGTGACTTTGTGGCATTTGTTTTAACCAACAAAGGGCCTGGAAGGGCTGGAGTCCTGGCAGGCCACGGAAATGCTGTCCTATTGACCACCCTCCTCAAAATTTCCCTGCCTTCCTCACAGGCTTCTCAAATGGTGCCACACTGCCTTGGTCCCAGGTGGGTGTGACTCGAGCCAGAGTGCCCGAGACAGGGAGCTAGTCCCAGAGCTGAGGTGGCGACTGTGGGCACGAGAAGGCAACTGTCCTCCAGAGCACCGTGTCCAAAACTGTGCTGAGCAATCTCACATATTTCTCCTCAAGGAAAGAATCCCATAATGAAACTACTTTGGGCAACACTGTGCATTGCATTTCCCTTCAGAGGGTCACAGGGCACATTAGCCCCCAGGACGGTCTTGGAAGTCTTGAAGTAAAGAATTCTGTTTAAAATGCCATCCCACTTTTATCCAGTCACAACACCCTGTTTTCAAGTAATAATAATGTTTCTCAGACTTCAGTGGAATATACTCTATGCCGGTCATCATTCTAAGTGCTTTACATGTTTTAATTCATGTAGTCATCACAACAGCCCTGTAAATATCCTGAAGAACCAAGGCACAGAGCAGTTACTGAGACATGCAGCTGATAAGTGAGCCAGCCCAGCCCCTGGCCTCAGCTCCACACTCGAAACCTCCCACCAAACACACTTTGGATAATGCTGCCCTTGACCACTGTTCTTGAACTTTTTCTGCCCACCCATCACTGAGTGGGACGGAAAACCCACAGATCAAACCATGCCCCCTATTTTCAGATGGTACTTGAAAATAAGTAGAAAGAAGTGTTTCTCTTGATGCTTGGGATTTTTTTTTAATATCATTAATTTGTTCAGAAACAAAAGTATAGGAAAAAAATCTTTTTAAATTAAGAGTCATGGGGGTAAAACTTAACCTAGCACCTCCTAGAAAGTGAAAAATGAAAGTGTTAGTCACTCAATTGTGTCCGACTCTGCGACTCATGGACTGTAGCCTACCAGGCTCCTCTGTCCATGTAATTCTCCAGGCAAGAATACTGGAGTAGGTAGCCATTCCCTTCTCCAGGGAATCTTTCCAACCCAGGGACTGAACCAGGTCTCCTGTGTTACAGGCAGATTCTTTACCGTCTGATCCACCAGGGCAGCCCAGCACTGGGTCTTGTAGGCGAGGTGCCTACAAGAGAACCTTTTAAGAGAACCTCTTAAAAGTTGACTCCACTGCCTCGATAGCTGCCTGCCTATCTCTCCCCACTTTTCTCTGGCACAATAAAACATTCATCCTACGAAACCTTACTCAGGCATCGTCTCCTCTCTGAAGCCTCCTTTCCATCATATATGGAATGCAAACATTACCTGCATTACCTGACTTCTTAAGATCGCTGGTTATGACTTAACTGAGAGGTAAAAAGAGGAGAGCTGAGAAAGTCCTCTCAGGTCCCAGCTGAGGTAGATTTTCTTGAAAGTTCAAATGCCTCCCGAGATTCTAGCTGCAGACGAGACCCCAGCATGTTGTCTGCCTACTCTGCACTTCCTGCACCTTGTCCCTTCCTGAAAGTTAAAATTCTTTCCTGGCATAAAACCTTCAAATAAGTCTTCTGCAGTTCACTGCCCCAGTGTCTATGAGTCCCCAGGATTGGAGGATATTTCTTTATTTAAATGAAGTCTCTTGTGGGCTGAAGCTCACACTGTCTCTTGGGGGGGCTCCACAGCAGGAGAAGACACTGAAGGAAGAGCACGTGGTGTCACTGCCGCCCTTCTGTTGTCACTTCCCAGCCATTTCATTGCCTCCTCTTTCTGTGACCCTCCCATTTTCGCTCTGTAGTTTTAAAGGCAAGTGGTCTGGTGAAGGTGGACCCCTGGAGGAATGGGAACAGAAACAGGCCCTTTGATACGCGTGTTTCACCCCCTACTTTCATATCCTATTGATGCCTTGACATTTTTATCTGCTGATACTGGTTTCTGATTTATGACTTTAAACACAAAATCTAGAAGCTGTGAGTTAAAAACCATTCCTGAGAAGTCCCTTTAGTTTGTAGGCTAGTTTGGTGGGGTAGGGACATGGGGCCATGAGAAACCAAAAATGTCTTTCCACAGCCAGGAAGAAAATGCCCTGAGAGTTGGTGACCTTAGCAGACTAAGATTTTGCAACCACAGGGTGGAGCCAGGACTTCTCATTCACTGTTTGTGAGTGTGGCAATTTGATAGCATTTTGGAGAAGAATCCATAACATCTCAGGAAGTCATGCACAGACAAATCTGAAAAAAAAAAAAAAACCCAAATTCTAACACCAGAGATCAATCTCACAAACATACTGTTAGGTTTCAAAAGCAAATTAGAGATCTAGAAGAAAAAAAAAATTTTAAAGGCAAATTAGAGATCTAGAAAGATAGATATGGTATAATTCCTTAGACCTTGTCGGCTGCTACCGATATATTTCATACATAGCAAAATTATGAAAACACTGAGATGATGCATGCCATCTCCAGAATAGTGGTTGCTTCTGGGGGTGATGAGTGGAAGCAGACGTGGTCTCTGGGTACTGTTGTTTTCTCTGCTTTTCTGTATGTTTGAAACATGTGATTTTCTTTTGAGAAAATTTTTTTTATTATGAAAGTTCAGATTGACTAGTAAGGCACTCACTCTATAAAGTCCTTTGAAGTTAAGGGTTCCATCGTGCCAGGTGACATAAGTAAAGAGAAAGGGCATCTCCAGTCTCAGTAACATATCTCCTGTTCCCCTTCTTAGGAATGTTCCTGGCTGATATCATTGAGAAATACTTTGTCTCCCCGACCCTGTTCCGAGTCATCCGATTGGCCCGTATTGGACGCATCCTGCGTCTGATCAAAGGCGCCAAGGGAATTCGTACCCTGCTCTTTGCCTTAATGATGTCCTTGCCTGCTCTGTTCAACATCGGCCTTCTGCTCTTCCTGGTCATGTTCATCTTCTCCATCTTTGGGATGTCTAATTTTGCGTACGTGAAGCACGAGGCTGGCATTGATGACATGTTCAACTTTGAGACCTTCGGCAACAGCATGATCTGCCTCTTCCAGATCACCACGTCGGCTGGTTGGGACGGCCTCCTGCTGCCCATCCTAAACCGCCCCCCTGACTGCAATTTGGATAAGGAGCACCCAGGGAGTGGCTTTAAAGGAGACTGCGGGAACCCTTCAGTGGGCATCTTCTTCTTTGTGAGCTACATCATCATCTCCTTCCTGATCGTGGTGAACATGTACATTGCCATCATCTTGGAAAACTTCAGCGTAGCCACAGAGGAAAGCGCAGACCCTCTGAGTGAGGACGACTTTGAGACCTTCTATGAGATCTGGGAGAAGTTCGACCCCGATGCCACCCAGTTCATCGAGTACTGTAAGCTGGCAGACTTTGCAGATGCCCTGGAGCATCCTCTCCGCGTGCCCAAGCCCAACACCATTGAGCTCATCGCCATGGATCTGCCCATGGTCAGCGGGGATCGCATCCACTGCTTGGACATCCTTTTTGCCTTCACCAAGCGGGTCCTGGGAGATAGCGGGGAGCTGGACATCCTTCGGCAACAGATGGAGGAGAGGTTTGTGGCGTCCAATCCTTCCAAAGTGTCTTATGAGCCAATCACGACCACGCTGCGGCGCAAGCAGGAAGAGGTATCCGCGGTGGTCCTGCAGCGCGCCTACCGGGGACATTTAGCCAGGCGGGGCTTCATCTGCAAAAAGACAACTTCCAATAAGCTGGAGAATGGAGGCACACACCGGGAGAAAAAAGAGAGCACCCCATCCACAGCCTCCCTCCCCTCCTATGACAGTGTGACTAAACCCGAGAAGGAGAAACAGCAGCGGGCGGAGGAAGGGCGAAGGGAAAGAGCCAAAAGACAAAAAGAGGTCAGAGAATCCAAGTGTTAGAGGAAAGCAAAAATTCAACATTGTATAGACTTAAAACTTGCAAGTGAAAGATTGTTTACAAACTTCCTGAATATTATCAATGCAGAACAGCTGTGGAGACACTTTATCCCGAAGATCTATACCAAACGTAGTCTGCTTACCACGTACCACGGTTGCATCTTGAGCAGTGACCTGCCAAGGGCAAAGGACCCTGCTCCCTGGACTCACAGATTTTCTAATGCTTGGGCAGGTGGTTACTGCATGTTCCACATCAGTCAATGCAACTTAGGACAAAACTAACAGGATACATAAAGCAGAGGTGAGGCTGCCGGGACCAGTGTATTTCCGTTGCAGCCAGATGGATTTTTTTTTGTTTGTTTTTCATTTTGTTGATTCTCAGAAGCAGAAAGCATCACTTTAAAAGTTTGTTTGTTCATGCAAACTCTATTTGCATTCTTACATTAGTTAAGCTAAGCAGCAAAAAGAACACACACACTCACATTTAGCCCATGACATTTACTTGTCAGTTTCTTTGACATAAAGCCGCATCTTCTCCACATGGGCTTCACGTGGTTTGGAGATGGGTGGGGGAAAACAATCAGGTTTCTTCAGGCTGAGGAGGACTTGCTCAGGCCGATTCCAAACATTGTGTTCGTTCAATGCGTAGAAATGATTTGCATGATGGCATGCCGTGATCAGGAGTCATGCATGAGAACCATACATCACAGGACACTACTAATCCTGTCCCCTGCACTGGGTCAGCCTTTGGACAGGACCCAGCCCTGCACCGTTCACTGTATTTGGAGAAAAAATGGTAAGCATTCCATACCCGCTGCAATTCTTTCTGAATTCTTAGAAGTCTTTCGTACACCTTCTGGGTAGGGAAATATAACCAACCAATTGACCACCACCACCAACAACAAAAAAAAGACAAACCCAGTCCCTCAAGCAGATGGATCCGTTGTGTGTATATGTTTAACAGACATCTCTAACATACAGCCATTGTTGCACATTTTGAAAGATGAACTCTTTAATGCTGCTCTGTGTCCCGTACGTGGGGAAACTTTGATCTCGAATGGCTTGTATTAATGTCACTGTAAAACCAAATCTTAGGGCTAAAAACAAAAATCAAAAAAATTTTTTTCATTTATATCTTGCAATATTTATGATGATTGTTTAGCCTTCATACTGGAGAACTGACACTTTTGGGGGGTTGAGATAAAAGTGCTATTCAGAGTAGCATGTTATCTCTAGAAGGTCATTTGGGGAACTTAAAACAACCTTTCGTTGGGGGTAAAGGGGTGCTCACTTCATCAGTATCATGTCCTTCTGCACTGTGGCTTTCTCCAGGCTGGGGTCCACGTGGAGAGGGGTTCAGATATTCCAAACGGGCCTCTCTCTTCTATGGAGTGGTTGTCACAAACTCAATCGCTGCACAGTTCTTCTTGCCTCCATCACATTCTTCCACCATGCAGGGCTTCCTTTACCCACAGAGGTGGGTGAGGGCAGCAGCACTGAGCTATGCCTGTGGTTTCTTTCATTTCTTATTAGACTAGATGGTCACTGGTGGGACCTCAGGAGAGATGGAGCCGCCTCTGAACCCAGCCCACTTGATTTCTTTATTGCACTGGTTCTCATGAGAAAGCGATTTAGTATGAATCCTTAAGAACTTCCAGCTTCCCCCAGCACATTCCCTTTCAGCCAGTTTCGCCATCTGCTTAGCGACCTGCACATTGTCATTGGAGGGTGGCTTTGGCGGGGAGCATCACAGCTTCCGTTCTATCTCCCACTTCCGGGAAGAGAGTTCTGAATCCAGGGGTTTCTCATCCAATGACTAGATTTCAGAGCTAAGATGCTGCAGGTGAATGTGTCAGGAAGTCGATTCAAAGAATGAGGAGAGACTTCAGCATGCAAACCAAATCAAAATGAACTCTTCCTGAACCATATGGTAGAGGGGGAAAAACAACCCATAGTCAGACACACCAATCGGCCTTGCAGTAGGAGCACTTTGGATGTAATTTCACAGTCTGCCTGACTAGTTTTGCATAGAACAAACCACAGCCAGTCAGTAAGCAGAGCTTTCTATGTTGCTGGACCATTAGAAACTCTATCCAGTTCTCAGAAGCCTGCTTCTGCGACATCATCCGTAGAACTTTTTGTACTCCACCCGATTCCAGGTTGGGAAGGCGTTTTCTTCAGTGGCCCTGCTAACTGCTAGGATGAATGTATAGTAACATGTACAGGCTACATCGCAAACAGCACAAAACAGAAGCTGACATGTGGTTATTCTTTTTAAGAGAATTATAAATACTGTAATATATCATTTTATTTTATTGGCATGCCTTTTTGTAAATACAAAGTATTAACTTATTAAATAGGAAATGGCTTCTGGCTTATGCCATTGTCATGTTTATTTTTATTTTTTATACTTTTCTTTCTTCTTAGAATTTAGATGCTGTCAGCCAATGTACATCCCCAAACCAGACAGACAGACAAAAAATTTTTTATTGCTAATGGTCTTTTCCAAAACAACAAAAAAATATATATATTTTTGTTCCAATGTGCAATAAATTCTAACCACTTCTATGCAAGATTTGGCTAAACTTCATAATTGTTCTTGTTCTTAGGTCTTGAGATGGGCCACAGAGCTGTAAGATCCCGCTCCGGCCTCCAAGTGCTCATGCTCGTGATGTCATTAAAATGCAGAGCATATTAATGAGATGTTTTGAGCTCTGACCTTTTTCCCTCCCCCGGGCCCTGGTCTCCCCACCCAGCAGGCTGTCTCCTCAGTGACACACACAGGCCTTGGAATCTGACCCCCATCAGCCAGCTTCATAGGGAAGAAGCCACCTCCATTCTATTTGAAGTTTCACTGTTTCTGTTGGTTTGTTTCTGAAACCTTTTCCCACCTTCCTTCTCCTCACCTGATGGCCGTCCACCACCCACTCGTTCAGGCACGCTGGCGCTCGCCCGCCCCGCTCCGCACTTCTTCGGTAGTAAGTGACGCCATCACCAGCAGTTCACACCCGCAGGTAACAGGCATTGAGCCGGAAGAGTCAGTGCAGGCGCGCGTGCGCCTGCGCCCAGTGGATGAGTGGCAACGCTTTGCCAAATATTAACGAAGCCAATCAAAAAGCAGCAGCAGCCACAGTATCACTGCACATATATATATATAGATATATAAATACGATATAAATATTTATTTTTTGTAGCCAGGTCCTTGGTGCAGTATTTATACTCCAAAATCCACCTTTAAAAAAAGGACAAAAAGCAAAAAGACATGTGTGATGCTGTTAATTTAAAACGCAAAGCCAAAGCCACCGAGCAGCAGCTGACATGGTTGCTGGTTTGTGTGTGAAAAACACTTTCCCCTCTTCTTTTCTTTAACCCCCTCATTGCTTAGGATGAGGAGACTCCGTCATTTAAAGCCGAGGGCGAGAGCAGGAGACACTTCCCAAGTCAGCTCCCTTGCACCCACCCCTCTGAATGAGACACTCTTGGCATCAGAAATTGACTGAGGAGAGATTAAGAGAAACTCCTGGTCAAAGCCCCGGAACAGCAATGCCCAGAGTTCTCTCATTTTTTGCTGCAACCAACGTAAGCTTGTAAAAGACCAATAGTAAAGACTAGTGTATTAGTGAATGCATGGAGGCCAGCACTGCTCTAACCAAGACGTGATGAAAAGTACATCACTTCTATAAGCCAAAAGGAAACCAAATAAAAATGACCCTTTTTACTGTACAAGGGAAGCCTGTCTTGGTGTGCGTTTGTTGCTTGACTCTCCCAAAATTTTTTATACCTGGGAAGTGGGACTTTAGCACATTTGGGGAAAGGAGGGGAACAAAAGGGAGAGAAATGAGGATTCCTCGCAAAGTTCTGGCTAAAAAGCAAAGATTGGAGAGAAAAGCAAAGTCCTGATCTCCCCAGGTCCCCACTCACCCACTGCATGTGGCATTCCTCCCCCCGCTGGGCCGCTGCTTCCAGGCCCACGATACCTGTTCCTCATCGATCCCCCAGCAGAGCCCCCAGAGATGATGTCAGCCAACCCAGCTGGGCTGGCCTTACTCCTGCCTTTTTTCACCAGTATTTTAAGAAGAAAACCATTCCGACGCCCCACAGCTCAGGCGAGCACAATGCCCAACAGCCTCCACTCTGCTAGCTACTGCTGGGCCCTGCCCTCCATCTCCCCCACCCACAAACCAGCAGACTCGGCTGGTCTCATTGGCACCACCCCGCCCCGCTTTGGGGACACCCCTCTCTAGGCCACGTCTCCCAGTCCAGGAACACTCAGGAGGATTTTGAAGTGCCCACTCTAGTCCGCTCCAGGAGCTCCGCTCTGGAGAGAGATGGCTGGTAGGTCAGTCCCCATTCTCCCCTCTCGGCCCCCAGCCTCCAGGCCTGCTGTGGAGGTTAGATGGCCACGGTTGTGACTAGTGACTGAGTCCTGGGCATCTTCTGTAATGATGCCTCTTTCTTTTCTCAGATGTTGCCCAAAGTTTTGCAAAAAGCTTCGTTCATTTTCAGGTACCCCCACCCCCTAA
Source organism: Moschus berezovskii (assembly GCF_049115385.1). NCBI lineage: Eukaryota > Metazoa > Chordata > Mammalia > Artiodactyla > Moschidae > Moschus > Moschus berezovskii. Next base: position 32,276,785 of record NC_142465.1, on the reverse strand, counting down.
AGAATTGGCTGCAGCTAGCCAGCCAGGGGGGACATCAGGAGAGAAGAGGGAGTCTGGGTGGGGAGGGGCCCAAGTTTTGCCATCTGGGCTGTGGCTCAGCATTGTGCTTTCTTGGATTCCCCTTCCAAGAGCACCAAGATTTCCTGTCCAAACGCTCCTGAGGCACCCCTGCCCCTGCCCCCCACTGCTGTTTGCTGTACATAGAGGCTAAGTGGGGTGGGGTGGGCGGGTGTGCACGTGCGGTGTGTGTGTGTGTGTGAAGAATGTACATAGGTAAAGGGGAGCGCGGTCCAGTGGTTCCAGAAAAGGGACGGAACTCCTGTGTTCCCTCCCTCGCTCGACCACTGACTCGCTGTGTGGCCTTGGGCAAGTCACTTAACCTCTCTGTGCCTCAGTTTCCCCGTCTGTAAAATGGGGATAATAATACTGACCTACCTCACAGGGGTGTTGTGAGGCTTTAACTAAATGTTTTGTAAAGTGTTTTTTGAAATACAGAGGCAAAGGCACTAGGGAAGGGCAAAGTATTTATTTGGACTTCTGGAAGATGAAATGGTACCATAAATGCTGCTATTCTGAGAGCCATTTTAAACTGCACTGCTCCAACCACCCCCGCTTCTCATCACCAGGACAGCAGGTCGAGAAAATGTCTTTCCTTTCACTTGCTTCTGGGGTTTGTGATTGTTCTAGACACAGTTCTTTTACCCTTGCTGTATCTCCTTCCCTCACCCCTCGACTTGTTCCCTGTTCCGTTTATGCGGAAATGGCAGAAATGCTTGAGAAATGAGAATGTGTAAGTGGATTGGAAGTTTATAGTCTGAAATTTCAATTTTACTTTGTACTGTACATCTTTTTACTTTAGAATTTGCAATAAAGGGTTACGTCAATCTTGTTTTCAACTCTCCTCTTAGACTGGCCTGTCATTCTGTCATTACTTTCACACCAGAGCCCCTCGGCCCAGGGATGCCCACCCAGCCAGATCCCAGGGCATCTGCTGTCCATCTCCGTGGTGGGAGCACAGTCTGAGTGAAGTCGGTGTGGGGGCTCACCCAGGCTCAGCTCCCTCAGTGAGGCTGGCAGTGCCCGACCCACTCAGGTGGGTAGGGAGAGTTTGGGACTCCAGGGAGAGCTTCAGGAGGCCTTTCCTGAGTGGGGAAAGCAGCTTGGGCGCAGCAACCCCTGGAATTGGTCGCAGCTCCGGCAGGGATCAGTAAACTGAAGCTCTGCATCTCGTTGTGTCGTCCTCCTTTTTCCCCAGCTCCATTGGTGCTCACAGATCATTCCCTCCGAGCTCAAACTTTTGGTTCAAAGCAGCTCTGCATTCAAACACCTGACTATGCCACTAATTAGTTGTGACCAGTTTCCTTATGTGTAATGTAGAGAATACCTTCCTTCTTGGGTTTCTAAAGAGGGTAACAAATAATGTATGTAACTGCTTAGCCTAGGGCCTGGCACACAGTTAGTGCTCAATAAATGGTAGCTCTTAGTGGAAGAGTAAGTGCAAGATGAAGAAGGAACTAAAGCTGACACGAATTGGGAGGGCCTGCCTCCCCTACCCTAGCCGGCAGACTGGCACCCAAGCCCCTCCTCTTCCACTGGCAGCCCCACTGGCTATGCAGTCATTTCCAACCAACTGATAAACTGATCGTTCCCACCTTTACGTATTTTGTAACTTTTATATGTCAAAAGCGGAACGCCACCAGGTCTGTGCTCCTATTTCATAGCTGGGGTCACAGAGGCAAGGAGGTATGGGGCCCGCCTGCAGCCCAGGCCGCCGGGGACGCCAGCGGCTCTGCAGTCAAGAGTGGCGCCGCTTCCCCACAGCCAGGAGCCCTGGCAGCCCGAAGCAGGGTTGGGGTGGGCGGCCCGGGGCTGCCCAGCCGCACCCAGTCGCCATCGCCGCCGATGATCCGCGGAATGAGCAGGATGAGCAGCGCCCCGGCGCCCAGCGCCCCCCCGAAGCCGGTGAGGAAGCCGAGAGCCAGTGGCCCGGCCCAGCCCGCGGGGCTCCGCTGATACGGCCCTTGGGGCAGTCTCTCCACGATCAGCTCCAGCTCGTCCCAGTTGGGCTCGGGGACCGAGGAGCGGCGGGAACGCAGGGCCGGGGCGGGGGCAGCGGGGGCGTCGGCTGCGGGCACGTAGGGCTGCCCGAACTTGCGCAGCTGTAGCGTTGCCTGCTGGTGGAGGTTCTTGCCCAGCTCCCGGGCCACGTCTGGGCGGCCGCTGCGCCGCAGGGCCCGGGCCACGCGGTCCCACGACAAGGACGGGGCCTCGGCAGCCAGCCAGGCCGCCAGCCCCTTCCGGCAGCCGTCGGACACGGCGGCGGGCTCGGCCGCCGGCTCCCCCGCTGCCTCTCGCCTCCGCCGCCGTCCGCCCGGCATCGCCGACGTGGGCACAGGCTCGGGCTGCGCCAGCTGGTCCTCCGAAAGCCTGGCCAGCTCAGCCTCGACGTCCGGCTCCGGCGCCTTCAGCAGCGATCGAAAGTGGCCGCACTCCTCCGGGGTTAGCAGCTGGGCCAGGCGGACGGCCGCGTGAGGGCCCATGGCGTCCACGGCACCCGCCGGAGCCAAAGCCCAGCCCCAGAGCGCCAGCGCCAGGGCCCCCGCCGGAGCCCGTGCGGCCATCGCCCGGCGGTGACTGCGACCCGCCGACAGTGGGGGGAGGAGCTCCGAATGCCGCGGGTGGGGGAGGGGCGCCAGCAGCCAGGGATGGGTGGCAGGAACGGGGTTCCCACATCCAGGGACTGGGGCGGTGGGGTGGGGAACATCCAGGGATGAGAAGGGGGTCGGTCCTCCAACACAACTTGTAGAAGGTGAGGCCCTCCTAACACCCAGAAACAGGAGTTAGGAGGGGAGGATCTCACAAAACCCCGGAGGCTGAAGTGAGTTTTCAATACCCAGGGATCGGTAGGGGGACTGGAGGCTAGGATCCCGGGCCCTTATATTGAAATGTACGCTGGAGGCCTCCTGGCTGGCCCATTTCTGTCAAACGTAGCAGATCTCCAACATCTCTTGTATCCCATTTACCGCCCCTCACCCTCCACCAGAAGCCTTAGACCCCTTACTCTCCTTATTTCCGATATCCAATCAATTCCCAAATTTTCTTATTACCTGTGTGCTGCTGCTTCAGTGGTGTCTGACTCTGCAACTCCATGAACTGTAACCCACCAGGCTCCTCTGTCCATGGTATTCTCCAAGCAAAAATACTGGAGTGGTTGTCCTGCCCTCGTCCAGGGAATCTTCCCAACCCAGGGGCTGAACCCAAGTCTCTTACATCTACTTTGGCAGGCGGGTTCTTTACCACTAGCCAACATGGGAAGCCTTATTACCTACTGAATATGTATAGACTCCACCCTTTTCTGTCCTGCCACAGGTGCATCCAAACCCTCATGCTCTGTTCGGATACGGTAAGCGATCCCCAAGTCCTCATGCCACCTCCACACACAGACTGAACTCGCTTCCTTTCCCCAAGTAAGCTCAGCTGCTTCTTTAGATCTTGGACTGCGCTCTCTGCTCTGCCTCAGTCACTCCTCAGCTCACAGATCCTTTCTGGGATGCCCTCCCTGCCTCCCGCCCACACCCTTGGCCCTGTCTTCTTGAGGCACCCCTATCTGCTCCCACAGCCCCCTACAGCTCTGCCTCATACTGTCTCCCCTGTCTGACTGTGTGTGTGCTGAGTCATGTCCAACTCCTTGTGACCCTGTGGACTGTAGCCCACCAGACTTCTCTGTCCATGGGATCCTCCAGGAAATACTGGAGTGGGTTGACATTTCCTCCTCCACAGGATCATCCTGACCCACAGATCAAACCCACCTGTCTTGCATCCCCCGCATTGGCAGGTGGATTCTTTACCACTGTGCCTGGGAAGCGGCCCCATTTGACTGTAAGCACTACCTATTGTCCCTAAAGCAACTAGTGCATAACAGGTGTTGTTAAAGATTTGCTGAATTGGTGTGTGAGCTCTTAATTTGAAAATCAGTCCCTGTCCACCAGCGACTAACCCCTCCCCACCCACCCCGCACAGGCTTCATGGAAGAGCCTCAGCTCTTCAGGGGCATGGAAGAGCCTCCTGGTGCAGCCTTACCGTCCCATTGTTCCTATCCCTTCCCCTCACTCTTGCCCTCACTTTGCTCTTCTAACTATAGTCACAGGTATGGTACAGTTTCCAGCTTCCATAGCTTTGTCAAGCTGAACCCACCCAAACCTGTCCAGGAAGTTGTTCTGACCCAGCGCCAGTACCACCCCCACCATGAGTTAGGGTCTTTTCTGGGCATTCTCGAAATAACCTGTGCATCCTCCATCAGGACACTTCCTGGAAATGAATTCGAGGATTTGGTCAACATTTATTCAGTGTCTCCTACGTGCACCAAACACTGTGCCCGATGAGAATATAAAAATTTTGATAAGGCCCCTCCTCGAGCAGCTTTATCTAGCTGTATTTTCAAATGACCCATTGTTGAGCTTTTCCCATCCTGTAATTTGGACCCTCCAGAACTGAGGCTGTGCTTAGCCACTTCTGTATCCTGAGTGCTGGCTACACAGAGTAGGTGTGCAATAAACCAACGAGAAGGCGAGGGGGGTCTGGACCTCCAAGGGCCAGGAGGGTTGGGGTCGCTGAGCTGCAGTTCATTGCGCTGGAGCCCTCATACCCAGGCACACCAGTTGTTTCTCTCCGAGCGGAAACTGCTGCATAGAATCTGGCCACGGGCAGGCTTTGGCTCCTGAAAGCCCTGGATAGGCTCTAAGCCTGGGCCAGTGGGAGCCAGGGGACCTGCTTCCCTGTCCCTTCGGTGCATTTTTTATCATTTTGCTGAGCACATTCAAGTCCTCAGGAAGTTGTGGGTCCAAACCTCTCATAAGCATCTCCATACAGCCTTTTTAACAAGATGTCCCTCCCCAGTTTTTTGTGTCCCAGTTTATGCTGAGTTGTCAGAGTCAAGGGATTGGCAGATGGTGATGGACAAAGGATCCCAAGTGACCTGAAAGACTGGAACACACTGTGTCCCCACCCTGCCCTTTGTCCCCTTTCCCTCCATCCAAGGATGGAGTACAAGTATGACCCTAGCTCTGGCCGACAAGGGCTGCTGTCCAGGCTCTAAGTGAAACTTCCTCTTCAGCACTCATCTGTTCGTTCACCCACTCACTCACTCAGCAAACACAGGAGCCCTTCTCAGTCCTCATGCTTCAGAGGCTGCTAAGTCAGCCCCAACACTGAGCCTCCAGGAGCTCAGAACTGCAGGCAGCCCTTCCCTATCGAGGGGCTTTTGCCCCTGGTGGTCTCACTTGTGTGGTAGGCACTCACAGCGCCAGAGTAACAGGAATGGAAACAAACACACCCACAGAGCCACATCCGTGGCACCAGCAGCCCTGGAAGCCCAAGCATTTCCCAGAGGGCTCCCCACATCCTGCTGCCCCCAAGAAATTCTCTGGAAACCACGTGTCATCGCTTTAATACTGTGTCATACTTTCTTTTAAAATACAGTCTCTTCTGAGGTAGACAGACCGAACTGCAGAGCGTCATCAGACAGGAGATAAATACATCCATGTACAACACGCATCAACATGAGGTAGAAATGGTTACAGCTGGAGGGGAGGACCCCAACCCCAACATGGGTAAAGGAAGAAGAGAGCCAGCCTGCCCTCCCCCCACCCCTGCCCCTGGATTCTTTGGTATGCCCCCCACAACATTGCCAGAGCTGGACCTGCCCTTCTCCTACTCGCCCCAGTGCCCATGAGGTAGGTGCTAGTAGACTGGGGGCTGTCTCCTTGTGCAAAGCTCCCCAAGGCCAGTAGAGGAGGCGGTGGGGGCCCTGGGTCTCGGTCAGTGAGCTCTTCTCCCCAACCCCCAGAGCTGTCTGCCTCTTGAAGGGATGGCTGAGATCCCAAACCCCTCCCCAATGCCTTCCACCCACCCACCCCCCTTATACATACACACACCTGAGAGAACCTGCTCACTTGCTGCTCCCCCCATGGGCTTTTCACAGCCAAGACCCTGCACCCACTGCTTTTGAGGCACCGTAGCCCTTCAGTCAGCCAGCTCCAAGGAGCAGAAGGAAGGTCAGGGACCAAGGCGGGGAGGGAGAAGACAAAACAGAGCAGCTTTCCTGTTAGCACTCCTAGGTCAGCACAGACCCTCAGCACCTTGGCACCTGAAACATCCCCTTGGATTTCCTTCCAGCTGGGAGTGGGAGGTGGGAGAGACTGCAGGAGCTGTCAAGGTGGTGGGAAACAAGGGAGACTAGGGTGGTGGGAGACAGAATTGGGGTGGTGGCTTGTTCCCCCACCTCTGGACCAAAGGTCAGAGTTGTGAAATGGGCTCCCCAACAGAGAGGGGGGCAAAATACCCCAAATCCCCGTCACAGGAAAGTTGGTGGGAAGAAGAATACAGTTCTCACAGGGAAGGGTGCCTAAGCCTGGGCTTCCAGTGGAGAGTCTGGGTGGGACTGAGAATAAAAGTCCACTGTTTATTCAGGGGAACACAGCTGCCCATCTCCTTCACCCTCTCAGAGCCCCTGGAGCTCTAGACCTAGGACCCTAAGAGAACAGGAGAGGTAAGAGTCCCCTCAGAACCTTCTCCTGCAGTGGACGGACACTCACTCACCCCTCCTCAGAGCCTCCCAGCAGACCATGGAGACTGAGTCTGCAATGAACTCTGTGCCCAATCAGACCTGTAGCCAGACTACCTTCCCTCCAGAGGAAATCTTCTTAGTATAAGTTACAGGAGACCTCTGCCTAGACAGGGACCAGGTGGGTGACCTCTCTGGGGACTTTCCACCTGGGTCATCTTCCCATTTGGGCCCTCTCAGCCTACCTGCTAGGTCTGGAGCAGGCAGTGGGCAAGGAAATCCCAACTCTGGGTAACCAACCCTGCACGCAAAACACCCCACTCAGCTGAGGGGTGGGGCCTACAGGAAGAGCAGCAGGAAGGGAGCAAGACCTACCTCCTTCCAAATGCCACAACTGGGTCCTCATCACCTCCGCCTACAACCTTGGCCCTGAGGAGGAGGCCCCTGCAATACATTCTGCTTCTGTCCCAAGAAGCACAGGGGTTGGAGTGTGACCTCTCAGTCTTCCTCTCCCCTTCCCCTCAGGTCTCACTTTCTGAGTCTTCTGAGAGAATCTTCTTCCCTAGGGCTGAAGGGGTTGAAGGGCTGGGGGTGGGGGGAACACACACAGGAAAGCAGCCAAAATCTAACATTCTTTCTGAGGTCAGTTTCTTCCTGAGTCGTCAAAAGAAAAACAGCAAATTCTACACATCTTACAAAAATAAGAGGCCTAAAATATTAAACAAGCTACATTTCTGGAATTCCCCTCCTCAAAAACAACAACAAAAACCCCTTCTTTGGGTGTTTTTCTTTTTTGCTTGACTCCCACAGACCCAAGTTTCAGCTGGATGAGGGATAAGGGGTGAAGGGAACCCCCTCCCCCTCAGCCCCTTAACCTCCAGATCTTCCGCAAAGGGACACTGCAGTCTTTGAATGTGAGGGACAGAAGGCAGGGAGACGGACCAAGACACAGAGAGGCTGGAGAGCTAGGGACAGAAACAGAAGCACTGAGGTGATAGACGGACGCAGGGCGGGGAGGGCAAAAGGGAAACAGCGCCGGAGGCGGGGAGAGAAAGAAGGGTGTACGGTCAGCGACAAAGCGACGGAGAAACAAAACTACCAGAAGCAGAGAAAGGGAGACGTTGAGAAGGGGGAGGGAGCCATTCAGACAGCGAGGAGACAAAAGGATTGTGGCGAGAGCAGGAGTTCCTTAGGCCCCGGGGCCAGTCTTCCTCGGGGCAGAGATGGCGAGCTTCCCGTCCACAATAAATAGGAAAAAACCTGAGTACACAGCGCATATGGCATCTCTCTGCCTAGCACAAGCATTTTCCTTCCCACGGAAAAAAAAAAAAATCCACCGGCAGCCCCCTCCGCTCCCCCACCCCACACCCCTCACTCTGGCACGCCCCAGCCCGGTGGGGTTAAAGACCCTTCGCAAACAGAGGGGCGGGGAGCGGGCGGCAGCTCCCTCGGCCTCCTGGTGCGCCATCAGTGTCCGAAACCGTACATTTTGTCCCACTCCACGAACGAGTCCAGGTCCTTGGGTGAGGCCCTAGGGCCCACCTTGGCCAGCGCTGCCTCCATGTCCTTATAGGAGATGGGGCGCTGCAAACCCGGGAGGCCCGCCCCGGCCGCAGCCTGCTGGCAAAGCTGCCCCAGCTCGCCCCCTGAGAAGCCCTGGGTGCCCTGCACCAAGGCAGCCAGCTCCCGCTCGCTCAGCGCGCAGCCCTGCTGGGCCAGCGCCCGCTGCAGGATCTGCCCGCGGGCCGGGCCGTCGGGCAGCGTCACGTAGAAGCGGAGAGCGAAGCGCCGGCGGGTTGCCTCGTCCAGGGCCGCAGGCCGCGAAGTGGTGCCCACGACCAGCACGCCGTCGGCCCCCGCACCGCAGCCGCCGTCCAGGCAGGCCAGGAGCGGCGCCTGCAGCGCGCCTGCGGCCGCCGTGCCGTCGTCCCTGGCGGACAGCAGCGCGTCCAGCTCGCTGATGAGGAGTACCGCGGGCGTGCGGCAGCGCGCAGCCGCGAAGGCGGCCTGAAGGAGGCGCGCGCCTTCGGCAGCGCCCGGCGCGACCAGCGTGCCTCCGCGCAGGCGCAGTAGCGTGGCGCCCAGTTGCGTCGCCAGGCAGCGGCCCAGCAGCGCTTTGCCAGCGCCCCGCGGTCCGAAGAGCAGCACGGTCCGCGGCGGGCGCGGGCTGCCGGGGTAGGCGGGCGGCCTCAGCAGGGGCCACACCAGCTCCTCCTCCAGCGCCGCCTTGAGCGCGCCCTGGCCCGCCACGTCCGCCCACTGCACCGGCGGCCCGCAGTCCACCATCTTGCTGGTCGCCAGCTCCAGAGCCCCGTGGTCCACACCTTTAGGAGCCTCTCCCGGCGGCACCGCGAAGCCCCCGCGGGGAGCCGGCGCCGGGGCCCGCTCCGGGAACTTCTCAAAAGGCTCCAGTTGCGGGCCGTAGACGGGGGAGCCCAGGACTTTGAGCGGCACGCCGCCAGCGTACTTGCCCGACGCCTCCTCCGCCGCTCCTGGCGGCTTCGCCCGGAACCCACTGCCCCGACACTCGCCGTTGTCCGCGGCGGGGTAGGAGGCGCCGTCGGCCGCCGGGGCTTTGGCGGGCTCGAAAGCGTACTTGCGGTAGCGGCCCTCGGCTCCCTCGTCTGTGGCCTTGCGCTTCAGCGACACCCCGGCCTCCGCTACCCCCTGGAAACCGTACGAGGCGGGTGAGGGCCGGGGTGGGGCGGGCGTGGGCAGGGGCGTGGGCGCCGCCAGGCCGGAGGTCAGGTAGGGGGCCGGGGGCGGAGCGGGCGGCGGCGGGAGGGCCCCGTAGCCCGGCTGCGCGGCGTAGCCCCCCGCGGGGTAGTTGTACAGAGACCCGGAGGGGCCGTAGCCTGGCGGCGGCGGGGGCTGCAGGAGCGCGGCCGGGGGCGGCGGGGGCAGCGCGGCGCCCGTCTGCGCGCAGTAACCCGGCGCCAGGTACCCCCCGCCGTAGCCCGCGGCGTACTCCGGCGCCGCCGACGGGCCCCCGCAGGCGTTGCCGGCGTAGAGGGGTTCAGGCAGGTTTCCGGCTAAAACCGGGGAACCGCCGAGACCCCCGGAGCCGCCCCCACTGCCCGACTTGGTTCCCGGGAGGCCCTCGTGGAGCGAGGCCAAGGGGTACGGAGTCTCTGGCCCCGGCCAGGGTTCGGGGTCCCCCTTGGCGCCGTTGAGGAAGGCGGCGTCGCCGTAGCCGCCCAGGGTGGGGCGCTCGTAGGGCGAGTCCAGGACCCCCGAGTACTTCTCGGCGTAGCGCTTGAGGAGGTTGGAGGCAGTGAGGGCAGAGATGTCGTCGTGTGCCCAAGCATAGTGGCAGCGCTGGCGACCCCCAGGGGGCAACTCCAACTTGTGGGCTGGCGATGGGGTGGTGGAGGAGACGTCCAGGTGCTGCTCTGGCCACTGGCTGAGGGGCTGGGCGTGTTCCGGTGTCCAGTGCATCTTCGACAGAGCTGCAGGCAAGAGAAGCGGCTAATGAGATCCTGAAGAGACTCGAAGGACCCACCGACTGCCAGCCGCAGGCGGACCTTCTTAAACCATAGCTTGGGACAGGCTGGTTTTCTCGCATCCACCCATAGCGTTCCACCCTACCCGAGCCAACTTCAGGCACCAAAATCACCGTATTTGCCTTGTCCCACAATTAAAGTTGTCTGAAAATACTTTTCTCAGAACCAAGATGCATCTGAAAATGATGGGTTTTGGGGTCCTAACCTCACCTGCTGCTGCTAAGTCGCTTCAGTCGTGTCCGACTCTGTGCGACCGATAGACGGCAGCTCACCAGGCTCCCCAGTCCCTGGGTTCTCCAGGCAAGAACGCTGGAGTGGCTTGCCATTTCCTTCTCCAGTGCGTGAAAGTGAAGTCGCTCAGTCGTGTCTGACTCTTCGAGACCCCATGGACTGCAGCCTACCAGGCTCCTCCGTCCATGGGGTTTTCCAGGCAAGAGTATTGGAGTGGGTTGCCATTGCCTTCTCCGCCTAACCTCACCTAGGCAATGACTATTGTTTTGTCCTGGTGCCTCCAGCCACGCGCTCTAGGACATACAGTCCTCACTTTCAGACCTACTGTAGTGAAGGATCGTGTCTGTGGCAGAGTCTCACTGTCCCTGGGAAACCGCAGAGGCTGACCCAGAAGCATCACTTCCTTTCCGCGTGGTTTCCTGTAGTATCTGCCTGATGGAGTCAGAGCACCTGGGTTCCAGACCCAACTCTGCCCCTGATGGTTGCATACCCAGAGCAGGCGCTGCCACCTGCCTCATCCCCAGAATGTTTCACCACAGTACAAAAAGGTTGCTTCAAATAAACATAAACGTCTTCTGGAGAAGACGGGACAAAGTTAGTGCCCATCATAGAAATGGGATTTCCTTGGTGGTATAGTGGCTAAGACTCACAATGCAGGGGGCCCGAGTTCAGTCCCTGGTCAGGGAGCAAGGTGCCACAAATTCCACCTAAGAGATCGCGTGCTTCAACAAAAGATCCCACTTGTGGCAGCGAAGATCCTGTGTGTCACAGCTAAGACCCAGCACAGCCAGATAAATAAAAATGAATATTACAAAACAGAAAGTTGGTCACAAGTTTATCTGCGCTTCCCAGGAACCAAATAATGCAAAGTAAAACACACCATCATACTCAAAACAGGCAAAAATATTCCTGGCATAGAGATCATAGAACTTTTTTTCATGGGCCTCAGGAAATGGCCTCTTAGGTGGTCATGATATAAACACTGCATAAGTATTTATTTCATACACTGTCCCTCAGCACCAGTCCAGGCGTGGGCCAAACTGGTAAAAGGTATTCATGGCCTGGGGAACGGCACTCTCCAACTGTAATGGCTCCAATTCATTTGCTTGATCTGAGAATAACAGCTCAAAGACTAAATGGGCCCATGACATTCCAAAGACAGTTTTTGCTAATGATTATTTTTCAGTCTTAAGCTTTTGATAAGTTTCTGTTCTGTTCAGTCGCTCAGTCGTGTCCGACTCTTTGCGACCCCGTGGACTGTAGCCTACCAGGCTTCTCCATCCATGGGATTCTCCAGGCAAGAATACTGGAGTGGGTTACCATTTTCCTTCTCCAGGGGATCTTCCTGACCCAGGGATCGAACCCAGGTCTCCCGCATTGGAGGCAGACGCGTTAACCTCCAGGTCAATATTCTTGCTTCAACAGAATTTTACTGAAAACATACTAAAAGCTGTGCCAGGCATGGGAGCAGATTGAAAAGTGAATATGATGTTTCAGCTAGAAGAGACAACATCTTTTATGTGGTGGAAAAACAAAGGTGTGTGTCCAGAGCTCTAGGGCTCAGGGGAGCATATTGTGCCTAGTTGAGAAGGCCTTGCCAGAGAGGGGTGTCTTTACTGGAACTTGAAGGGTGAGAGGCCAAGTTGACCTGACAGGCTAGAGGATTCCAGCAATTCAAAGACTTGGAGCACAGTGCATTGAGAAAGCTAGGGCTAGAATAACTCATATTCCTTCTTCCCCACCTCAAGATGCCTTACTGCCACCTTCTGAGAAATTGTGATAATCCAAACAAATCTGTGCCCCTTTAGAAGTAGGACTTACGTGCAGTGCACAACCTATATAACCATACACTGCAAGCCTCAGGGGAGTGCCAGGAACTGCTGGGTCACCAGAACCCTGGAAGTGGGTATATGTGGGAGCAGTGGTACAAGAAGAGTTTGAAAACTATCAGGTTGCTTCTCAGGCAATTGCCCTTACTTGTAGTAGCTTGACTGCACCACCTCTTATGACTGAATGACATCAGTGAGGTGAGGTCAGTCTTTTTACCCTCATCCCCACACCCCAGGGAAGGCGTGAGCCATAGATACTAGGGCTTTAAAAGAGGTTTTTTGTTTGTTTCGGCTGCACTGCACAGCATGTGGGGTCTTAGTTCCCCAGTCAGGGATCCAGCCCACGTCCCTTGCATTGGAAGGGCCCAGTCTTAACCAATGGACCACCAGGAAAATCCCGAAAGGGGAATTCTTAAGAGTTGTTTCACCTCCATCTGAGAGGTGATCCTGGCCACCAATGGCAAGAGAGCAAGCAGAGAGCAGAACTGAGGGGGAGGTGTGAGGGAGGCATATGTGCAGCCCCTTCTGAGGGGTCTCCAAAGTACAGAGGCTTTACCTGTTGTCAAAGGAGATAATTTCCTGGGACATCAGAAATCTCAAGTGGTTCCTGTTGCAGGGTCATATGTGGTAACATCAGAATTGTACAGATTGTGTTACGACATGGGCCCTAACCTGTTTTATGTTGTTTTTCTGTTCATTATTATGTATGCTTTGGCTCCTTAACAGAGAGAAAAGAGATTTGACCTGATGAGAGCACTCTCGCTGAACTGATTAACTGGGCATGCTGGAAGGAAAGGTGGTCCCTCCCAGAAGGACAGACACAGCAAAGACTCTGGGTCTGGACTTGCTCACACACATTTCCTTCACCACCTGCCAGGTCTGCTGCTCCTCGCTGGCGTCATGGGGCATCTTCCCAGCCCCACTCACCAGCTCCTGCCCTGGCTGGCAGTGGTCTTCACTCAGGTCCGCACTCTCCGGACCGTGGTCCGCACTGAATCACTCCCACCTCAGCCCTTGTGGACTCCAGAAACCCACTACCTCTGGCCCTCTAAACCTGTCCTGCCAGCTCCACACCCGTCTGTCTCATCTGCTCTGGACTCAGCTCCTTCTGGGGTTTCCCGGCCCCTGCAGCTCATCCTACCCACTTGATCTCTACCCTCAGTCTGCTCAGACACAGGCCTTCTGCTCCAGGCAGTCCCCTTCCATTGTAGCTGGGGGCACATCTCCATCACCTCTGGCCTTCCGTTTTCACCTTTATCTACACCTGCATCCATTTTAGAGACCAGGAGGCCTGAGGGTCTCTCACGCTCAACCTCTCCAGCCTAGGCTGGGATCTTGCTCCATTAATTGACTATCCTTCCCCACTACCATGCCTCGGCTCTGCCCCCACAGCAAGCTTAATTCTTTCCCAGCTTCAAAAAGACTTCCTTGACCCTGAGTCCTCCACGGACTACCAGCCCCTCTCTCTTGTCCTCCTCCTTCATTCTTCCCTGAAGCATCACCATCTACCTGCATGATATTATCTGCAGTGAGAGCAGGCAGAGCATGCTGTCTCCCTGTCCCTGCCCTCAGGCCAATTACAGCCCTCTCCTCTCACACAGAGATGCGGGGGCCTTTCTGTGGTCTGCTTCCCACAGGAGCAGGAGGGATCGCCCCTGAAGAGGCACCCCACCTCCTCCCCAGGTTCATAGGGCATACTCCAGTCCCTATATCAGCAGAGCTAGACATTAAGACAGGCCCCAGGGACTTGAGGGAAAACGTGGGTTTCGAATCAGAGAACTGGATTTGAATCGAGGCTGTGACCCTTACATTGTTAGCCTGGGCCGACTGCCGGATGTCACTGAAGCTCAATTTCTCCATCTGTTAAAAAAAAGCATAACATTTGCCCTGCACAGTGGCCATGAGGATTTAAAAAGATAAATATGGACTTCCCTGATGGGCCAGTGGTTAAAGAATCTGCCTAGCAATGCAGGGGACAAGGGTTCGATCCCTGGTCAGGGAACTAAGATCCCACATCCCTTGGGGCAACTAAGCCCACACAGTGCAACTACTGAGCCCAAGCACCACAACTGGAGAGCCCAGTTCTGACGTGGCCAAGTAAATAACTACAGAATCCTGAGTCAGGTACAAAGTAGTATGATAAATATTACAGTTAGAAACCTGAGCAGTGGCCCAACCTTGCTGAGTGAACAAGTCACTTCCCCTTGAGGTTGGGGGAATGTGGAGAATGCTCTGTGAGGGAGGTTCCTTCGTTCTAATATACAGACTGGTCCTTATGCTGGTTCCCCACTGTCCCCACTGGGGGAGAGCCAGCCCCCACTCTGTGCTTTATGCACTGTCTGGCGTAGCCCTCATAAGAGCCTCATGAGAAATACTGTTGTCTCAATCCCCATTTGGCAGGTGAAGCGACAGGTACAGAGAGATGGATACATCCTAAGGTCACCCAGCTTTTACCAAGGGGAGCAGGGTTCAGACCCCAGCAGTGTAAGTACAGACCCCAGGCCCATACCTCTTGGTTGCACTGGTCCCATACTCCCTGGTCCAGTCCTAGGTACTCACAGCCAGAGAAGAGCCTGAGGCCATGACACAGCCTCCAAGGCCCATTCCCTTGGCCCTGTGGAAACATTTCTGTGTTTGCCCGGAAATGTGGCTACACCTCAAAGAGCTGCATGTTTACACTTCAAACCTGCAATCTTCCCCTGGGGGAGCCCCAGTCACCAGTGCCCCCACAGGCAGGAGAATGTGTGTCCTCTCACTGCAAAGCAGCCCAAGGAGAGCTGTCCTTTCCCAGCAAATTCACCATCTGAAGTGCAGACAGTTCCGTATTTGAGTCTACGGCCTTCACTGGGGGTGGCTGTGGCTCTGTGGAGAAAATGTCACTTAAGCTCTTTGTCTGTGGACCCTTGAAGGCTGGAACTCTGTGTGACTCCACACAGAGTCCAGTCCTTCTAACTCACAGGTGATCAATAAATAGTAATAGAAATGATTGCTGGATGAAAGAGGAGAAAAGAATTCCATAAACCCTCCCCCTCATTTGCAAGAAGTCTTCCAAGATCAAAGAGGGAGCGTCTGGGCCTTTACAAATGGTCGCGGCATTCAGTGCACTGATCTCAGCCCTCAGGGGCCTCTCCCATCCCTGTGGACCAGGCCCAGGATGCTGCATTAGGCCTGACACAGGCTGTGGTAGTGTGATTTACAATAAGAAATACATATTTAGGGTTTCTGTGGTGGCTCAGTGGTAAAGAATCCACCTGCCAATACAAGGGACACAGGTTCAATCCCTGATCCGGGAGGATCCCACATGCTGCGGATCACCTAGGCCTGGGTGCCACAACTATTGGGCCTGTGCTCTGGAGCCCTCGAGCCACAACTGCTGAGCCTGCGTGCTGCAACTACTGAAGCCTGCAAGCTCTAGGGCCTGTGCTCTGCAACAAGAGAAGCCACCAAAGTGAGAGGCCCATGCACTGCAGCTGGAAGGCGGCCCCTGCTCGCTGAACTAGAGAAAAGCCCACGCAACAGTAAAGACCCAGCAGAGCCAAAAATAAATATTTTTTGAAAAGAAATATATATTTAGTCTTCATCCACTCCTCCTGGCTCACAGCTCCCCAAACCCTTGGAATTTCCTAAGCATAAGCGTGACAGGAGCATCCTTCATAATAATATTTGGTCTCTTGTCCTCAGTTCCTGAAATAGCTTCAGAGCAATAAAGATCAAATGAGTGTCTTGTTATTCATAACAAGCCCCCTTCAACCACACTTGAGTTTATATTCATGAGGGTTTTTTGGAAAGCTCCTAAGAAACCTAAGGATGAAGGCTGGTGGCAAGAGGAACCAGCCATGATTAGAAGGTTGGACCCTTCAGCCCCCCACACACACACACTACCCCCCACCTCCTGGGAAAAGGAGAGGGGCTGGAGATTGAGCTCAATCACCAGTGGCCAATGGTTTGGTCACTAGATGGGGCTGGGAAAGCTTCTGGGGAGGACTGGTTGGGTGGCTGCTGGGAGAGGGCATAGAAGCTCTGGGCATCTTCCCACATGCCTGCCCTGTGCATCTCTTCCATCTGGCTGCTTCTGACTTACATCCTTTTATAATAAGCTGATAATCTAAGGAAATGGCAACCCACTCCAGTATTCTTGCCTGGAGAATTCCATGGATAGAGGAGCCTGGTAGGCTACAGTCCATGGGATCGCAGAGTCAGACACGACTGAGCCACTTCACTTCACTTCAAAATGGTTTTGTGAAATTTGTGAGCCACTCTAGCAAATTCATCAATCCGAGAAGAGGGTCATGGGAACCTCTGATTTATGCCCCATCAGTCAGAAGCACAGGTAACAGCCTGGATGTGTGACTGGCACCTGGAGGGGGCAGTCGTGGGACCACCCTTACCCCTTGGGATCTGCCGCTACCACCAGGCTGGTTGTGTCAGGACTGAGTTAAATGTGCAGGACACCCAGCTGGTGTCCCAGAACCGGTTGGTGAGTGAGAAAGGAGGCACGCAGGAGGAGTGTGTTTCTCCCTCACAAAGGCTTCAGATGCTCCTCCACCCTCACTGTGGCATCAAGAGGCAGCAGATACCCTGAGCGGTCCCTGTGTGTCCACCGCCAAGGCAGCTAACCTCTCCAAGCCTCAGTTTCTTCAGCTGTCAAGTGAGACAGTATAGACGGTGGACCGCAAACTTTCTCTCACTAGGAACTTTTAAGTTTTATACAGGCAGAGGTGGAAGGGACCCCAATACGCTCCTCCACCTCCCTAAGAAGGCCAGTAATGCCCCTTCCCTACTCATAGAATTTCTCTGGTTCAGAGCTCCCTCGCCCACGGGGCTGGGGGCAGGGCCGGAAGGAGGGGCAGCTGCGCAGGGCTCCAGGCCTGTGCGGACAAGGGCCCTGTGGATGCCGCCCTCCTGGGGCAGCTCCTCGGGCTCCATTATCTCAGCCTGGGACAAAGGGGCTGGAGTGGAGGATCCTATTGTTGGCCTCGTATGGAAATCTCATTAATCTATTCACCGCGGCTCCCACAGGCCTTTTGTCCCGGCTTTTTGTCTCCTGCTCACAACTGGTGCCCCGGGTGGTGGCTGGGAAGGTGGGGGTGCCGTGGTTCTCTAGCCGCCTGGCAGAGCTTGAAGGGGACTGTTCCCCCATCCACTGGGCCCTGACCCCATCTCGTGCCAACCCCCAGTTACTGCAAGAGGAGCGGGCAGGGAGGACACGCAGGGGACTCTGGAGGACAGGACGGGTCGCCTGCCTCGGCTCTTGTGCCCACCTCAGGAAGCTGTTCCCCCAGTCTGGTCAGAGAACAGCCCCAGCGCAGCCGGGCCCCCAGCACCCTGCCTTAAACACAAGGCAGGGCTCAAGAGGTGCTTAGGGGATGAACCAAAGGAGGCCTAAAAGGCAGCTACAGAACTCTGAGGTCCAGGGGCTGGAGCCCATTTTCTGCTGGCCCCTGAGCAGCAGTTGTCAGAAGGGCAAAATGGATCAGACTGTGACCCTTCGTCGTGACTCTATCATCTAACAGGGAAGATAAGGTGAGAGTGATCATGTCCATAGAAAGGAAGAAGGAAAGAAAGAAAGAGGGATGAAGAGAAAGGAAAAGAAAGAAGGAAGGAAAGAAGGGAAGGGACTTCCCAGTAGTTAAGACTCTGCTTTCAACGCAGCAGATGTGCGTTCCATCCCTTTTGGGGAACTAAGATCCCACATGCCTCGGGGCCAAAAAACCAAAACATAAAACAGAAACAATACTGTAACAAATTCAATAAAGACTTTAAAAGCAGTTCACATACCAAAAAAAAAAAAAAAAACCTTAAAAAGAAAAAGAGAGGGAAAAGTCTAAAGAGCAAGAAAGAAAAGAATCAATTCTGGAAGCTGGGAGGCAGTGGAGCCTATTTTCGGAGGCAGCGGGGATCAGAGCAGCACCTAAAATGGGTCTCTGCAGGCAGAGAGCACTGGGGTGTGTCCTCGGCCGCTGGGCTGAGCAAGGAGTGCTGGCACGTCCCTGTCATCACTCACCGCACAAACACCCCACCCACTGTGCTTAGTCGCTCAGTCGTGTCCGACTCTTTGTAACCGCATGGACTGTAGCCCCCCAGGCTCCTCTGTCCATGGGATTCTCCAGGCCAAGAACACTGGAGTGGGTAGCCATGCCCTCCTCCAGGGGATCTTCCCAACCCAGGCATCAAACCCAGGTCTCCCGCACTGCAGGCCGAGCCACCAGGGAAGCCCAAAACCCCACCCAAGAAAATACTATAAAACTGAGTCCCAGGGAGGAGGTCCCACTTGCCCAAGCTCAGAAAGAGGGCCCCCTCCGTTTGGCCATTGGTTTCCACCTCCATAGGCTGTGGGAAGGCAAGGATATCAGTTGAGGAGCAGATCCCAGGGGAGCAGGAGTCCAGTCAGCAGATTTGAACACTCTCCTCCCGGTCCCTAAATTTGCTTCTTGGCTGGAGAATGGTGCAGAACTTGGAGCTGGGGAAGGGAGATGGGATGGCCTAGGGAGATGAGGAAGGGGATGAATGCCAAGAGGTCGCAATGGTTGGAGCCAAAAGTAACCTGGAAAACTGCCCTGCTTGCTCACTCTGGCCTATAGGGCCTTGCTTACCCAAGGCCACCCCCCGGAAAGTCCTCCCTCTGCCAACCATCGCTTTCCCATCTTTCAGGGCCCACGGCAGTCCCTTCCTCCTTTGTGCATCCTCCTTGGCCACTCCAGTCCTAACTGACCTCTTGCCTTTTGGGGGAGCCAGAGAAAGTCCCTCCTGGCAAAAGAACAGAGATTGTTCTTCCTCTTGCTCCTGGATCCCATCCCCTTTCAAAGCTCGGACTATGTTTCCTCAAGTCTCCCCTCTTGTGCGTGATCAATCTCCCCCTCTACCGGTCATCCTCTTCAGCCCACAAACAGGCTGCTCCTTCTCCCATCTCGAGGTCAAGGGAGCTCAAAAGAACCTCTTGATTCTCTTCCAACTACATCCTATTGCTCTCTGCTTGCTTTTTACCAAAATAAAAAATAAACAAAAAAAGAATTTAAAAGATGCCTATACTACAATTTCTGATTCCTCCCCTCCCATTCTTACTTGAACCCCCTCCAACCAGGTTTTCATACCCAGCACTCCAGCTGCCTGCGTGCGTGTTAAATCTGACAGTCCTCAGCTCAGCGGCACTGGACTCAGCTGATTGCCCTTCCTTCCTGAAGCTTCTTCACCGGGTGCCCCACCCACTCTCCTCCTTTATTTCTTTCATGCCCTCCTTTCACCCCCTCCCTTTCGAGCCTTGCTGAGCCCAGGGTTGTCTTGGATCCTTCTCTCCACATTAATTCATTGGAGACCCCATCCAGGCTCATGGCCTTGACCACGGGCTGTACACTGAGGATTCTCCAGCTTAGTTTTCCCTCACACACACCCTGCCGGCAGAGTCAAACTTCTCCGTGATCCTCCCACTTAAATGTTAAATGGGCATAACTGATATGTCCCAATCAACCTTCTGAGTTTCTCCCTCCCTCACCCCAAGTCTTCCCCATCTCAGGAAATGGCAGCCTCATCATTTCTAAGTGCTCAGGTCAGAAACTGTGGGGTTGTCTCTAACCACTCTCGTTCACACCTCAGACCAGCAGATCAGACTGGCCCTGGCTTCCAAATCTATCCAAACCACAACTACCTCTCACCCAGAGGACGGCAGCAGCCTGCCATCTTCCCTCCCATGTCCACCCTTCTCCCCCACTCTCCAGTCTCAACACACAGCCACAGGACCTTTGAAAACATGTCTGAGCATGTCTTCTTCCACCTGGAAACTTCTAGAGTCTCCTATGTCACAGAGACTAAAAGTGAGAGTCCTCCCAGTAGCCAACCTTGTCCTTGCGATCCGCTTCCCGTCACCTCCAGTCCTCCCCTCCCGCCACTCTCCCTGGGGCCTCCCCTCCAAACACAGTGGCTTCCTCACTGCTCCTTCCACACTGGCTTTGCTCCCACTCAGAGGCCCTGGCCTTGCTGCGCTTGGTGCTCTCGATACTATTTCCCCAGATCTCCACACGACTCACCCTCCCTCACTCCAGGCCTCTGCTTAGCTGTCGTCGCAGCAGACCCAGACCCCCCAACTTGACGTTCCCTGTAGTACTCATCATAATCTGACCTACTTGTTGCTTTATCATCTTTTACCCACTGGAAAGTTGCATGAAAGCAGGTCCTTGGTTTTGTTCACTTCATTTCCCAAGAACCCAGCGCCAAGCACACAGTAAGTTCTTAATAGACTCTGTAGAGTGGATGAATGGATGCCTGGATGGATGAATGAATGGATGCCTGGATAAACAGATGGATGGATGGGTAGATGGATAGATGGCTGGATGGATACATGACCAAAGAGGCTTGAAAGTACCTCTGTGTCCAAATAAAGAAAAAAAAAATACAGGTGACTAAATCTGAGCCCACACCAGCTGTTGAGAGTGGCAAGTGGCAAAGCCAGGGAACTTCTTCAGGAGTGGACAGGGGAATTCGTGTCTATGAACACCAGAGGAAATACCCAGCCCTGATCTAACTGGAGCTGAAGGGCACTCAGCCCAGCCCCCAGGGACACCACTTGGCCTTTTTTTCTTTCCAAAAAAAAAAAAATCTTCCTCCTTCTCTCTTTCCCCAGCCAGGCCTCTGAGAGGGGACAAAAGGGGCAATGGAATTTCCATCAAAGGCCACCGGACACATGGTAAAGAGATCAGGGCCCTTGGGATCCCGCTTCCTTGAGGTAGTAAGGCCTCCCCGCCAGTCTGGCTCCTCTCTGGGATGGGGGTGGCTGGGGTGGGGGGTGCTCTGGCCCTGGACTCCTCATATGTCAAATGCCAAACAGCAGGAGGCTGGCCAAGTGGCCCCCATCTGGGTTGTGTGTGCGCACATGCTCTGGGGGAGGGGAGAGTGCAGAAATCCCTGCCTGTGTCCGCGGTCAGGGCCACAGACAAGCTATGACCATCTGTTGTGATCTTGAGAGGCCAGGCCAGGGGCCCAGCACCCTTGAGGGTAAACCTTCTCTCCCTACCAGCCTTTTAGTGTTTGCAAAGAAATTTTAATAACTGCCATTCAGTTTTATCCTCACAGCTTCCCTGCTAGATAGGTGCATTCTCCCCATTTTACAGAAGACAAAATGAAGGCTCAGCGAAGGGGGAGTGATTCTCCCAAGGTCACGACAGCTAGTAAGCAGGGAAGCTGGGACTCTCAGCCAATGCTGCCAGCCCCTCCCTCTCCCAGCCTTGGCCAAGGTGTCTGGGCACCAAACACAGGGCTAGGCTCTGAGGCACAAACCCCAGTCTGCTCCCCACTCCCTCTTCCAGGAAGCCTTCTGGGACTGACAAGATGCCTCAAAGTCTAGAGCTCTAGAAGCCGCTCCTTTCCCATTCTGGGCTGTAGGTCTGTCCCTGGGTATTGGGCCCTCTCATTGGCCAGGACCTCCTAAGGGCCACTGAGCTACCCACAGGAGCAGATGATCTGCCCTGGGGCTGAGGTGCTCTGACAGACTGGGGAGAGGGCACTGCACACTGGGGAGAACCCTGCCTAAGGTCCACACAGGCAGGAAGGGCTCTGCACCCAGGAGCCTGGCTTCCATCTCTGAACACAGCCTTTAATCCTGTGTAGTCCACAGCACAGCTGTTAGCCATAAGGAACTATTTAAATGTAAATTCATTAAAATGTATTAATTATTTTAAATGAAATCATTTATTATTACTTGCTATTATTTAAAAATAAAAATATATTATTAAAATTAAATTCAATTAAAAATTCGGTTCCTCAATAGCACTCACCACACCCCAAGCACTCACTAGTCACATGGGGTGGTGGTACCAAGTGTCCAGAAAGTTCCTCGGGAACTTTCACCCCTGCCAGGATCAGTTCTGCAGCTGGGGTACTTCCCGTGATACTTGGAGCCTCCGCCGGCCTCCCTTGAATGGAGTCTCATTTCTTAGGGTCTTCAGGTAAGACATTCCTAGGACTTGGGACTCTGTTGCCTCAGGACTCCAGCTTCCCCAGGAGCCAGGGAGGAAGAGCAGACAACTAACTAGACCAAGCACTCCCCGCCAGCTCAGCCTGTACCGCCTGCCACTGGGAGAGGAGGGGCAGGCTGAAGAGGAGGAGAGGACAGTAGGACAGGGCAGTTTGTCATCTGGCCCTTCGGGCTGTGCCTCCTTCCCTCCCCCCTCAGCTGCTCAACACCCATCCCCCCTCCCCTACCATCCTCATCCTCATCAGATGCCATGGACAGATGGGGGCCGGCAGGGGAAAACCTGTCCACAGCGAAAGCACTCTCCAGCTGCAACAGAGTCTGGGGTCACAGCTGTGTCCCCTGAGGCCTGGTCAGTCCTTCAGGCCCACTGTCAGCAGTGAGAGGAAGGGGGAGACTTAGGAATCCTAGGGGGAGACTTAGGAATCTGTAGATGCTGAATTATTCGAGCACACACAGCCCCAGTTAAAAATGCAGTCCATCCTGTGGTCACGCATCCATCTACCCATTCAGGGTACACTGAGTAAGTCCCACGTCAAGATGCAATAAGAGGATATACAGACAGACAGGTGGGCTCCCTAACCAGCTTGACCAGGTAGGCATGTGGCTTGTTCGGGACTTAATCCTTGTTGAAGGTTAGATGAAGATCCTTTGTCTCTGCCCAGTGGTCTGAGCAGGATGGACACCTCCTAAACCCCTCCCCTCAAACAGGCGCACAGCAAGCATGTGTGAGTACACGCGCGCGCGCGCGCACACACACACACACACACACACACACACACACTCCCAGCTGCTGCCATGAACCTCCCTCCCATGGTCTCTCTGGCCAATCACAGCACTGAAGGGTAAGTCCCACTGTCCAGCAACCCCCAGGGAGTGTATTAGCACATTTGAACCGCTCAACCTGCAATGACAAAGCCTGGGGCCTTGGGAAGAGACACAGCAGGAGGGGAGGGGGCCTATGGGGAGCTGTCCTCCGTCCTCTCCCAGGGGAAAGCTCAGGACTAAATTAAGCATTCTGGGGCACAGAGGAATTTGGGGGCCCCAGCTCCAGCAGTGAATAAGCGATCCATAAAATCCCAATTTACACACTCACTGATCAAACAGCCCATCTACTCCCCTAAAAGGTTGGGCATGGTTCCCAGGCTTGCCTCACTCCTGCAGAAGGTCCTGGGGTGCAGGACCAGGGACACTGGGGCAGCCAGTGCTTTATCTGAGTAGCAGACTGAGTCCTACTCCCAACTCCAATGAAGGGCATCTGTCCCCAGGGCTTGGGGACCAGCCTGTACTCCCTGGGATCTGGCTGCCTTTGGGGGAGCTCCTCAGGTCTGCCCTCCATGAATGACAGCTCTTTTTCTCTCCTGAGCTGCCCCGGGGCCGTTGGAGCTGATTTCAGCCTCACCATAGAGCTGCTAATCACTTTTCCAGCTC
This sequence comes from Moschus berezovskii, assembly GCF_049115385.1. Classification (NCBI taxonomy): domain Eukaryota; kingdom Metazoa; phylum Chordata; class Mammalia; order Artiodactyla; family Moschidae; genus Moschus; species Moschus berezovskii. Next base: position 32,253,268 of record NC_142465.1, on the reverse strand, counting down.
TACTCTGCTGCCCACCCCTTTCTTTCTGATAGCGCCTCCATCATGTTTTCTCTTTACCCTCCTGATGGCCGGAGCTGCTGGGAGATGCTCAGAGCTCTTTCCTTCCAGCCACATAATCTCACCCCTTCCCTGGGCTGGGAGATATCCAGAAACATGGGGCAGGGGATACTGGTTTCCTATCCCCAATTCATCTCCCTGGAGATACCAGGTAGGGAGAACTGGCCCAGTTTTCACCCTTGCCCCTTCCTCTAAAGAAAACCCAGTTTGTCTCTACCTGCCTCAATTTTGTTTGCTTCACTTAGGCTGCCTGAAACTTCAGCAACAGAAAATCGTTCTGTTTTATAGGCATCCTCTTTTAAATCACCTACAGCTCTGGGAGGTTCCAGGGTATCAGTTGCTCGCCCCTCAGTGAAGGTCAGCAAAGCCGATGGGCTTCTTCCCAGGTCTGTGTGAGGCACCGTATTGAGCAAACAGAGTTTTCATGGAGGCCATAGAAAGCGAATCTTTGGGGCTGATAACTGCTTTAAGGACAGCACAGTCCACCCCACCACATGCCCTTCTCACTACGTGAGCTGCTCTGGAACAGGTTAGGGTGGACTTCAACTCCTGGGCCCTGGGGCAGGACAGAAAGGGAAGGAGGGCCCACCCTATGTCTGTGTTTTCCAGGGCTAGAGGATCAGGCTGTTACCTTTCAGAGGTCATTGCATCCTGGGCCGGGGTCTTGATCTTCATGACGTCATTGAGTTCCCCCAACAGACTGCTAGGAGGGGATTATGGTGCAAGCCCACTGGACAGCAGAACACACTCCTTCCGCTCTTTCTCCTTTTCTCACCTTCACTGGCTGCTTCCAGGGACCCTCAAATGCAGCCTGGTCTCACTAGTGACTTGAGTTATTCATGTATCTGGACTGACCTGGGACTAGGGGGGGTCTCTGAGCCCAGGGGTCCATCTGCAGGTCACAGTCCCACCTCCTTCGGGGCTCAGATGATGCGGGGAGTGGGTCAGCCTCTGAAATGTGGCGTAGGTGTCTAAACCTCTGTTTCCTCCACTGTGAAACAGAGGACCCAGCATGTCTCAGCATGCCCCCAGGCCGGTGTGAAGGCAATGGAAGAAGACTGGCACTTTCAAGACTACCTGGAAGAGGGCCAGGGATGGGGGCGACACACCAGGCACTCCTCGGACTTGGATCCCAAGGGGGCTGGCTCAGCCTGGAAAAGGCGGGGTTGTGGAGGATCTCTGGCACCAAAGGGAGTGGAACAAGTGACCCCTTGGAGAGAAGTGCAGCCTCCCAGATGGGCCCACCGAGGAGGGGCGGGTTCTGCACTGTGGTGTGAGGCCCCTTGGCTCTCTACTCTGGGTATGACTGTGGGGGCTGGGGGACTGAGTCCCAGAACAGAGCTTCGCTGGCTGTCCTAGCCTCACCCCTGGTCCTGCTGCCCTGTGTCCTGGGGCACCTCTCACCTGCATCTCCTCTGCCAATAAAGGGGGGAGCCCCGAGGCCCTGCCCTCTCTTCTGCCCTTTGTGCTACTTAGAAATTGCCTAGATAAGCCACATGCCCCTTCAGGTCCCTCTTGAGAGCCCTCCATGCCAGACCCAACTTCATCCTGAGCCATCCTTTTCCTGTCCCTAGGCGGGCCTCTTGACCAGTTTTCAGTCATTGGCCCCCTATGCAGCCTAGTAAACCCACGGCCTATTCTCAAAATTACTTGTCAATGCATAAGATAAAAATACACAAGAGAAAAAAAGGTGTAACTACGTATGGTGACAGATGTTAGCTAGACTTATTGTGGTGACCGTTTCTTCAAACACGCAAACATCTAATCATCATGCTGTATACCTGAAACTAATACAGTGATCTGTGTCGATTACACTTCAATTTTTAAAAAATGATACATGGGACTACTTTGTCAATTACACCTTAATAAAGCTGTAGGGGGTAGAACTTTTAAAAACATGGAGCTACAAAGGGAACTAATAATATTGGAATACAGCTCCATTCATGAACTTCTCGAGGATCGTGGACCATGGGTCTCAGCCCAGCAGACAAAGGCCCCCCTCTCAAACCCCACCTCCTCCCCACAGCCTGGTTTAAGATCCAAGGTTGACTTGAGTCAGTTTGGGTGGCACGTGATCTCCAAAAAGCTTAAGCTTTAAAGCCTGGGTGACCCTACCTTCCAGGGCCCCATATATAACCCCCTCACCCCTGCATAGGGGTGGGTTAGAGCAGATGCCCCCACCGGCCTGGCCAGCAGTGGTAAGGGGGCAGGCCCAGGCAGCCCACCCTGGACTCCCCAGTGGCTGCCTCTGCCTGCTCCCTCTCCCTTCCCAGCCCCGGGGGAGCCGAGCTGAGTAACTCCAGCTATGCAGCCTGGCCGGTCTACCTGGGTGTGAGTGGGCAGTGTCCTCAAGGGGGTGGCCCCCACACCTGCAGGGCCACAGGAACAGAGAGAGAAAGAGGAGTTGGGGTGGGGGGACGCTGCTAGCCAAAGACCAGACAACCACGGCAACTCCTGTCTGTGCCAGTTTGAGATCCCAACACAAGAGCCAAGCACTGCTGGAAGCACACGAGCTGGTGTAATCCTCACAACAATTCCCAGAGGAGGAAACTGAGGCACAGTTAACTTGTCGAGGTCACCAAGCTAGGACGTGGTACCACCCTCCAGGGCAGTCTGGCTTCAGAGGCTGTTCTGCCTCTCACTTGAGCAGCTGATGCTGTTCCCATCTCACAGCTGAGGAAACAGCATGCTGATTCCCACCGCCCTCATCAGCCTCCCCTGCCCCTCTTCAGCCCCTCTTCCCTTGATCGCCCCCCAGATTCAGCCGCAAACCCACACTTTATCCATACTGTACTTTGGCACCAACAAGTCCTTGCAGGTCTGAGACCCCAGACCCTGGTGACAGCCCTAAGGAGAGGGATCAGAGAGGTAGGCAGCGAGCTGCAGCAGACTATGACTAGGGAATGGGGAGTGTTTACTCGGAGGGAGAGAGACTTCTGGGGATCAAATATTTCTGAATACCTGAGCCACTTCTGGGTGGCAGCTCTGTGCAGTCCCTCCCCTCCTGTCCCCTTTCCCACAATCCTCAAATGAGTTGAATTTGCCATGAAAGATTTGGGGCTTAATGTTAGTTGTTTGATACCATGTGGATTCTCTAAAAGTGATGAGCTCCCCATCAGTAGAGGCGTTCAACATGAGAGACTGTCTATAGGGAGGGGCACTTCCGGGCAGGTTGTGCACTTCCCCACTTACATGTCTAATAGACACTGCAAACATAGCAAGTCCAAAAACTGAACTCCTGGCCACCCTACCCCTATGAGACAGTTCCTACTCTACCAACAAGGGGTTCAGGCCCAGAGACTCTGGCCTGAAGAGGGCTACAGTGTGGAAGACAGAGATAGGAGGATGGCCATCACACATAAGACAAAGTCCACTTGGAAAAGGAGCCCCTTCCTAGAGGGATGAGTGTCATTGGCCACCAGTGGCTACTGTCTGAGGAGATGGATGGGAGGGGTGATACCCCCTGATGGCCAGAGTTCCCTGGAGCCCCTCTGCGCTGACAGAAACCTTCGGGCAGACCGGGTAGGTGTGGAAGAACATTATGAGGTGGGGAAGTGTCATTTTTCAGTATAACCCAAATCTCACTAGTTTTGTTCCCCTGCTGGCCTGAAAGAAGAACAAACACCCCAGACTCTCAAGCATCCAAGGGCCCAGTAGGCCAGTCAGCAGCAGGTGGACTCTCCCAGTGTCTTGATTCCCACTAAATTAGCGCCTCTGTCACCTATAAAAGGCCCCCTTGGGGAAAAGAAGTCTCTTTGGGAGTCTGCCGATGATGCAAGGCCCTGCTGTGAAGGAACTGGTCTCTTGCCCAAGTCTCCCCTCAGCCCATCCTGAGGCCCGTCCACTGCTCCCAGCTCAACCACCCTCAGCCGCTGCCTTCTATGCGGGAAAAACCAGGAGTGTGGCTCTCAAAGCTCAGCCTGTCCTTTGGCCTGTCCACTGGTCCGTGACTGTCTTGTAACCTCCTTGAAAGTGGGACCACATTAGAAATAATGCTCATTGGATGAAAGATTGAGTGAGTGAGTGACAGTCACTCAGTCGTGTCCAACTCTTTACAACCCCATGGACTGACCGTAGCACACCAGGCTCCTCTGTCCATGGAATTCTCCAGGCAAGAATACTGGAGTGGGTTAACATTCCCTTCTCCAGGGGATCTTCCTGACCCAGGGATCGAACATGAGTCTCCCGCATTGCAGGCAGATTCTTTACTGTCTGAGCCACCAGGGAAGCCTTGGATGAATGGCTACCCGGATAAAGTATTCAGGCCTGGCTCAGGGCCCTGCAGAGTGTATGGCGAGTGTGGCTGGGCTTCATACAGGGGCCTGCAGCAAAGCGAACAGGGTCAGGGCTGCCTGCAGATGTGTTCTGCTCCTCCCAGGCCACACAGGAAGTGGAGGGTGGCTCCGGGAGATTCGAGGCATGATAGCCCCACTCAGGTTTCATGCAGGGGCCTGCAGCAAAGCGAACAGGGTCAGGGCTGCCTGGGGACGTGCTCTGCTCCTCCCAGGCCACACAGGAAGCGGAGGGTGGCTCCGGGAGATTCGAAGCATGATAGCCCCACTCAGGTGCATGGCGAGTGTGTGTGTAGTCTCAGGGGCCCAGGAATCCTGGCCCTGGCTGGGCACCCTTGGGAGCCTGGCTGAGATACACCCAGGACCTGGCACGGTGCCAGGACCCAGCAGGTGTTCAACACAGGTTTGTTAGAGTAAAATGTAGTCTCTTTGTCACATCTTCCCTGCCATTTCCGATTGATTAATCCCAGTACCAGGCTGGGGTCAGGTGGCCTGGGTCTTCCAGACAGCAAGGGGAGCTGGAGGGACTCCAGAGGTAGTAGCCAAGCTGCTTCTCCTCTCACCCATTCCTGAGCCCCCTATGGCCTGGACTCGGCTTTGGAGAGAACTTCAAAGACGGCCAGGGCAAGCCCTGCCTGGGCCAGAACTTTCACATACATGTCCTCTTTTTCTGCTTCCTCCTACGCTGGGAGGAGGTTCCCTGCATGGGTTCCGAGTCACTGAAAAGGTCACCAGAGGTAGGCATGTACTTCAAAGAGCACACTATGTGAAACTAAGGCCTCAGTTACCTACAAACTCACACACCAGTGTTCTTATTCCCCTTCTGCAGATGAAGATGTTGAGACACAGAGTATGTGACTTGTCGAGGCAATTAGACCTGTTTAGTGGCAGGGTTTAGTCAAAGCTATAGTTTTGTCAATAGTCACATATGGATGTGAGAGTTGGGCCATAAAGAAGGCTGAGCACTGAAGAATCGATGCTTTTGAACTGTGGTGTTGGAGGTGTTGGAGAAGACTCTTGAGAGTCCCTTGGACAGCAAGGAGATCAAACCAGTCAATCCTAAGCGAAATCAGTCCTGAATATTCATTGGAAGGACTGATGCTGAAGCTGAAACTCCAATACTTTGGCCAGCTAAAGAACAGACTCATTGGGAAAGACCCTGATGCTGGAAAGATTGAAGGCAGGAGGAGAAGGGGACAACAGGATGAGATAGTTGGATGCCATCACTGACTCAATGGACATGAGTTTGAGCAAGCTCTGGGAGCTGGTGATGGACAGGGAAGCCTGGCACGCTGCAGTCCATGGGGTTGCAAAGAGTCGGACATGACTGGCAGGATCACTGCAGCCCAGGGGTTGGCCCCTTGGGTGGGAGGCAAGAATGATCATCATAAATTGGGGATGGGGCCTATGGAGGCTGGATTGAAGCCACTGACTAATGCTCCCATTCACTGAGAACTGTCCACCCCACCACCAGTCCCCAAGGTGAACTGCAAAGGCTGACTGTCCATGCCTCCTCAGTACTAAAGGAAAAGAGAGCAAGGCACCTGGGTGGCTCCACTGCAGTCCCTTCTCCTTGACTGGCTCAAGCAGGAAAATGTCAACATCAGTAGTAATCAAAGACAGTCCCAACCCACGATGGTTTGACTTAAAACTTTTTGACTTTGCAATGCTGTGCTATTCATCCAGTAGAAACCATACTTCGAATTGTGGATGTTGATATTTTCCCAGACTAGTGATACACAGTAGGACCCTCTCCTGTGATGCCAGACAGTGGTAATGAGGTGCAGCTCCCAGGCAGGGAGCTTGTTTACCCATCACAAGGGTAAACAAGCGATACACTCACAACCATTTTGCACCATTAAGCCATTTTGTTTTTCGCTTTCAGTACAGTCTTCAATAACGAACAGGAGATACCGAACACTGTTATAAAATACATTTTGTGTTAGATGATTTTGCCCAACTTTAGGCTAATGTAACTATTCCTGATCACCTGTAAGATAGGCTAGGCTAAGCTATGATGTTCAGTAGGTTGTGCTGTGCTGTGCTGTCACTCAGTCATGTCCAACTCTTCGCGACATCATGGACTATAGCCCACCAGGCTCCTCTGTCCATGGGATTCTCCAGGCAAGGAGGGTTGTCATGCCCTCCTCCAAGGGATCTTCCAAACCCAGGGATCGAATCCAGGTTTCCCATGTTGCAGGTGGATTCTCTATCATCTGAGCTACCAGGGAAGCCTGTTCAGTACATTAGGTGTATTAAATGTGTTTTTGACCTAAAAATATTTTCAACTTACGATGCATTTATCAGGACATAACCCTATCATAAGTCAAGGAAGATCTGTATATTCCTGAGCACTGGCCACTGCATTTTTGACCAGACCCTCACAGGCCCATAGTCCTTCAAGATTGGAGCTCAGAGCTTGCGGCTCCTGCCTCATTTAACTGTCACAAAAATGCTTACGAGGAAGGTGCCATAATTAGTTGCAATTCACAGATGAGATATAGAATAAGATATACACATCAGTTCTATGTGTTAGCTATGATTCATCAAGACACTTAAGAGAATGCTCAGAGAAGAGCTAGACTCTTGTCACTCATCCTTGGGATGAGTGGGATCTGAAACAAAATAACCCCTGGACCTCCTCACTCCAGGTGACACACTCAGAGATGAGATGACTGGCCCATAGCCTGGCCCAGGCAGGGTGAACCTTTCCCACTCAAAGCTGGGCCCAGCAGTTCTATCCGATACCCCTGGTCTCTTGGCTCATCCTGGCCTCCTGCCATGGAGAAAGCACAGGGTGAAGGGCAAGAATGCTGGGCTCTAAGCCTCACTCTGCTCTCAGCCCTTCAGGGGGGTCTGGACTAGTGCAAGGGGTTCTTGATGCATAGACCCCATGAGGTTCAGGGGGTCCAAGAGCCCTTTAAAGCAGAATGCAAAGTCTGGTGTCAACTGATAAAAGTGGATTTTTCTGGGGATGGCTTTTGTCGGTCCTTCTCAGGGGGTCTGTAAATCAAAAAAAGTTATGAACCCAGGCCTGGTTGGGGTAGGGCCTGGTAATCTTGAAGATCCCTTCCATTCCTTCTTAGGCTACATGCATTTAAACAGAAACTCCACTCCTCATCCTTCAAGGCTAACTCAGCAGCCACTCTTGAATTTCTTGATTCTTTGACTGAAACACAAGGTGGGGACCCACACAGTCTCGCAGGGTCTCTCCTGCCTTCATCTTCCTTGCTAGCCTGCCAGCTCCCAAAAGGAAGCAGGGCCAGGCCAGGGCTGAGATGGCAGAATACACCAGTGTAACCCATGGTCAGTCCTGTGGGGCCTCCCGCAGCCCACAGCCTCTGTTCACTGGAAGGCAGATACTCTCGGTGTTTTGGACCACAGGTGTATCTGAACTCAGGTCCACCTCTCTCCTTAGCAACCCTGGAACTTCACTGAGCCATGCTCCCATGGGGAAGCTGCTGCTGCTGCTGCTAAGTCGCTTCAGTCGTGTCCGACTCTGTCGTGTCCGACCAGGCTCCGCCGTCCCTGGGATTCTCCAGGCAAGAACACTGGAGTGGGTTGCCATTTCCTTCTCCAATGTGTAAAAGTGAAAAGTGAAAGTGAAGTCGCTCAGTCGTGTCCGACTAGTAGCGACCCCATGGACTGCAGCCCACCAGGCTCCTCTGTCCATGCGATTTTCTAGGCAAGAGTACTGGAGTGGCTTGCCATTGCCTTTTCCGCATGGGGAAGCTAGTTTTCATTAAATCGGGTAGAGGAGCCATCGAAGTCAAGAAGCAAATTAAATAGAAGGCACAGGGAGGGTAAGGGAGATCAGCCTGTCCCCTGCAATCCCTGGCTGACCAATGGTCGGGGAGGGGGAAGCTGGGTTCCTAAGGGTCCAGCAACTGCAGCAGTAGGAGCTGGGGGTGGAGAGTGGGGGCAGTCCTGGCCCAGATAATAAGCAATTGTTAATGTGATCCATATGGATCCTGACTGGCCTCTCTGTTTAACAGGATGATAATGGCAGAGAAAGAATGCTGGTCTGTGGGGAAAGGAAGGGGCAAAGTCCTCCCAGACTAGGGGGTGGGGGAGGGTTGGCCAGGAGGAGGAGGAAGAGACCCACCCAGGGACCTCCACCCTTCAGGAGCACAGAGCTATTTGCCTGGAAGGCCATGGTTTGCAGGCTGCCCTTACAAAAACCCTTTTATTCAACCAACAAATATTTATGGAGCACCTACAAAGTGCCAAGCCCAGTGGGGATGGGGTGCAGGAAAGTATACGCCCCACCTTTGGTCCCCTGGAGGCAAAGCCTAGTGCCAACACAGCCTCCGAGGCTGAGGGGAGGAGGCACAGGTGCAGGGCTAGGAGAGCATGCAGGGAGGAGTGAGTGACTGGGGCTGGGGGCTCTGGGGGAGGCTACATGGGGGAAGTGTGGCATCCGAGTCGGGCCTTGAAGAATGAGGAGGCTGTGGAGAGACAGGGACAATGGGAAGGCATTTGGCTGAGGGAACAGCAAGAGCAAAGGCAGAGAGGCGTGAAATTGCGTGGAGAGAGTCTGAGGTCTCTGCAATAAAGCGGCAGCCCAGGCAGGGGAGGGGAGGGGATTCTTGCTCCATAAAAAGCTGTGGCCATGGATGACCGAGAGCAAGGCTCTGAGAACACTACACTCGGGTCGGGTCCCTCTCCTGCCCCGTTCCAGGCGGAGCACTGGACTTGCCCAGCCCACCCTTACACCATGGCCAGAAAACCCCGCAGGCCCTCGGAGACCAAAGTCATCCGTGTGTCTCTCAGCCCTCCTCTTCCCCTGAGGAGATGGGGGTCCCCCTGAAAAGTGGAGGTCACTGGGCCTCCCCCAGGAGCCACTCCACGGTCCCCACAGAGCTAATTCCCTTTGGCCCAAGAGGACTTTCCTCAAGAAGACATGACAGGGAGGGCACAAGGGTCGCTCCTTAACAGCGGTGGTTGCTGCGGACTCCCAAGGAATCGAGTAGAAATAAATGAAATGGCGTTAAATATGGGAGAGGGGGATTTACGAGGCCTGTCACCGGCGGAGCGAGGCCGGCAGGCAAGACCCGCCCCTTTCTCGCCCGCCCCGGGAAGCCCGCCCCGCCCCCTGCCGCTCGGCCCGGGCGGCCGCCGGGTACCCGCGCGCGCCGAGGTGCCGCCGCGCTCAGCCGCGAGCCGCCCAGCGCGTCCGTCCTCCCCGCCCACGGAGCAGCGGAGGACGGCGTTTGCTCCCGGCTAGGAGCTCCGGGAGGGGGGCTCTGAGAACCCCAGCCCGGCCGTTCCCAGGGGGTTCAGGTTGGACTCGGGGAGGGTCTGGGGCTCCCTGGGCACGGTCAGAGTTCTTCGGACCACCGCACCAGCTGGCCCACTCCAGCAACTCCTCAGGGAAGGCTCTGGGCCCCCAGACCGAAAAGTTCTCCCGCCCCGCCGCAGCCCAGAGTGGGGTTCGAACAGGGTCCCCATTCCTTGCTGCCTGGCCGAGGGTTGGAGTCCGCTTAGCCTCTGCAGCCCTGGCGGACGACAACGCAAACATTCTTCCGTCCTCTATTCTCCTCCAAATTAGGTATCCATGGAGACAGGGCCTGGCAGCCTGACAGCCCCACGGCCTAATCCTGATTTAGTGACCGTCCCTTTAACAGCCCACCCACCCCTCCGCTCCGGGCTCCTGGCTGCCGCTGGGCGCAAGCTCCAGGCCGCTTACACTCGCCCCCGCGCAGACCCCTTCCCAGGCCTCCTCCACCCAAGAGGCCGCCCGGACTGGAGGGGCCCGAGGAGGAGGCCTACATTTCCTGCTCACCTACTATGTGCCCAACCCTAGCGGAGGACCCTCTACAGAGCGGGGTCCTTAGCAACGGAATCTGTGTAGACCAAGAGAGGGCTCTCGGAGTGGGGAAGTTTAAAGGGCTCTAGAGAGAGAGCCGGGAGCTTACAGGGTCTCTCTAGCAGCCTGTAGCCCAGGGGTAAAGGTAAGCGCGGCTTCCCGCAACACCCTGACTCGGAGATGGGGGCTGTACTCTCCCGGGCCAGAAGAGAAGAAAGGCAGGAGGTGGGCGTGAGAGACGCAGGGCCCCAAGTGGCTTCAGTCTCCTGTCACTGCCCCGTCACGATGCTGGGGAATCTCCGGGCCTGGAACCCAGTCCCCACCCCCCTCCCTCGCACATAGGGGCCGCTGGACAAAGACCTGACGGAGTGGGAGGGGCCTCGGGCCGGCCCTCGGGCTCCGGACACTGGATCCTTCTGGGACCTGAACCCGCAAATTCTGGGTCCCCACCCCCCCAATCCCGCAGGCTCCCCCCAGAGCCTGCCGCTCGCTACTGCTGCAGCCTCCGCACCAAAGGGGGCGGCGAAGAGGGTGCCCGTCGGCGGCGGAGAGGAGAGCCCCTTCCCTGCCCGCCCCCTCCCCCCGGGAAGTGACCCTCAGCTCCCACGCACACGCCCGGGCCTCTCGCTGGCCTTGCCCTTCGACCCCCGCCTCGTTGAACCCCGCGACCCGCAGCCCCCGCCCTCTCCGGCCCTCGCACTGCCCCGCGCCCGCGGACAAAGCTCCGGACACCCCGACCGAACGGTCACCACCCCCTGACCTCGGCCCGCCCGCGCGCCCCCGTGCCTGCCCCCGCCGGGCCCGCGGCCTCGTACCTCGGCATCCCGGCCGGGTCCTAGGTGAGTGTGCGCGGCCTGAGGGGGCGTCCGGCCCCGGGGCCGGGGCGCGGGCCGGGGGCGACAGGCCGGGGCTGGGGGGCAGCGGCGCTCACCATCCTGGAGCCGCTACTGCTGCGGCTGCTGCGGCCGCCGCGGGCGGGAGCAGGACTGGGCAGTGGGGGTGGCCGGACAAGGGGCCGCCCCGGCTCCCCCCGCAGGCAGGACCCCCACCCCCACCCCCTCCTCCCCTCGCCCGCCCCCAGCGCCCTCCCTCGCAGGCCTCTGCTCCCCTCCCCTTTCCCTGCTCCTCCTCTCCCCTACTGCCCCTCCCTTCCCCCAACCCCCGCCCCTTCCCCGGCCTCTCCACCCCCGGCCACTGCCCCGCCCTCCCCTCCGCGCCCCCGCCCCGCCCCCGCCCCGCCCCCACCTCCCCTAGGCTCGGCGGGCCCCTCCCCTCCACCGGCCCGGCCGGGCCCCGCCCCTCTCCTCCCCTAGCTCTAAAATAAATTAGCCACAGAGGGGAAAAAAGAGCAAATGACCCTTGGTGTGGAGTGTCCTTGCGCCACTCTCAGGCCCGCCCCCGCCTCCCCTGGGCCGCTGGAGCGGGAAGTTGGGGTGGGGGTGGAGGCCGGGCCGGGTGGGGAGCGGTCCCCGAAGGGGCAGGCCGGGACTGAGCAGTAGGGCGGCCGAGCGTGTCCGCCGGGTGTGAGCGGCTTCCTGGGTCGAAGGGCAAAGGGGAAAACAACAGGCCCGGCCCGCCCCGTCCGCTAGCTGCCTTCGACCCCCACTCCCTGGACTGCGTCGGCCTCTCGGCCAAAGCCTGGTGGACTCACTTTTTCATTCCCACCCTCCCACCTGCCCCAGGTGAACTGTTGGCTTTGCCAGCCCGGATGCACAGAGTGGGTGGGATACACGCAGCTCAGCAAGTCCACTGCTCTGCGCGGACTCCAAGTGGGGTGGGTTCGTGGGGAAGACCGAGAGCCCAGGAGGTGGGCAATGGAGGGTGGGATGTGATATCTAAACTGTGGGCTTCACTGGAGGGCTTTCCCCAAGAGGACGGCAGCCACACTGAGCCAAACAGGATGAATCCTGCACCTGTGATCTGCTTCAGTTCAGTTCAGTTCAGTTCAGTCTCTCAGTCATGTCCGACTCTCCGCGACCCCATGAATCACAGCACGCCAGGCCTCCCTGTCCATCACCAACTCCCGGAGTTCACTCAAACTCATGTCCACAGAGTCGGTATCTGCTTAGAGTTGTCCAAAGGCGTTCATTGATGAATGCATTCATTCAGCACATTGCGAGCGTCTACTCTGTGCCGGGAACACCCTAGCGTCCCAAAGGCACATCCTTCTCCCGGGGCAGCACCTCCAAGGGTAGAATTCTGTCAGGCACAGTGACGCAAGTCTTCAGCAGCGATCCAGACAGAAAAGGAAACCTGCAGAACGAGCAGCCCGCAGAACCCACTTTGCCCTAGGAGGTTGTAGGAAAGAGACCCGAGCTTAGGTTGGAAATTCCAGATATATTTCCTCCTTAGGAGATGCTGAGCACCCCGGGTCCCAAGATCGCCTATGCTCCCACGCAAGGGCAGTGCTTGTCGGTCGAGTCTTCTGAGATGTTTTTTGTTTCTTTCTGGCGCTGCTCAGCCTCTCTGAGCACTAGCTGGAGAAGGTTACCCTTGTGCTCTCACTCCAGCTGCCGGGTAGAGTTCTGTCCTCAGTGTTTTGTCGAATTCTAAACTCTCCCCTTCCCTCCTGCTAGTGGTGGTTCCTCTGGGGTTTCACCATCCCTCTTTGGTAGCTCTGGGTTTTGATCTCCCAGACTATCCTTAAGGGAAACCAGGAGGAAACCTATATTTTTCCCAATCCACAGAAGAAAGCAAGACTAGAACCCAGGTAGTTTCTGGAATTCACCAAAGTCAGGATCTTCTCTGACTCCAGAACTCTCTCTTCCTCTCCACTCTACATCCCTAGGACCACACCTTGGCACAGGGTCAGAATGATGGGGCATTTGAGAACTCTGGCTTCAAAATCAGAAAGGCAGAAGAAATGGAGCCACAGCTGCTGTAGGAAAACTGAACCCCAAGTTGAAGGGACAATCCTGAGACAACATAGGGAGAAGGAATTTGTTGAGAATTTCTTTACTGATGGGGTATCTGAGGACTAGAGAGAAGAGACACGCTTGGGGTCACACAGCAAAGTTGGATTTAGAATCGACTGTACTCTTTCCATCCTATCTGTCAGGGTCCCCAAGGGTCAGGGGCAGGAATAAGGGGGATGTCTGCATGAGCTGAGTGACCCCAGCCAGCAGCACTGGTGCCTGGAGGCCAAGCCTGACATTGCTAGGGCAGTGTGGCTAGGTGTCAGTGGAGGACATGCTCCGCCAGGCTCCAGGGTGGGGTGGATGACAGGAGTGAGGGTGGAGGAAGGAGTTGATGAGGTGCTCCCCTGGAGCAGGGATGGGGTTCTCCTTCACACACACACCTCCCCCATTCCTCCAGTGCTGGTATGAAAGATGAGGTTAGACCTCAGGAAGGCCTTCCCAGTAAGACAGCATACCGAGAGGCCTTTACCAGACTTCACGAGGGAAAGGGCTGCAACTTGGAGGCACTGAATTGTTTCTGATGGGCAAACAGGCATAGGTTGACTTATGTTAGTAGATGGGGGTAAGGTTGGTCTGGTCACTCTTCTGCCCACCAGGCTCAGGCGGTGAAGTGTGGCTCCTCCTCCCCAAGCTCATTAAAGTCCTGTTAATACATCATCCAGCCTCCTGGGCTGACAAATACTCAATCCTGGCAAATGGCCCTTCATCATGTCTGCCCTCCTGGGCGGGGCCTTTGGGGAGGGTCTGTTCTCTGAGGACTCCTGACTGTCCCCAGTCGAGGTCGAGGGATCTGTGCCCTAAGAGCCCCCTGCTGAGGACAGAGTTCTGGCTGGTCTTGTGATCATCCTGGGGTAGGTCAAGTGCCTGGCGATGGATTGGATAATGATAGTGGTAGTGTTGACGGTAATGCTCTGCTTGGCCTCGGCAGAGAGCCCTCCATTCTTTCCCAGCCCTTTTGCTCATGTGACATCCAGGGAGGAGGCAGATATTATGCTTGGGCGTGCTGCCGAGTGCCTGTGCACGTGTGCGTGTGGGTGTGGGACACGGGTATGTGTTCAGAGGTGTGTTTGTGTGATCTTCCTGGCCCAGAGACTTGAAGCAAGGCCTTTGTGAAAACAGCAAGGAAAATAACCCCTGCTGGCCCAGGGAGAATCAGCATGAAGTGTTTTGAAGGGAGAAAGAAGAAAGTTAGGGAAGATGCGGAAGCCAGAGAGGGAGGGAGGAGCAGGTGGGGTGAGAAGGAAGGAAAGAAAAGGCCTGGGGAAGGATGGGGGTAGGGGAGGAAAGGAGAAAGAAATGGAAGAGAGGAAGAGGAAAGGGCAGGGCGGAGAGACCTCTCTTTGTAGTCCCCTGGATCAGCCACTCAGGAGTCATTAAGAAGCAAGAAAGGAAGGAAATGTGTCCAGGCTAGAGGACTAGGGTGTGTGCCCAGAGCATACCACACCCGCTGGCTACCACACCCCCACTCACCCTGGGCTCAGGCTACTCCCCTACAAGTGGAGACTTAGCCCTTCCCTTTCTGTTTGGACTTCAAGGCCCAGTTCCCAGTGCCTTCCCAACCCTGCTCATGCCCTAACTTACTTTTTGCCTTCCTAGTGAGCTACAGTCTTTGTCTGGGTCCAATCCCCACCTCACAGCTAGCCAAGGGCTCTTAAGAGCTTCCATGAGAATAAGAAAAAGCACCCTTTCCTTTGGGCAGCTCTGTGAGAGACCACTTAAGACTTGGGGCAGGAGCTGGGGCTGGCTATCAGTCCCCTCCTTTCCTCCAGAGGCCCAACACTTGGGGACCTGGGGACCCACTTCCAAAATCCTCATACCTCCTCTGGCTCTGCCATTTGGTCTGTGAGCAATAGTGTACCCATCCCACCCCCATCCTGGCCTTTGGGCCAGCACCCCAAACTGAACTGTCATTCCACCATGTACCCCTATGATATACCCCCACAGAACCTCTCGCTAAGCACCCACACCATTTTAAAACCACAGAGTCTTCCTCCCTGGAGTATCATTTCCCCTATTCTACTTGGGCAACTCCTATTCATCTTGCAGAACCCCAACTTAGATATGTCCTCTTCTGTAAAGTTTCCCTAACTATCCCTACTCCCAGTAGAGCTGGTAACTCCTACCCCAGGGCTCTCCTAATCCTTTTTTCTAGGTTCCAGGGATTGAGCCCAATAAATACTCTGCTTCCTGGAAGAACCCTTTCCTTCCTATACCCTATCCAAAGGCAGAAGACTCCACCCAAGCCTGCCTGGCTCACTCTCTCACATGCCAGCTCCTCTGGGACTCCACTGGCTTGTCCCTTCCTTAAAGCTTACAGATCCAGGGCAGAATGGGGAACTGGAAATCCAAGTGGCTCAGAGATCTCCCCCACCCCCAACTCTGCCCTCACTGGGGCTGGGTCTGACAGGAGATTCCCAGCACATCTGGTTGTACTTAAAATCATCCAGCGCCCAACTGCTCAGGCATGTTCCCTGCTTTTCTCCCCTCTGCCCTGGCCTCTCCCCTTCCTAAACCAGCCTCCCAGGTCTCTCCTCCAGGATGCCTTCCCTGATTGGCCCAGCCTCTGTAACCACAGCCCTCTCTCCAACGAAGGAACTCTGGGTCTGGGGTCTGGAAGGATCTGTACTCAAAGTGAGGAGCCCCATCCTTTCCAAGCACTGGTCCTGGACAGAAACCTCCCCCGCTACCCCAGGCAGGGAGGAGAGCTCACCTAGGGCTTCTCCTCTGTGCCCTTGGCCTCTAGGGTGGCTGCCTCTAGTTACTGTTGGGTGTTGGGTAGTGGGTAGTGAGAGCCTTTTTAAAGCTTTGGTTCAGATCCAGACGAAGAGCTGTTCCCACACACTCCCTGTCAACCATTTTCCAAAAAGTTTTGCAAGTATTAAAGACCAAAAAGGAAATAGATACAGAACAGCAAGTATAAAGAGACACAGGCTACAAAGAACTGGTTTGGGAACTACTAAGACTTGCTTCACCAGGGCTCCAGGTTTGAATGTTTGTTTGTTCATTGAATAGCAGGTACTGATGCCTACCATGTATTAAGTCCTGGGAACAGAGACTTGAATAACACTCTTAAGTGCACCAGAGAAACTCACAGTCAGAGGAGGAGGGGGACAGGTGGAGGAACAAATGCAGATGCTGAAGTGGACATGCGTGGGGAGGCAGTGGGATTTGGTGACTGGAGATCTGAGACCCTGGATTCAATCCTAGCTCCCCTACTTGCCTGTCTCTGCCAGGGGCAGAGGAGGAGCTCTTAGCAGGTGGAGCCTGGCTCCTCACCAGTAAAAGGTGAATGATGCGTCCTGAGAGGGTTGTGGTAGCATTCAAATAATTGTGTGTGTGGAAGCACTGTGTGAAGTGCTAAGCGAGTTGTTGCTATTATTACTAGGCTCAGACACATTGCCTGTCTGATGCTCACTGTTCATTTTTTCAGATGCTTGAACAGCTGTCCCTGCCTACCGTTGAGAAGTGGAGAAACTTCTCTTGTGGGGGGCATCCAGCCTAAGCAGCAGGCAGTTATCACACACACACACTACTTTAGTTACACAAAACATCTTTTTACAGTATCTTTTAGAATTAGAAAATACAGACAAGCACAAAACAAAAATTTGTTTTCAAAATCAAACACTCTTTAATCCTACCACTCAGAGAAAACCACGAGTAAGATTTTGGAATAAGACAGATTATTTTTCTAGATATGTATATATAGAAAGAGACTGACACTTTTACAATCTGCTTTTCTCAATCAACAAGTATTTTGAGTATCTTTTCCAGTCTGTACATATATTTATATCACATAATTTTTTATTGAAGTATGGTTGATTTACAATATTGTGATAGTTTCAGGTATACAGCAAAGTGATTCTGTAATACATATATATGTATATATCGATATTCTTGTTTCTGATTCTCTTCTATTATAGTTTATTACAAGATATTGAATATAGTGCCCTGTGCTATACAATTAATCCTTGCTGTTTATATCACATAATTTTAATGACAGTTTAATATTCCATCATCTGGACATGCAAGAATTAATTTAACAATTTCCTTTGTTGTCGACTTCCGTCCCCTCCCCCGGAAATAAAAGCGTGATGAACTGATTTGTAACACCCACCTTTGTGCATGTATCCGATTAGGATCAAATTCTAGTAATAAGATGCTGGGAATGCAAATTTTTAGCTTTGAGGAGCCACTACCCCAGGTATCTGGGTGATGCCCTCACATCTCCTCCAGGCAGCCCTCCCAGACTGGCGTTTCAGGGTCCAGTGCCTCTCCCAAGGCCCAGGCATTTTCCAATAGCTTCCTGCTTTAGCGACCCGGCTTGGAAGCCCTGAAAAATACTGGGAAGGCCAGGAGGGGCCCTGAGTGGAGAGCACAAAGCAGGCTTGTCTGGGGCACGCAGAGAGGCCCCGCCCCGCTCGGGGCTGCCGGCCGAACATTCCTCCCGGACAATGGCTCCCTCAGGGAATCCCGAGAATGAAGGAGGCCGGGTGGCTTTCCGAGGCCACCCCCACCCCGCCTCCCACCAAGTAAAACCCGCTCCCAAAATGGAAAGATGGGGCGCTTTGCACTGGGGGCGCGGTGGGGCGGCGCAGTGCTTCCGGGTGCCTACAGCCCCCTCCTCCGCCCGCTTCTTTTACCAGCTCTAATCCAGAGCGCCCCAGCCCGGGTCCCGCCCAGCCACGCTTCAGGGTGGCTCTTGGGCAAGGCTTGCACCCTCTGTGAAACCGCTGCTTCCTCAACTGTAAAATCAGGGGTTTGGATCAGCGACTGCTAAATTTCCCGCAGATCTAAAGTGCCCTAAGGCAGTGACTGAGGCAGGCACAGGCTCTGGAGCTAGAGTGCCGGAATTCAAATCTTGGTTTGTCATTCACCCTGTAAATTAACCCTCTCCCCTCAGCTTCCCAATCTGTAAAGTGGGTTGATGATAGATTCCCAGTCCTCACGCGGCTTTCCCAAGGAAGGATGAGATGTTCGTGAAACAAACGATTGAGTCGTCAAGAATGTAGGAATCGTGATTCACACCTCACTCCAAAGCTATCTGGATCCCTAGCCCCAGTCCCCTCTCTTGCCTAGTTGAGATTCTGGCCCCTGGACATTTTCCCAACAACTGGCCGCTGCTCTGGGAGATGAGGGGCAACCTATGTCCCAGGGAAGCCTCTGTCTGGCATGTTTCCACTTGCCCGTGTATGAGCCCTAAAGCCGTAAAACTAAAAGCATGGCTTTGGGTGGGGGAGGGGGTACAGGTGGGTTAAAAATTTTTAAATATAGGAAAATTCCTGTGTCAGGTCACACGTCTTTACTTTTGTTTGGGAAATGCAAGTATTTCCAACGTAGCCAGCAATTGCTAGGACCTTAATAACGCACTGGAAGCTTAGGACTAATACACTTAAAACAGTGAGCAACATGGGTTTCCCGTAAATACCTTTGAGCTGTTGACCACAGACCTCTGCCCAACCTCCTCCTAGTCTCCTTCACACACTGTTCTCTCCTCCTCACTCACTTCCTCCTCAACCCTCTCCTATACAGCTGAGTTAGAATCCTCAACTGCAAGTACCAGAAAACTGGCCTCACAATGGCTTGTACAGTAAGCAAAACACGTGATCATATTTCATCCAATTTAGATGCCACTGATATTAAGAAATACTGTTACTTTATGTACCATTAGAAAGAAAAAGCACTGCCAATTAAACTGACATAATGATTTCTTAAGGCTTCCTGGGTTGCTCCCTAGTCACTCAGCTGGTAAAGAATCCTCCGCCTGCAGTGCGCGAGACCTGGGTTCCATCCCTGGGTTGGGAAGATCCCCTAGAGAAGGGAAAGGCTACCCACTCCACTATTCTGGCCTGGAGGATTCCATGGACTGTATAGTCCATGGAGTCGCAAAGAGTCAGACACGACTGAGCCACTTTCACTCCCAGGTTGCTCAGACAGTAAAGAATCTGCCTGTGGTGTGGGAGACCCAGGCTCAATCCCTGAGACAGGAAGATCTCCTGAGGAGGGGAATGGCTACCCACTCCAGTATTCTTGCCTGGAAAATTCCACGGATGGACAGAGGAGCCTGGTGAGCTACAGTCCATGGGGTCGCAAAGAGTCGGACACGACTGAGCGACTGACACACACATACTCACACACAATGATTTCTTATCACTTAGAATTTTTATTTTACATTTATTTAAAATGTCCTTTTGAACTTACGTGGAAATACACTTTTTTTTTCTTTGCTGCTGTGCATGGGATTTCTCTAGATGTGATGCTCGGGCTTGCCCCATGACGTGCGGGATCTTAGTTCCCTGACCAGGGATCAAACCTGCATCCCCTACATTGGAAGGCACATTTCTTAACCACTGAACCACCAGGGACGTCCCTACTGTTAAACATAAATTACTTTTGCACCTATTGAACAAGGAAAACATGGGTGAAATAAATTACTTACGAATTTCTTTCATTTTATTACATCCACAGTCTGATTCTTGGAATCACTTTTCAAGTCTGAGCTGCCAGTGTTTTTCCACATGGATTCCTCATCAGGGTAGATTTAAGGACTGGTGAGACAATATTTCTTAAGACTGCTCCACTGAATTAATTGTTCATTGCTCTGTAAAAAAAATTACCCCAAATCTTAGCAGTTAAGAGAGACAAACATTTATTATGTTACCATTTTTATTGGTCAGGAATCTGGGAGTGGTTTAGCTGGATGTTTCTGGGGCAGAGTCTTACGAGCTAGCCCTCAAGCTGCGGGCAGCAGAATCTACTACCCGCTCAGTCAGTCATCCAAGACAGAAGCCACAGCCTTTTTATATCCTAATACTGAAAGTGACATAGTGTCCTGATTTCTGCCCTATGCTAACGGGTCACAAAGACCAAACCAGAATGTTGTGGGAAAGGGCTCCACAAGGGTGTGACTAGCAGGAGGTGATGACCATTGGGGACTGTTTCGCAGGTTGCCTACCATATCCGCTGTTAACCTTGAGGCTTCCTTTTAAGCCACCAATATTCATTCTGGAAGTCTTGATGCTGGCAGACAATCTTGACAGATAGTTGATAAAAATTTCTAGATATCAGTCAGAACCCAGAGAGTCCTTATGTGGTTTATGGACTGAAACATCACTGGGTTGCAACTGTCCAATCATGACACCTGGAAAGTCGCCAAAATGTGCACATAAGCAGCCAGGACACACGCGCAACTGCAAAGCGCAGCAGCTGTCTGGCTGACAGCAGGCTAAGGCATGCCGATAGCAGGGTGCATGCTGACGTCAGAAATGTCACAGTGTGACCAAATGCGCACTTCTGAATTGATCAAATACAGTATTTTACATAAGAGTGAGAAATGGTAGCTCCAGAGTTGATTAATTCAGAGACTCAGCACCTTCTTCATGGACCCAGGTTCCTTCCATCTTCATATCCAACACCCTCACCATCTCTGTTGTGTCCCTAGATGGTTCCCCTCAAGTCACAAAATGCCTGAATGTAGTTCTAATCACCGGAGAAGGCAATGGCAGGCCACTCCAGTACTATTGCCTAGAATATCCCATGGATGGAGGAGCCTGGTTGGCTGTAGTCCGTGAGGTCGCTAAGGGTCAGACATGACTAAGCGACTTCACTTTCACTTTTCACTTTCACACATTGGAGAAGGAAATGGCAACCCACTCCAGTGTTCTTGCCTGGAGAATCCCAGAGACGGGGGAGCCTGGTGGGCTTCCGTCTATGGGGTCGCACAGAGTCAGACACGACTGAAGTGACTTAGCAGCAGTAGCAGCAGTTCTAATCATCCCTCATGGGTCCAACTATTCCTCTCAGGTACCTCCTTTTGAGAACAAAGAAACTTCTCCCAGAAACATCCAGAAGATTTCCCCTCTTGTCTCTTTGACCAGAAATCGTTATGGCCTATGTTCATCAGTTGTAGATGCTGGCAACATTCAGAGTGTTTCAAACAATACTGAAGTTTACTCTTCTTACCTAAAATAAATAATAAAAGAAGTCTGAAAATAGACGGCGCTGGTGTGCTGGCCCTATAGTTTCAGTGCCACTGGAGGCCCAATACATCTCACATGATATCATTCTCAAATTCACTTCATGTTCCAAAACAGCTGCTGGAGTTGCATGTTGTAGACCATGTTGGATCCATGTTGCAGACCAAAAGTAGCAAAAAGGAAGGGCCAGAGGTTGTTCCTCAGCAGAATCAGCTCCCATAAGCAACCTTCTCAGATGTTCCGCCAGCATTTCTCTTTACATCGCATTGGTCAGAACTTGGTCATATGGCCATATGTAGCTACGAGAAAAGCTAAAAAGTTTTTCAGCAGAGCACTGTGTCACCCTAAGTAAAATGCAGCTCTTCATTATTAAGGAGTAAGACAGAAGAACGGATGTTATGGTGGCTACAATCAGTGTCTTCCACAGTTCTCATACTTAAACCAATCTCTGGTTGGGTTGGGGCGGGGGTGGGGGGTGGGCAGGATTACTAGGACTAACACAAGACATATCAGGGTTTACGCCTTTGTTGAAAATGGGTTACATTTCTTGAGAGGCGGATCCCTGAACAAAACCTGAATTGTTAACATTGAAGAATCAGATAAAGCAGAGACTACTGATTATTGACCAACAATCATTGCCCCCCATTTCTTGCTAACAGAGCTTTGGGTTTTTTTTTTTTTTTTTTTTTTCAGGGAACCAGGCTTCAGGTTCTTTAGGGGAGGCCAAGCCCCTCCCCAGCCCCAGGGGTGAGTCTGGGTTAATCTGAGGCACCTGTGGGAATTCTATTCTCTGCCAGTGTTGGGTTTAAGAATGGACATGTAAAGAATTCCCTGATGATTTAATGGTTAAGAATCCACCTTCTGGGCTTCCCTGCTGGCTTAGTGGTAAGAATCTGCCTGCCAATGCAGGAGACACAGGTTCAATCAAGGAAGATCCCACATGCCGGAGAGCAATTAAGCCTGTGTACTACAACTACTAGCCTGTGTGCCTAGAGCCTGTGCTCCATCACAAGAGAAGCTATAGCAGTGAGAAGCCCGAGCACTGCAACTAGAGAGTAGCCCCCACTCACCACAACTAGAGAAAAGCCCACGCAGCATCAAAGACCCAGCATAGCCAAAATACACAAATAAATAAGATAAAATAAAAAAGGAATCCACCTTCCAATGCAGGGGACATGGGTTCAATCCTTGCTTGAGGAACTAGATCCCACATTCCCTGGGGCAACTAAGTTACCCTTGCACCACAGTGAAAGATCCCATGTGCTGCAACTAAGACCCGAGGCAGCTAAACAAATTAATTAATTTTTAAAAAGAATGGACATGTAATATGACTTACATGATTTTGGCCTATAATGCATGAGAGGATGTTCTTTGGGAGAATTCTGGAAAGACTTTTCAGAAGCCAAAGGAGAAACAGCTTTTCTTGTCCTCTGAATATTGTTGTCTGTACATGGTATCTAGTATTGCAGAGCCATCTTGTGATTTTAAGAAAAGTTAGGGTACAAGGACGTAAACCAACATGATAAAAATGGCAGAGAAAAAAAGAATGCAATACAGTAGAGTATTCAGAGAATGGAATCCTACTCAGCAATAAAAATGAACTAGTGGTACATACAACTAAACGGATGAGTCTCAAAAACACTGTCTGAAGCAAAAGGGTCAGACACAAAAAGAGTATATATAATATGATTCCATTCATAGGAAGGTCTAGAACATATAAGACTGATCTGTGAAGGTAGAACCAGATCAAGGGTTACCTATGAGGATAAGGGAGGAAAGGACTACATGTAGACACAAGAGAACTTTCTGGCATGATATCAATGTTCTATATCTTGATTGGAATGGTGGCTACCAGGTATATATTTGTCAAAACTCATCAAACTGTATTTTTTAAATGTGCATTCTACTGCATGTAATTTCAATAGAGTTAATAAAAGAAGTAAAGAATGAAAAAAGAAACAAATAAGGAAGGAAGGAAACGTAGATCCTTGACAACATTGCTGTGTCACTGAACTAGCCAACAGCCCCACATATTAAGTCTTGCTTTGCAACAAAATAAACAAACATCCTACTGGTTAGGGCATATTTAAATTGGAAGCCCAATTCCTCTGTCAAAGCGGGGAGAAGCACCCTGAGGTCAGGACACAGAGCCAGTCTAGGAAACTGTGAACTTCCATGAACAGCCGAAAAGGGCAAGAAATTTTGAAGCTCTGTGTCATCTGGTGGGGTCTCCTCCGCACCCCAATATCATAGTGAGCCCAGTACAACTGGGGGTTTCTTCAGACCATTTCCTGACTTTCTTCATCTCGTTTGTAACATGGTGACCTAGCAATCAAAGGACCCACTCTCGGACTTCTGGTGAGGATTAATTAAGAGAAAATGCAGGAATGCTCTTAGCACAGGGCCTGGCACACAGAAAGGGCTCCATAAGGGCTCCTGTCTTACCTCACCTGCCCCGAGAATTACCTGGGCCTGAACCAAGGGGAAGAGGTGGGAACAGAATTCAGAATTAGGAAGTAGTTCCCAGAATTGTAAATCATTGATTACACCAAGGACTTGGGCTTGAGTGACAGTGTAGACGGGATTGTTTCTCAGGATTTTGGCAAAGATTACCCGCAGTATCTGCTTTTATCACCAGTTAGAGGGAAGTTAAGAAACATGGGAGGGAACTTCCCTGGCAGTCCAATGGTTAAGAGTCTGTGCTTCCACTGCAGGGGGCCCAGGTTCTATCCCTTGTCAGGGAACTAGCATCCTGTGCAGCACAGCCAAAAAAAAAAATGGGATAAGAAGTAGATTTGGAAAGTATAAAAAAGAGTTATAAGTTGAATTTGAGATGCCTTTGAGCAGGATGGAGTGGTGGACAAGAGCAAAGACTCTGCCAACAAGTAGCTATGTGATCATGGGGCAGTTACACCTTCTCCTGGAGCTTCAGAGTCTTCATCTGTAAATTGGGAGCTCTAAGAAAACTTGTTCAGTCGTTAAGTCGTGTCTGACTCTTTGGGACACCAATGACTGCAGTGAGACAGGCTTCTCTGTCCTCCACTATCTCCTGGAGTTTGCTCAAATTCATGTCCATTGAGTCGGTGACGCTATCTAACCGTCTCATCCTCTGCCACCCCCTTCTGCTTTTGCCTTCAATCTTTCCCAGCATCAGGGTCTTTTCCAATGAGTTGGTTCTTCGCATCAGGTGGCCAAAGTATTGGAACTTCAGCTTCAGCATCAGTCCTTCCAATGAATATTCAGGTTTGATTTCCTTTAGGACTGACTGGTTTGATCTTGCAGTCCAAGAGACTCTCAAAATCTTCTGCAGCCCCACAATTGGAAAGCATCAGTTCTTCAGCACTCAGCCTTCTTTATGGTCCAACTCTCATATCTGCCCACAACTCCTGGAAAAAACCATAGCTTCGATTACACAGACCTTTGTCAGCAACGTGATGTCTGCTTTTTAACACGCTGTCTAGGTTTGTCATAGCTTTCCTTCCAAGGAGTATCTTTTAATTTCATGGCTGTCCACAGTGATTTTGGAGCCCAGGAAAATAAAATCTGTCACTGCTTCCACTTTTTCCCCTTCTATTTGCCCTAAAGTGATGGGATTGGATGCCATAATGTTAGGGTTTTTTTTAAAAGGTTGAGTTTCAAGCCAGTTTTTCCACCCTCCTACTGAGAATGCTATAAAGATTAGATGAAACAATATATTTAAAGTGCTCAGCATAGTCCCTGGCACACAGTAGTGATAGGAATTTTCATTTTCTCTTCACACTCCGCCTCACCTGCCTAGGCAGGTAGGCAGTCTCCTACTGAGCTACTGCTGACATGGATGGACAGTTTTGAGCTTACATTTCACCCTCTCCTGATTCCAACAGGGTGTTCCCCTGCAGTAGATTTCCTCTCCTTTTCTTTTTCTTTGACCCGTCCCTCCCTTCCTCCTAGGCACTACTCTACCCTCCCTTTTCCAGGAAGCCCCCTCTCCCTGCCAGCCTCTCTACAAGCCTCCCTGTAGGGACTGGCGTCTCAGCCCAGAGCTCTTTCCATTCCCTTCCATTGCCCCTCCCTCAGTAAAGATCACTCCGGCTCAGATAAGGCCTGGTCCCCAGGAGAAGGATTCCGCTCTCCACCACATCCTCAGCGGTTGAAGGCTCAGACAAGGGTGGGGGCTGGTGAGGAGGAGGCCACCTGCCAGAGTGGCAGCCGACAGGCCAGCTAAATCCTTGACCTGCGATTTAAGGGGTCGGGCATAGTTCAATAGAGCACTCCAGGCTGAGTCCCAGCTCATTCACACAGGTCAGGGGGATGAGGGGTAGCGAGGGGAGGAGGGTCATCTCCTCCAAGAGCCCCTTGAATTCATTCCCAGGCCTCGGAAGCATAATTCAGTTCTATGAAAACCCACAACTCTCATCCGCATCAGTGCAGAACCTCCTTATGCGAAGCAAAGGGGGTACCCGGAACCGGCAGGAGCGGTGGCTCAGGGAGGTGGGAGAGCCATGGAACGCATAGAGTCCTGTCTGCTTTAACCCAGAGTCCTTTGTTAGGTCCCCAGGCCCCTCAGCTTTGCCCAGAGTGCCCAGGTCAGCCCTGCTCTCTACCCCTCTGCTCCTCCTTTGGAATTTTCCCCCAGAACTGGGCCTTACCAAGATATGAGTGTGTCGGGGAGAGGTTCTTTGAATAATGAAATTCCACGTGCAAAACACAGCGTGGTTTTCCTTGACATAAATGCCAGTGAAGCCTCAGGAAGAGGGCCAAGCCTGGGTCCAGTTCTCAGACAGACGCCCCTACCCACGGGTTTCCTCACCACCCAGGTTTGCCTAGTGGGAGTGCTATGCAAATGAGATGCAAACCAAGCCAAGACAGCCATAGGGATTGGCTGACCTCAGAGATTTTGTATGCCCAATCCGGGGCCTCCTCGCAGCTTGGGCTCCCCCACCACCCACCACCAGTCCCGCCCATAAATCAGCTCCGTCAGCAGTTAATGGCTCCTGACTAATTGCCTGAACTCGGCTGGAGCTCTCGGGTCGCCAGCATTAAAATTCAATCAGGCCCAGTGCTGAGCTATTAAATATTCATTGGAAGAGCTTCCCGAAACCTGGCTGGGGGATGGGGGTGGATTGGGTTGGAGGGACTACCCGAACCTACAGTTCCAGAGGAGGTTCCTCGTACCTGCCCAGCACTCTATCATATCCTACAACAGCTGTCTGATCACCATTCTGCTGGGCCTGATTTCTCTCTGCAACTCCTTAAGTTCTTGCGCCCTGGAGATGGAGCTGCGTTGCAGAAGTGTGGTGCTAAGTTATGCCAAAGAGTTGCCCTATCCCTCTGCCCTGCATTCCCTCCGTCTCACCCCATGGGCCTCTTTACCCAGTGCCCATTGTGGGTCATTATATTGCTGGAAAACCTTAGGTTCCCTCAGGGGTGGAATAGCTCCAAGTACAGATGGCTTCCTCCTCAGCAGAGCCCAGGAGAAGCTCCTAGGTTCCTGGCATTGCTGCCTTTGCCAGGAGCTTTGCTGGCACTTCTCTGGCCATCTTCAGCAGACTGGAGAAAAGAGCTCCAGGCTAGGCAGCCTGGGGTCTGTGTTGGAAGGGAGGAGGGGGTTCTGTGCAGCCCTGCTCTCCTCTCCCCTTCCCCCAGGAATGCAGCCTGTCCAAGCTCCTGGGCCCCCGGCCTGATGCTGAGCAGGCTGCCTGGAACTTCTCAAGGAGGATACCCAGGAGGAAGGGGGCTGGGCCTGTAGGGGACCACTCAGAGGGTCCTGCGGTTGAGCAGGAAGTGAACCTCTCACCCCCACCCACACACAGATACACATTATTGGTAGAGGGCTATGAAGAGGGTTTAGCAGGTATGATGACAGCCATGGCCAAAAGGTTGGAGTGACCCACTCGAATAAGGACTAGGAGCTTTCCTACACCTGCTATGTTGTGTTAAGACATCTTGTGACACAGCTCCAGTCCCTGAGCCAGGAGGTGTTTGAGTTAGGGGGAAGAGAGAGCACAAGGAAGTATGCTAGGAGACACCTGTTGTCCTAACCTGCTTTTACAGGGAATCCTCAGAAGCAAACCACCTGCTCACAAGGCTCTTGCCCTGCCCTTTGGACTGCTCCTTGCCCCGGGTGTCTGAGGTCCTGCAGGAAATTATCCCTGTGGGAGCCACAGAGAGCCCCAAAGATGCTACAGGGGCAAGATGAAGGCCGAGGGTACCAGTTTCTACAAGGCCAGGAGCAGCTCAGGGCTCCAGGAGGGGTGTGAGGTTCAGGACACATTGTTTTGGGGGACAATGGAAAGGACTTCTGATTCTGATATTCTGAGAGCATCAACCCTTGGCCCAGCAGGAAACCTAGGATTCTGATCTGAGAATCCATACTTCTCCAGAGCTTAGGTTCTCTCCCAGCAGGAAATTGGGGAGGGGGGCAGTACTGGGAAGCACCTCCTCTCCAGGACCCAGGCAGGCCCCAGAGCTGGGTGCAGGGCAGAATATGTCTGGCAGCGATTAGGAAGGGAGCCAGGGAGGCCTCAGACTTGAGCAGGTCAGGAGTGACCTGAGCCAAGTGTCCGATTCCAAAGCCAGACGTCACAGGCAATCCAGGATTTCAGCTCACCCCACGTGTGGTTCCCATTAGGACTAGCTGGGGTCTTCCTGAAGGCCAGGCGGATTCCTGAGCCCCTCCCCCAACACAGCCCCTCCCTCATGGGGCTGTTTGGAATGTCTTACCCAGTTCTTCCAAGTGGCCTGCCTACCCAAGTGCAACCTTGGGGATTTTCTAGGGCATCCCACTCCAGAGAGGCCTCCCCACCCACTATATGATGTTTTTGCAATGTCTTAAAGGGGCACTAGCGTGCCCAGTGCCTTCCCTCCTTTCCAGGTCAGCTGCTTGTGTTCAGGCCTCAGCTATTCTGGTTCTAACACTTGCAACTGCCCCCACTGGCCAGGACTTTCCTCCATAATGCCCCTGTTCAGTTCAGTTCAGTTCAGTTCAGTTCAGTCGCTCAGTCGTGTCCGACTCTTTGCGACCCCATGAACCACAGCACGCCAGGCCTCCCTGTCCATCACCAACTCCCGGAGTTCACTCAAACTCATGTCCATCGAGTCGGTGATGCCATCCAGCCATCTCATTCTCTGTCGTCCCTGTCTCCTCCCACCCCCAATCCCTCCCAGCATCAGAGTCTTTTCCAGTGAGTCAACTGGTCGCATGAGGTGGCCAAAGTATTGGAGTTTCAGCTTCAGCATCAGTCCTTCCAATGAACACCCAGGATTGATCTCCTTAAGAATGGACTGGTTGGATCTCCTTGCAGTCCAAGGGACTCTCAAGAGTCTTCTCCAGCACCACAGTTCAAAAGCATCAATTCTTCGGCGATCAGCTTTCTTCACAGTCCAACTCTCACATCCATACATGACCATAGGAAAAACCATAGCCTTGACTAGATGGACCCTGGTTGGCAAAGTAATGTCTCTGCTTTTTAATATGCTCTCTAGGCTGGTCATAACTTTCCTTCCAAGGAGTGGGCCTAAAACTCAGGCCTGTTATACAGATCATTTCCCTTTTATAAAACTTCCAACAGCTTTCCTGCATCTCCATAGCTGTCACTGTTTGCATCCGCAGATATATCTGTGCTGCATGTGTTTTAGACACACACACCATTTTAAAGTTTTAAAAGAGTTGTCAACATTTAAAAACCAGAAAGCAACCCGTAAAACTCTACATTTCTAATTTTTCTTGAAAATAGCTGACAACACTGAGCTCAGAAGCTGGCATGGCAACAATTGGCCAGAGGTGAGCAGCAACTATGGTCTTCAGAAGGGCATCCCTGGAACTGACATGAGAGCCACAGTCCCACTAGTCCCTATTGTCTTCTAGGTCTGAGGCCCAGATGAATGAATGGCCTTTTTAATCACTGGGCTAGTACCCACCTTTTAATCTTGTAAAAAAGTGAAAGTGTTAGTCACTCAGTCCTGTCTGACTCTTTGTGACCCCATGGACTGTAGCCTTCCAGGCTCTTCTGTCCATGGAATTCTTCAGGCAAGAATACTGGAGTCGGTAGACATTCCCTTCTCCAGAGGATCTTCCTGACCCAGGGATCAAACCCAGGTCTCCTGCATTGCAGGCAGATTCTTTACCGTATGAGCCACCAGCAAGCCCACCTTTTAATCTTACTGTCAGTTTCACTTCTTCTAGCCTCTTATGATCCTGTCTGTCCCTCCCTGTGCTGACACATCAATTTGCTACAACAAACCCAAGTCTAAAGTATATGCCTCTTCAGCCTCCTTTCACACTCCTCTCTGCTCCTTATCCCAGTCAGTTCCTCCCCTCCAACACTCCTTGCTCCATCACTACCTCCACACTCCCAAGCCTTAGCACGTGCTGTTCTTCCTGCCCCATGAAGTTTTATTTTCCCTTCCATCCAGCCCCAACCCAGAAGTCATCCTCTTGATACCTCTAGCAGGCAGGCCCGTCGGGTTGTCCAATGCTCCTGAGGATTCTGGAACATCTCCGTTGCATCCCCACTCTGCGGTGAGAGCCTCTTGAGGGCTGGGAGCAGGCCTGCTGGGCATCCCCAGGACTCACCTGTGTTGAGGAATCAGGTCATCAGGTCAGAGGTAGAGACGGCTGGGGGGAGGAAGTTGCAACTCCACCCCTGTAGAGCTGGCCTCAGTGGCAAACCCCAAGTTTGTTGGACATGGCAAGGTTGCAGGAGGGGAGGTGGCAGAGATTCTGTGCTGAATTTGTGTGTCGTGGCAGTCTGAGCACGGGATGAAAAACAATTTCCAAACACAGAGCATTTCAGAAAGGACTGAGTTTATTAAGGACAAAGAGCTGAGATGATGTGGGCATGGTGAGCACAGCAGGCTGATCTCCCGACAGAACAGAGGAAGCCGACTAGACACTTCTAGAACAGTGGGCCAGCTCAAGGGAGAGGCAACCCTTTTCATGAGTTAGTAGCCAATTTGTTTAGCCTCAAGACAAAAAAATTCCTGCTGGAAGGGTGGCATTAGGAGAGTGATTCGGGTGCTATAGGGTGAATACCAAGGTGGCCATTTTTGTCTAATATGGGGTCAGGAAGCTTGCTGATGAGGATTGGGGGGCTTTTGGTAATGGTTATAAAGAGGCTCAGTCAATTCCGGAGGTGACCTTGGTTCTGGGCTCCATGTCTATGGCCTTGGTACAAGGATAGGACTCCACAGTGAGGTCCCGGGTTCTCAGCAGGAAGGATACCTGTGTCACCTGGGGACCTTGACAAGAGGAGGTGGGTATGGGCTTGGTGTAGTTAGAAGCCTAATCTCACCAAAACCATCCCAAAGAAAAAGAAATGCAAGAAAGCAAAATGGTTGTCTGAGGAAGTCTTACAAATAGTTGAGAGAAGAAGAGAAGCGAAAGGCAAAGGGGAAATGGAAAGATATACCCAACCGAATGCAGAGTTCCAGAGAATAGCAGAGAGATAAGAAAGCCTTCCTAAGTGAACAATGCAAAGAAACAGAGGAAAACAATAGAATGGGAAAGACTAGAAATCTCTTCAAGAAAATTAGAGATACCAAGGGAACATTTCATGCAAAGATGGGCACATAAAGGACAGAAATGGTATGGACCTAACAGAAGCAGAAAAGATCAAGAAGAGGTAGCAAGAATACACAGAAGAACTACATGAAAAATGTCTTAATGACCTGGATAACCATGATGGTGTGGTCACTCACCTAGAGCCAGACATCCTGGAGTGCCAAGTCAAGCGGGCCTTACTGCGAACAAAGCTAGTGGAAGGGATGGAATTCCTACTGAGCTATTTCAAATCCTAAAAGATGATGCTGTGAAAGTGATCCATTCAATACACCAGCAAATTTGGAAAACTCACCAAGGGCCACAGGACTGGAAACAGTCAGCTTTCATTCCAATCCCAAAGAAAGGCAATGCCAAAGAATGTTTAAACTACCCTACAATTGTGCTCATTTCACATACCAGCTAGGTAATGCTCAAAATCCTTCAAGCTAGGCTTCAACGGTATATGAACCGAGAACTTCCAGATATATAAGCTGGGTTTAGAAGGCAGAAGAACCAGAGATCAAATTGCCAACATCCACTGGGTCCATAGAAAAAGAAAGAGAATGCCAGAAAAACATCTACCTCTGCTTCATTGACTATACTAAAGCCTTTGACTGTGTGGATCACAACAAACTGTGGAAAATTCTTAAAGAAATGGAAATACCAGACCACCTTACCTGCCTCCTGAGTAACCTATATGCAGGTCAAGAAGCAACAGTTAGAACTGAACATGGAACAGCATACTGGTTCAAAATTGGCAAAGGAGTACGTCAAGGCTGTATATTGTCACCCTGCTTATTTAACTTCTATGCAGAGTACATCATGTGAAATGCCAGGCTAAATCACAAACTGGAATCAAAATTCCTGGGAGAAATATCAACAACCTCAGATATGCAGACAATACCACTCTAATGGTAGAAAGTGAAGAGGGACTAAAGAGTTTCTTGATGAGGGCAAAAGAGGAGAGTGAAAAAGCTGGCTTAAAACTCAACATTCAAAAAACTAAGATCAAGTCATCTAGTCTCATCACTTTAGGGCAAATAGATAAGGAAAAAATGGAAACAGTGACAGATTTTTTCCTTGGGTTCCAAAATCACTGTGGACGGTGACCGCAGCCATGAAATTAAAAGACTTTTGCTCCTTAGAAGAAAAGCTATGACAAACTTAGCATATTAAAAAGCAGAGACATTACTTTGCCAGCAAAGGTCCGTCTAGTCAAAGCTATGGTTTTTCCAGTAGTCATGTACAGATGTGAGAGTTGGACTATAAAGAAGGCTGGGTGCTGAAGAACTGCTGCTTTGAACTGTGGTACTGGAGAAGACTCTTGACAGTACCTTGGACTGCAAGGAAATCAACCCAGTCAATCCTAAAGGAAATCAACCCTGGATATTCATTGGAAGGACTGATGCTGAAGCTGAAACTCCAATACTTTGGCCACCTGATGTGAAGAACTGACTCATTTGAAAAGGCCCTGATGCTGAGAAAGACCCAAGGCAGGAGGCGAAGGGGTCAGAGGATGAGCTGGTTGGATGGCATCACTGACTCAATAGACAAGAGTTTCAGCAAACTCCAGGAGATAATGAAGGATAGGGAAACCTGGTGTGCTGCAGTCCATGGGGTCTCAAAACATCAGACATGACTTATTGACTGAACAAAGCTCACTCAGGACCATTACTTGTGCTTCTGCACCTGTGTGGTTGGGTGTGAAGAGGTGTAAGCATTTGAGCAGTGGCTCCCTGTGGGTGGGTGTGAAGAGGTGTAAGCATTTGAGCAGTGGCTCCCTGTGCCAGGGCAGTGGGGGTACTCTGCCCTGTGAGCATCCCCAGTGCTCAGAGCTGTACAGGGATAGAGGTCAAGTGAACAATATCCAAACGACCTGAAGTTGCAGAGACCCCAGGAGATGGGCGTGAAACCAGCAAGGCTGCTCCCATAATCTGTTCCCCGGCCTCCAGTCCCTAGCCCACTCTCCCTCTTCCCCAGGAGAGTCCCTACCTCCTCAGGGTCCCCAGCTGTCACAGCACCTTCCACAGGGCTCAGTCAACCCCTGTCATCACTCCCCCGCCCAGTGCCTCCCCATGCCCAGTGCCTCCCCATGCCCAGGGGCAGGACTGATGCTCCTGGTCTAGCAGGTAGCCCTGGGTGGAATCACCCAAGAAGTAGATACTGGGGTATCCCCATTTCACAGAGGAGGAACCTATTCAGGATGAGCCACCCTTGAGGAGCAACCCTTTGAGAATTTCAGCCCACCGGAGGGAGGAGTCTGAGAGCCAAGTTCGGCCTCCAGCCGCCTTGCTTCCGTACCCAGCCTGGAGTTCCACACCCTCCCCTCCCCCCAACACCAGTCACAGCCCTGCAGTTCAGAGATGGACGCGTCAGTATCCCCAAACAAGCCTCAACCACGGACCAGGGCCTGCGATAGTGAGTTGAGGTAGGACAGCTCCCAGGATGCTTCTTAAGTCCCTATCGCAGAGGAGCAGAACCTGAACTCTGGGTGATTCCAGGAGGGCATCCTTCGTCCGCTGCCAGAGAGGAGGGTGGGGGCGCTCTCGTGGCCCCCCTGCATTCGCCCAAAGGCGCGTTCGCGGCTCACCCCTGAACTCCCGCCTGCCGGGGGTGCGCGAAAGAGGCGGGTGTTCGGCACGCCGCAGCCCCTCCCCCAGGCTTGGGGGCAGGGAGGGGAGGAGGGAGCAGATGGCAGCAATTACCGCTCGGACCCTCCCCCGCCCGTAGCCCGAGGCCGGAAGATCGACTTCTGGAGCTTTCGCGGGCGGGAGGGGCAGCGGCCTCCGCCGCGGGGAGCGGGGTCGGGGGCGCAGGTCCGGGAGGGGACTTCCTTCCCCCGGGAGTGGGGCCGGGAGATTCCCTTAGGAAAGGTCAAGCCCTCCCTTCGCGCTCCTGCCCTGAGTCGTCTCAGGCCGGCGTCCTTACAAGCCCGTCGCCTGTAGGTCTGAGATCCGAGCATGTTTCAGGCCGGGCCAGTGGTCCAGGCTGGGGAGAGGGGAGCTGTGCGCTTGTGCGGGTTGTGGTCTAAACAATGCCCGGGAGTGAATGGTCTGAAATCCAAGCTTCACCTTGCCAGGTGTTGACTCTGGAGGAAGGCATGGGGGCACCTTTTCTCACCGAGGGATGGAAAGAGTGAGCCTGGACTACCCCTGCTTTAGGGCAGACGACTGTGTGAGGAGTGCAAACGACCTCTGTGGGGCAGGGCCAGAGAGAGCAGAAGGGCGCTCAAGATCCAGGGCCCAGACAGCTTCGCAGACCCGGCTTCTCTAGCTCTTTGTCTCCTCCCCGAATTTCTCTCCCGGCCTTCCCTTGTCCAGTCCACTAGCCAATTTTTTTCTACCTCCAAGATAGTATCTTGACACACTGCTGGGTCTGTGGGATTTTAGTTCTCCAAGCAGGAACTGAACCAGGCCATTGGCAGTGAGGGCACGGAGCCCTAACCACTGGACCAGCAGGGAATTCTCTCCAAGATTTATTTTGGATCAGCCCCTGCTTGCCACTCTCCAGGGTGCAAGCTCCTATTCCTCCTACTTCCTTGCGCAACTGCAGAAGCTCCTGTCTGCTCTCTTGGCTCCTCAACAGTCAGCTCACCCAGCTGCCAGGGGCCCATTAAAAATACAAATCAGACAACAAATCAGAGCATGTCACTCCTGCTAAACAACTTACAGGACTTCCCTCGGGAGAGAGCCCCAGCTTCTCACTGTGGCCCCTGCCTGTGCCCACCTCTCCTCCGTCGTTCCCTGTTCTGCCTGGGCTCTGCTCCCACTGGCTGCCTTTCTGCTCCGTGAACTTGACAAGCTTTTCCCCATCTCTGGCCTTGGCCGTGAGGATCCCTTTGCCGGGAACACTCTGCCCAGGTTCTTCACAGGGATGTCACTTCCCCATCAGCCCTGAC
Organism: Moschus berezovskii; assembly: GCF_049115385.1. Taxonomy (NCBI): domain Eukaryota; kingdom Metazoa; phylum Chordata; class Mammalia; order Artiodactyla; family Moschidae; genus Moschus; species Moschus berezovskii. The sequence goes on along the minus strand of NC_142465.1, from coordinate 32,218,801 downwards.
CTCAATACTGAAGCAACCCCATGCGCCATCTGCCGATGTACTGTGTCACTTAACCTTATCTGTATCTTGCACAGGACTTACCACTTCCTGTAACTGTCTTCATTCACTTGGTTTGTGGTCTGTCTCATCTACCAGAAGGCCAGCTCCATGAATTTGGGGATGTTTCTTGTTGTCTGCTAGCCTGACACCCAGCACAAACCTAGAAAGTGCTCAACATCTCCATTCATTTCGGGAATGTGGAAGTCCCTGGGAAATGAACTGGACTCTGGGCCATCTGCTCACTTCTCAGGGGCTACTCTTTGAGAGGGACCTGCTGCAAACCCCTGTGTTCACCCAAATGCCTCATGCATGTGGGCCAGCCTGCGATTTCCAGTAACAGAAATCTTAGCAACCACATTTACTGAACACTTAAGTGCTTCACACGGCTTGATTAATTTGTATGACGAAGTACATACACAAATATCCCCAGTTTACAAGTAGACACACAACAGGACACACAGGATGTGTGATTGTTCAAAACATACACAGGCATCATAAGCATTGGGTTCATCAATTATTATCATACAATGGATGGGTGAGATGAGTAAATACATGGTTGAGCCTGGGGCATTTAGTAACTACTCCACTCCAGTGTTCTTGCCTGGAGAATCCCAGGGACGGGAGAGCCTGGTGGGCTTCTGTCTATGGGGTCGCACAGAGTCGGACACGACTGGGGTGACTTGGCAGCAACTTGGCAGCATGAAAGTGGAACAGAACAGAAGAACAGAAAACTGAGGAAGGGTCAGAATGGGGGCCCAGGGCTAGCTTGGGCAAGTGAGTTGAAGAGGACATTTAGGCCACAGCCCTTGCCCTTGCTCTGGGCCCTGCAGCACCCAGAGGTGCTGCTGTGACGCGGAGGTAAGGGCCTGGGTCCTGGTGTGCTGTCCCCTGCCAGAGGGCAACCACTTACCTTCTCAGGGCCATATTAGCAAAGTGTCCGGGGACACTTACATAATCCCTAACTCCCAGAGCCCTTGGCAGGATTACATTAAAAATGCTCTAACCTATAAGGGGAAAAAAAGAATCTGAAAAAAATAAAGATCCATGTGTAACTGAATTGCTTTGCTGTATACCTGAAACTAACACAACATTGTAAATCAACTATGCTTCTATTAAAAAAAAAAAATGCCAATGGAAGTACACCACCTGCAGAGGACCTGCTGAGGAAAGAGAGGGGGGTGAAGGTTGCCAGCCTGAAAAACTAAGGGTACAGCTACACTTTGGCTCCCCTGAGCCACAGCCCTCTGCTGCATGCTCCTCCAGGGCCAGCCAGGGTCTGCCCATTGTGTCCCCCATCCTTGACCTGGACACTTAGTACTCAGTGAGCGTTTGCTGAGTGCATAATGCCCGGGTGAGGGAATGACTAGGGGATGAGGAAGAGAGTGAGAATAAATAAATACAGTGATGTATTGACACCCAAACCCAAAGACAGAGTGAACGAAGCAGGGACTAGAGACACCCTCCTCCTGGGAGGCTCAGCTTGTCTGTCAAAGGCAGTGGTAAGGCTTGGCCCCACCGTTCTCTCTGGGCCTGTGTGGAACAGTTAAGCCGCGGCAGGTCAGTGAAGGCCCCCTCTTTGCTGTCTACGCTGAGCCAAAGTGACTGGTGCTCCCCTCCCCCACATCCCTGTTCCCCGGAATTTATAGATTCCTCATTGTCCTGCACAAAGGCCTTCTTGGGGAGGAGGCAGGGTGGGTGAGGAGGCTGGGGAATTAAAAAGTCAGAGGCTGAGTAACAGCCGGCCACACCCAAGACCCCGTAAATCTGCCTCAGTTCCCTGTGAGATGGACTTACTTTGCCTTCACCCCGAGAGCGTCTGGCAGGGCTCCGGTTGCTGTGGTCAGCTCACCCTCCCCACAGTTCCAGAGCCTCACCAAGGTGAAGGTGTGAGGGGCAAGGGGGGTGAAGACAAGCCCCTGAGAGTAGGGGGCGGGGGACTGCTATTGTTGTATCCCTCTTATGTCAGAAAATCCTTTCTTCCCTCTTGCTCCACTCCCTGACATGCCCTGTAATTCTAGGCCACTGCTGTTGGTTCTGAGCAGAAAAATGAGTTTTCTGTGGGTATTCTGAGTCCAGACCCCAGGAAAACGTCTCCTCCCCCAACTCCAGCCACTCAGAGAGAGAGGGTCAGGGCTGACAGTAGAATTGGCAGATGGTGCAGGGTTAACAGATGACAGGGAAAACAGAATTACTCAGCTGTTCTGTCCCTCCATCTTCCCCTTGGAAGGGATGGCCTTGAAACTGGAAAGAGACAAAGATATCAACGGGGAGGGTTGAGGAGGGATGCCACAGTGTGTGGGGGACCACAAACCCACCGTGCCCAGGGAAGACCTGTCTTGGAAGCCCATCTCTGCCACTCACCAGCTGGGTGATCTCAAGTAGGTCCACTAACCTCTCAGGGTCTGTGTTTCTTCATCTATAAAATGGGTCAATGAGAGAACCCTCCCTGACCTTCTCACCGGCGTTTATGAAGATGATTTGGATTTTCCCGTTTGTAAAATGGACGTTACAGCTTGTGAAGGTGTAAAAAATGTAAGAAGTTACTTATAAACTGTCAGCCCCTTAGTTGTTTGTAAAAGTATTTTTTTTAAATTTCTTACAACAAAATAAAATGGAGTAAAAAACATCACGGTGCAGCACACGGTTTTATTACAGTTTGCTTTTATTTATTTATTTATGTATTGATGGGTGCACTGGGTCGTCACAGCTGCACGCAGGCTTCCTTTAGTTCTCAGAGAGTGGGGGGCTCCTCTTCGTCGCAGTGAACAGGCTTTCCATTTCTCTGGTTTCTCTTGTCGCGGAACATGGGCAGTAGGTGCATGGGCTTCAGTCATCTCAGCACGTGGGCTCTAGAGCACACAGACTTCAGGAGCTGTGGCTCACAGACTTAGTTGCTCCGCAGTATGGGGGATCTTTCCAGACCAGGGATTGAACTCGTGCCCCCTGCTTTGACAGCCGCCTGGACCTAACCACTGGACCGCCAGGGAAGTTCCACACTTGGCTTTTAGCTGTATGCATATTCATGTGTCCTAGGGCTTCCGTCTGTGGTGTCGCACAGAGTCGGACACGACTGAAGTGACTTAGCAGCAGTAGCAGGGCCAGAGGTAGATGTATTTACTGTGTGTTAGTTGCTCAGTCATGTCTCTTTGCGACCTCACAGACTGTAGCCCACCAAGCTCTTCTTGGGATTCTCCAGGCAAGAATACTGGAGTGGGTTGCCATTTCTTTCTCCAGGGGATCTTCTCCACCCAGGTCTCCTGTATTGGCAGGCAGATTTTTTACCATCTGAGTCACCAGGGAAGCCCATATTTACTGTGGATGATGGTCAAAAAAGTTGGCAACATTACAAGTGGAGGAGATTCTTTAGTGATTATCTCCAGAAATGTTTAGTGGATGGATGGAAACTAACAACATGAAATGCGCTAGGTAAAACATACATGTAATTGATGGTGGACTGTGGAACCCTAGACTGGGAAGATTTGCCCTGAGCCCAGCAGTATACATGAGTTTTGTGACGATGGGTGGAGGGGCTTATTTAGGATTCATCTGACTACTCCCTTGGTGGGTGAAGATGCTCTCTTTGCTTTGTAAGATGCCAGGGACCTGAATCCTGAGGAAGCCAACCCTGCAAATCTAATAAGCCATGGACTCTGCTCCCTCAGTATGGCTCTGGGCTGAGCCAGCGAGGATGGGCTGGTGGGTGAGAAACTTGAATTCCTGTGCCTGGATCCCTCCCCCAACAAATCCACTAAGAGTGTAACAGGTATGATGTAGTCCTGGGCCGGGATACCCCTGCCTGAACTTCACCCATGACCCTATCCCCACCCCCACCCCAGGGGCCACAGTCTAGTGAGGGTAAACTGATCAGAGGAGGCCCTAAATCAATCCCAGACTTCCCTGGTCGACAGTGAGTTACGAGTTGTGGGTTTTGTGATGTAGATTGTGGTTGGGGAGGAGGGGCCATGACCTATGGCAGGTCACACAGGACCCCCAGAAGGGGCCAGAGCTGGGGTCAGAGGCCACCTCCTCCATTCTCCGCCCCAGCCTGCTGAGTCCCATTCCATGTCTAGTCCTTAAGCAGGGTTGGCCCATTTCCCCACTGACCTCTGGCCCTAGCTGTACCTGCCACTAGGCGTGTAGGGTGGGAGTAGGGGGGCTCGTGCTGGAGAAAGATTCTGGAAAAATGGAAGAGGAGGAGCTGACAAGACATTTGACTCCTAACAGGTGACTGATCTGGGCTCCAGATTGGACCCAAGAGTTTGCTGAGCTCTTTCTCTGCAAATTTGCAGCTGCGCTCTCCCTAAACCTCCCCCATTTTTTTTTTTTTTTCTGATTGAATTCCACAAGTCAAGACTCCTGAAAACCCCAGCCCAGAGGATTAGATGGCTGGAGATATGGCATGACAGTCAGAAAGCAAGATAGAGAATCAAGCTTGTGTTCTAAACAATGTATATTATCAGGACTTAAGAGAGAGAGTTAGAAGGATAAAAAGAAGGACTCAGACAATAAGATGAGAAAGATCAAAAGCTGAAAAGATGGATAAAAAGTGAAGCCAGACAGAAAGAAGACAGACAGACTGAAGGCAGTGAAGAGAGCCGGGCTGAAGAGAAACCGGAGTGGCAAGAAAAGAGCATTCGGGAGAACTCTTGTCAGACCGCCGCAGCTCAGAGATAATAGCAGGATAACCTGCACACTTCCTTCACTGTTAATCCTTAAGTCTGCCACATGAAGACTCCAGAAGGAAATGTACCTGACAGAGGGTCCCTGTATCACCCAGGATGTTATCCTTATTTTACACATTAACCAGAAACCTCCATTCTCCCACCGCCATAATCATCTCTATCAGCAAAGACATACACAGGCAGGAAGAGTCAAGACCCAGGCTGGGGTGCTGAGCAGAGGTTGGGGAGGGACAGAGAGTCCCTGAGGACAAAGCCTGGAGAGGACACCTCCAAACGGGGCACTGCTGCAGATGGAAGGTGAAAGAAATCTCACAAACCTGGGTACCCAGACCAGTTGGTTAACGTTGATATACAAAAATAATTCTCTTGTCCTTTGTGCCAAAAATGGAACCCCACACCCTCCCCCTGTTCACCTGTCCTGCCAAGACCTGCCGCTGCGCCTGACCCCAGAACCCTCTGCTATAGCCTCCATTCCTTTGGGCTGGGTGGTGGGGGTGTACTCTCCCAATTCCTGCACAGGGCTGCCACCTGTTGGCTGAAAGTGGCCTTGCAGAAACAGGACCCTTGAAGAGGCTGGGGGTGGAGTGTACTGGACTGGTTAGACTTTCTCTAGGAAGGAAGAGAATTGAAAAAGCAAAATGTGAAAGCCCCTTTCATCTAGCTAGATGTTTTAGCTATGGGACTCTCAGAACAGGTTAAAGGCTCCTAGCCCTCTACAGTCACTCCTGAGGGGTCCTGAGGGGTGCAGATCAAAGGAGGGACTCAGGAAATTCACATGAATGTGGTGAATGAATTTTCTGAGTGGTGGACACTGTGCTACAGGCAGGAGACAGAGGGGACCCAGGTGCGGGAAACAGTCAAGCACAAGATTAATGATAACTCGTGTGAAAAGCACCAGAGCCAAAATGTGTGCCTTACACAAAGCAGGGCTCGATGCATAGCTATGGAATGAATGAATGCGTGAGTGAGTGAAGAACCGAGCACTGAGGAATGCTGAGCTCTACAGGAAAGGCTGGGAAAGAAGAGGAGGAAGTACTTCTGCTTCTGTTCTTTCCCCTTTTCGTTATCAAGAAATAATTATCCTGGTGGAAGATTCAAACATTAAAAAACAAAATATGAAGGTCCCCTTTCACTTCATTCCTATCCCCCTCCTTGTTAATTACTGTCACCTTTTTTTTTTTTTTTAATTGTGTGGTGTGTTCCCTGACCAGGGATCAAACCCACCCTCCCTGCATTGGAAACGTGGAGTCTTAACCACTGGACCACCAGGGATGTTCCTTACCGCCAACATTTTAATGAGCTTGATTCTTTACAGTAGTTCTCAACTTTGGCTGCACACTAGGATCACATGGGGAGATTTTTAAAATCCCATTGCCCAAGTTGTACCCCAGACCAATTACCTCAGAATCTCTGGGGTGGTTCCAGGTGTCACTATTTTTAAAAGTCCCCAAGTAATTACACTGTGCAGCCAGTGTTGAGAGCTACTGTTTCAGGCCTTTACATACATGTAAGCAGCCAACTGTGCGTGTGCATGCACACACATACCACATATATATTACCTTGGGTTTTTCTTCTTAATTAACACATCCAAGATATTTTCAGAGCAGTCCATATGGATGTATCCTATTATTTTTTAATGAAGGCAAAATTTTCATGTGCATATTTTTTCAAGTCCTTCTTCTACTGATGAACATTTAAAAGTTGTTTCTAAATTTTTTTAAATTAATATGAATAATCTGCCTGCAATGCAAGAGACCCGGTTCAACCCCTGGGTTGGGAAGATCTGGAGAAGGGGATGGCTACCCACTCCAGTTTTCTTTCCTGGGAAACCCCATGGACAGAGGAACCTGGCAGGCTGCAGGTCATGGGGTCACAGAGTTGGACATGACCGAGTGACTAACATTTTCAATACAAATAATGCTGCAAAGTATATCCCGTATATCTTTGTTCACATATGCAAGTGCTGTTTTGGGAAGGCACTTTCCCAAAGTGCTGGCTTAATGTGTACGTTTGTTATTTTGATAGACACTGTCAAAATACTTTCCAAAAATACTCTGCTAATTTACATTCTTCCAACAGTGTAAGCGTTTAATGTTATTAATTTTTAATTTTTGCTGAAATGATGGTCCAAAGTAATATTTCATTATTGTTTTAATTTGCCTTTTCCTGCTTACTTGTGAAGTGAAGCATCTTTTCGTATATTTATTTAGGCCATTTGTATTTCTTCTATGAATTAATTACCATGTCTTTTGCCCATTTTCCTATTAGACTGATTTTTAAATTAGGATTAGAGGAAATTCTATTTCCAACAATACGACTGGCTGGACTCAGGGGTAATCTTTCTGAGTAAAACAGTAAAAATGCTAGTTAAAATGCAAGTGCAAATTATTTAAAAGCCAGAAGAATTGGCCAGAGAGCAAGAATTTATTAGGTTAAAATCTAAGGAAGGTAGAAACTCAGGGAAACAGAGCAAGGAATGTACATTAGTCTGAGGACAGTTGTTGAGTTAGGCAAACTCAAGCACAATTTATAGTAGCAGAAACTTTGGAACACCCCAAATATCCATCAATAAGGCAGTAGGATAGCTGTGGTATATTCAGACAGTAGAATATTACATAGCAACCAAGATGAATGAACTGCAGCACCACACAACAGTATGAGTGAGTCTTAGCAAATGTTCTTCAATGATAAAAGCAGACAGCAAATGACTACCACAGCATTTACATCCTGTAAACTAAAATACGAGAATTATACATGTGTAATATACATAATGTATATACTTTGAAGGATATCTAAAGATGCAATGAAACAATATATCAAGGAAAGCAACAAAATAATGGATATGAAATTCAGGATTATAGCTGCCTTGAGTGGGGAGAGGCAGAGGGTAATTGAGAAAATCATGTTGTGTGATGTCTAGTTCTAGCTTTTGCCTGGAGATGTTATTCTGGGTGCTTATTGCCTTATTAAAAATAATTAGCTAAATAATAAAATAAAAGCAGACTACACAGGCATCAATAAGAAGAATATGTTATTAACTGGGGATTGTGCTTAATCTGATTCAGCATACATGAGGGCTAAGGAAAAGTTGCATCTACATCAACAATAAGCAAAACAAAAACATGAGACTTTAATTATGATAGCAAGAAAAACTAGAAAGAATCTAGGAATCCACCTATCAGTGAATGTATAAGACTGTGCTGGAGAAGAAAAAAAGTTAACACTATTGAAGGACATAAAGGAAAACCTGGAAAATGAATAAATATACCATATTCTGTGGAGGAGAAAATTTAACATTGTGAAGCAGTCAACTGTCTTCAAATTAATCTATAAATTCAATGCAATTCCTATCAAAATGCTGGCAAATTCTTTTCTAAAGAATTCAGCAAACTGATTTGTAACTTTATATGAAAAGATAAAAATCAATTTTGAAAAAGAAATGAAAGATGGAGAGCTCACCCTGTTAGGTAGTCAAACACACTGCAAAACTGATGTAGTAAAATCAGTGTTGCATCCGCAGAGGAAGGCTCTAATAAAATGATAAAAGAGAACTCAAACACAACATGAAACATTAAAGAGAACTCGAAATTTACAGACGGTAAAGATGATGCTACAAATCACGGGAAAGAGAATTGCTTAATAGATGGGGTTATGGAGAAAGCAAGAGAGTTCCAGAAAAACATCTATTTCTGCTTCATTGACTATGCCAGAGCCTTTGACTGTGTGGATCACAATAAACTGAGGAAAATTCTGAAAGAGATGGGAATACCAGACCACCTGACCTGCCTCTTGAGAAACCTGTATGCAGGTCAGGAAGCAACAGTTAGAACTGGACATGGAACAACAGGACTGGTTCCAAATAGGAAAAGGAGTACGTCAAGGTTGTATATTGTCACCCTGCTTATTTAACTTCTATGCAGAGTACATCATGTGAAATGCTGGGCTGGAAGAAGCACAAAGTGGAATCAAGATCGTCGGGAGAAATATCAATAACCCCAGATATGCAGATGACACCACCCTTATGGCAGAAAGTGAAGAGGAACTAAAAAGCCTCTTGAGGAAAGTGAAAGAGGAGAGTGAAAAGGTTGGCTTGAAGCTCAACATTCAGAAAACAAATATCAAGGCATCTGGTCCCATCACTTCATGGGAAATAGATGGAAAAACAGTGGAAACAGTGTCAGACTTTATTTTTTGGGGCTCCAAAATCACTGCGGATGCTGATTGCAGCCATGAAATTAAAAGACGCTTACTCCTTGGAAGGAAAGTTATGACCAACCTAGATAGTATATTAAAAAGCAGAGACATTACTTTGCCAACAAAGGTCCGTCTAGTCAAGGCTATGGTTTTTCCAGTGGTCATGTATGGATGTGAGAGTTGGACTGTGAAGAAAGCTGATCGCCGAAGAATTGATGCTTTTGAATTGTGGTGCTGGAGAAGACTCTTGAGAGTCCCTTGGACTGCAAGGAGATCCAACCAGTCCATCCTAAAGGAGATCAATCCTGGGTGTTCTTTGGAAGGACTGATGCTAAAGCTGAAACTCCAATACTTTGGCCACCTCATGTGACGAGTTGACTCACTGGAAAAGACTCTGATGCTGGGAGGGATTGCGGGCAGGAGGAGAAGGGGACGACAGAGAATGAGATGGCTGGATGGCATCACCGACTCGATGGACATGAGTTTGAATGAACTCCGGGAGTTGGTGATGGACAGGGAGGCCTGGCATGCTGTGATTCATGGGGTCGCAAAGAGTCGGACACGACTGATCGACTGAACTGAACTGAACTATTCACTAGTTGGAGCAAAGGCTGGATTTTATATTAGTCTGTTTGAGCTGCCATGACAAAGGACCACAGAATAGGAGGCTTAAACCATAGAAATGAATTTTCTCATAGTTCTGGAGGCTGGAAGTCCAAGATCAAGATGTCAGCAGGGTTGGTTTCCTGTAAGAGGTCTCTCCTTAGCTTGTGGATGGCTGTCTTCTCACTGTATCTTCTCATGGCCTTTCCACTGTCTTTATACAGGGGCTGGCGTGGCAGGGGGAGGAAGGAGACAAAGAGGGAATGTGCTCTGATGTCTCTTCCTTTCTTCCTTTTCTTTTCCTTTTCTTAAAAGGACAGCAGTCCCAGGGCTTCCCTGGTGGTCCAGTGGTTGAGAACCCGCCTTCCAATGCAGGGGATGTGGATTTGATCCTTGGTTGGGGAACTAAGATTGCACATGCCAAAGGGCAGCTAAGCCTGCGCATAGCAAGGAGAAACCCCTGTGGTGCAACCGAAGGCCACAAGCGCTGTAGCCAGAGAAACCCCATGCACCACAACGAAGACCCAGCGCAGCCAAAAATTTTTTTAATTAAAAAAATAAAAGGACAGCAGGCCCCTATTGGACTGGGGCCTTACGCTATGACCTCATTTAATCTTAATTACCTCCATTATGTCCCTATCTCCAAATAGAGTCACAGTAAGGGGTCAAGGCTTCAGCATATGAATTTCAGTTCATAACAGAGTATTCCTCATACCATATATAAAAGTAAATTCCAGATGGATTAAAGACTAAATACTAAAAAAACTGCAAGCTTAATAAAAGAAATGAAGATCCTTGCGATCTTGGAATGGAAATTCTTCTCAAACAAGACTCAAAAGCACCAAGCATAAGGAGAAATTTTTATGAATTTAACCACATCAAAATTTAGGATTTCTATCAATAAAGTTCACAACAGATAAAGCTAACAGAAAGTTTTATATACAGTTGCCACACCCAAAACCCATCTAACAATGGGTTTATTACCTAGAATATTAAAAGGAATTCTTGAAAATCCAATAAGAAAAAGACAGGAAAATCCAATAGAACACTGGACCAACACTATCAACAGGTGATTCCCAGGAGGGGAAACAAGAATGACTATCAGGTATGTAGAGAGATGCTCAACTTGTTAATAATCAGAAAAATCCAATGTAAAATAGCTATAACCCTTTATAGTTCTGTACTATCAGATTGACAAAAATTAGACGTCGAAGAGGACTTCCCTGGTGGTCCAATGGCTAAGACTCTGTGCTCCCACGGAAAGGGGCCCAGGTTTGAACCCTGGGCAGGGAACATGTGGCAACTAAGAGTTTGCATGCCGTAACTAAAGATCCCGTGTGCCACAACTAAGAACCGGTGCAGCCAAATAAATAAATATATATTTTTAAATTAGAAGGCCAAATAAGTACAAGGGTTGGTAAGGATTTGGGATGCCTCAATGCACTGTTGGTGGGTACACTGCAAAACAGGGAGCAATCTGACAGGACCTGGTCAATAAGTATGTGTATGTCCCATGATCTAGCAGTCTCAGAGAAGCTCTTTTTCAGGTCTACAACTAGAGATGTACAAGGATGCTCACTGCAGCATTATTTGCAGTGGCATGACGTTGGAGGCAACATACGTATCCAACACTGGAAGAGTAGATAAGTAAAATGTAATGGATGCACTCTATAGAATTCTAAGAAGCAGGCATAAGAGGGAAGAAAGAAAGGTTAAAAGGTACACTGCACATATTTTATCAAGAGAACAAAGATTTTTCCAGGATCCTCACCCATCAGAGTGCTGCTTGCATTTCATTGGCCAAAACTGTGTTACTTTGCCTTACCTAACTAAAAGGCAACTAGAGAGAATGGGGGGTTATGGAGAGGAACTGCATTATCTATCAGTGATGTCTAACAAATAATCTAGTAGATTTCTTCCAACTGCTGCACAAAATCCATAGTGTGCATTCACCACATTTTGCTGTGATGCCTATAGGTACAGCAGCCATCTTGTGATCATGAGGGAAAGTCAAGAGACTCCTAGAGAAGACCTTGACATCTCTCTCTCTATATATATATATACATATATATATATATAATTTTATTCATTTATTGGCTGTGCTGGGTCTTTGTTACTACACGACTTTTTCTCTGGTTGCGGCAAGCAGGGGCTGCTCTCTAGTTGTGGTCTGCAGGCTTCTCATTGCGGTACATTCTCCTGTTGCAGTGCACAGGCTCTAGGCACATGGGTTTAGTAGTTGTATTTCCTAGGCTGTAGAGCATAGGTTCAGTAGTTGTGGCACACCTCAGCAAGTGGGATCCTCCAGGATCAAGGATCGAACCTTGTGTCTCCTACATTGGTAGGTGGATTCTTTAAAACTGAGCTCCCAGGGAATCCCAGACCTTGACATCTTAAGTTACTAAATCAACTCCAACAGTTTCTTATCCCTGAACATTTTATCTTGTATGAAGAATAATCTCTATTTGTTTAGGCCACATGTGTCAGAGTGTCTGTTCAATTACAGACAATAGAAATAAATCTGGCTAGTTTAAATGGAGAAGCAGACTCTAGGTCCAGGAACAACTCCCAGCTTTGAGAGGCACATGACCTCTGCCTGTGATGGGGAAAACAACAGTCATTACTACAGGAAGCCGATGAATCAGGAAGCTACTCACCAGAATCCCCCTGCATCTATCATGATCTGTGACAGCAAAACGGATGTCCCATGCTACTTAGCTGTATTCCAAATTTATGTCTCACACAAGAGCAGAACATAAATCATAGATTCCTAGCTCACAGGAATCTGGGAGTTGTCATTTTAGCTTTCCAGCATCTGTAGTTTTGGATGGATGCTGAACAGTTAGTCTGTGGCAGCCACCACACTGCTGAGGTCAGTTTTTGATTACTTACAACCAAAGGCACTCCTGACGGATACACTGCAGGGAATGCAACAAGGACAGAACCTGAAAACAGCGCTGAGTGAAGAGAGCAAACACAATGAGCTTAGCACAATCTAAGGCGTTAGTGAAAGTCGCTCAGTCCTGTCCGACTCTTTGCAACCCCATGGACTATACAGTGCATGGAATTCTCCAGGCCAGAATATTGGAGTGGGTAGCCTTTCCCTTCTCCAGGGGATCTTCCCAACCCAGGGATCCAACCCAGGTCTCCTGCATTGCAGGCAGATTCTTCACCAGCTGAGCCACAAGGGAAGCAAGGTGTTAGTTAAAACGTACACAAATCAACACTACCTTTCTCAATGAAATGTACGTTTTCCAGGATATTTGTGTCAATTGGTAAAGGAAAGAAGAATGGGCTCTGGGGATCAGGGATGAAAGAGATAAACCAAATAAAGTAAAGTAAAACAAGAGAGAGATCTTATGCAGTCTTATAATTGGACTGATATAAGCAGAGTAATATGACGCTCCATTTTCTACACCTGAGGCCCAAAAACAATTCATTAAACTTGATATTTAATAGTAATTTAACTTAAAGAATGGTTTAACAATACTTCATTATTAATTTAATAAATAATTATAAATAAACGGCTTACATAATCAAGTGAATTCATTTAGATATCAACACAATTTAAATATTTCATATTTAATTTACCACAACAAACTAATCCAGTAAACTTTCTATATCACAATTTTTGTACCCTTAATTAAGCAATTCTTTATACTTTAATTTCTCCAGAACCTCAAAAAATAGATCCGGGTGACCCCTGGAACCCCCATCTCCGCTCCAGCCCCTGTTTAGTGAGATGTCATCCCAAGCGCCCTCTTCCACCACCTCCCCCTCACCAAGACCCCGCTCCACCAAGGAAGAAGGGACTTCAGCTTTTGAGAGTGAGTTTGGGGACGTCGTAGCCCTTCCACCAGGAAGACAGCCAGTCTTCCTGAAGACAGAAAGAAGACAGCCACTCTCCCCCGAGGCGCAAGGTGAGCGCGTCGGCGGAGATGGGGCGCTTACTCTCAGAACCGCCTCCGCGGGGGCGGAGCTGCCCTGACTCGGCCCCGCCCACTCCGGGCAGGCTTGGGGGCGGGTCTCTGTCATCTCGGACAGGAGAGCGCCGGCCCCGCCCGCCCCCTCCGCCTCCCTGCAACCGACCCGGCTTGATCCAGCTCAGCTCCGAGGTGTTTGAGGCAGCTTTTTTCTTTAAGTCGAGCCATCTGTTACCAGCGTTGCTTCCTGGGACGGACAGTCCACCTCGAGACACAGCAGAGACTCGGTGAGTGTGCTCCCAGGAGTCTGGGGGATGCTGTGGGCTCCAAGCTGGGCCCCAGCAGTGACTGCTTGCTAGGGACCCTGCGAACCCCAGGTAAGGTCCCATGGGAAAGAGAAGACCGCCCCTCTCCTTGAATCTCACTAGGATCTTCACTTAATGGTGAAGGACTTCTGTCCTCTTAAGACTCTTGCAACTCTCTGCCAGGGGTTTGTCCTCTCTCCAAGATGGATGGGACGGGAGACTCCAGCAAGAAAAAGTTCTCCCCAGGGCCATTTGGTCAGTCACAACTGCTGGGATCCCTCCTGGGGTCCAGGGAGACACTGTTCCCCTCATCCTGTGTTATAGATGCCAACTGTGTGAGAAGGAGCCAATCACCTCCTTGGCTCCAAGATGGAAGACCAGGAGCCGACCTGGCAGAAGGGAGGGCTGGATGCGTCTGAGGCCCCGTCCTGCCCGGACAATGAGGCCTCTACTCCAAGCTGCACACTGGGGGCCCTGTACTGGGCTTGTGTCCGCAACGACCCTGCCCAGCTACAAGCCATGCTGGATGATGGGGTCTCCCCAGAGGAAGCCACCCAGGTGGATGGCAACGGGAGGGTGAGCCACCCTGGGGGGCTTTGCAGGGCAGTGAGGGCACTGTGAGCTTCAGGGTCAGCATGCATCGCCTGGGTCCTCAGGAGGGAGTGAGTAAGAGTGGGTCTTCCCAGGGCCTGGGACATCTCTGAGACAGTTGTGGGTTTAGAGGACACAGGGTCCCCAAGGAGCTCCTGGAGGAAACCACAGGGGCTGAGCTGTGCCTCCTCCAGACAGGCCTCATGGTCGCCTGCTACCATGGTTTCCAAAGCGTGGTGGCCCTGCTCAGCCGCTGTCCTTTCCTGGATGTGAACCAGCAGGACAAAGAAGGGGACACAGCCCTCATGCTGGCTGCCCAAGCAGGTGAGAGGCTGCTAACCCCATCCTTAATCCCTACCCCCGCTCCAGACCCAACCAGAGCCCCACACTGTCTGCAATGACGTTCTCCCACCCTAGATGCTGCCTTGTTGGGTGGAGGGTGGGTTCGGGGCTTTGTCATCCCTTTCTTGAGTAGCTAAGCTCTGCCCTTGGTGCCTTGTAGGCCACGTGTCTCTGGTGAGTCACCTGATCAACTACTATGTAGGCCTTGACCTGGAGCGCCGGGACCAGCGGGGACTGACCGCGCTGATGAAGGCTGCCATGCGGGATCGCTCGGAATGTGTTGCTGCCCTCCTCATGGCAGGTGCATGGGGCCTGGTCCAGGATCAGTGACCTCGTCCCTCCCCCATCCCTCCCCACCAGCACTGCCTGCTGTCATAATTGCAATGAGGAGAGAGATGGAGAAGGAAGATCATCCAGGCTGACCTCCTGGAGCGGGCCGGAGTGTGCTGGGGCTTCTGACAAAGGGTCCAGCTATTGAGAGCTCTGTTTACACTGTGAATGATGGTCCCAGGAAAGAAAGCTTGGGAGGATAACTGGACCAGCTGGATAACCTAATAACAAAAAAAAGCTGGAGTATGGAACCAGATTCTCAAGTTCTCATCCCGGCTCTGCCACCAGCTAAGTGGGCAAACAGCTTCCCTTTCTGAGCCTACCCAGTGTAATGAGAGTGATGGCCTTCTCTGGGCTGACTTCCAGCTCTGAGGAGCCAGGGCTCCAGGGATGCAGTGATCGACGGTTGAGACAGGGGCAGTGTGGAGTTGTTCTGGGGTGAGGTCCACATTGTCTGTGGAGTCTCAGACCCTCATTACTCCATGAGGTAGGGCTCCCCTCTGTTGATCACTCGGGACCCCCAGCCTCCAGCTTTTCCCTTCCCCGTTGCATCAGACTGGGTTTGGGGTGAGAAGGGAGGAAGGTCTGCACCTCCTCCTTTGTTTCAAAGTGACAGTTACTCCCTGCTTCCCAGGATTAGGGGATTGTGGTGGTGAAGGGAGGAACCAAGAGTGGGAACCATCAGGATCCCCTCCATCTGCTCCAGGGGGTGCAGCATGACTCCCCCCGCCCATCTTGGGCAATCTGCACACCATCCCTCTGGTCAGTGCCTTAGCTTAGGAGGTCTCTGTTCTACGCCAGGTTTGGAGATCCCCCAGTAGGTCTCTCTGAAGTCTTTTCCCCTCGCTGGACTCCAATTTCTTCATCAGTCCTAAACCAGAAGTTGAATCTGGGGCTGGTACTGACCCTGGGCTGTAGCCACTGAGGATCCTCAGCTTCCAGCTGCAACAGGATGAGACACTCAGTCCTACTGCTAAAGAATCTGTCCTTCTGCAAGTCAGCAATTCCCTGTCCCACCCCATGACACCCCTGTGCCCCCCACCCCCCAGGTGCTGACCTGACAGCGGTGGATCCCGTCCGGGGCAAGACTGCCCTAGAGTGGGCGTTTCTGACAGACAGCTTCGACACGGTGCAGAGGATCCGACAGCTGCTGCGGCGGCCCCAAGTGGAGCAGCTCAGCCAGCATTATCAGCCTGAGTGGCCAGCCTTGCCCGGGCTCGTGGCCCAGGCTCAGGCCGCCCCGTCTCTCCTAGAGCGACTGCAGGCCACCTTGACCCTCCCCTTTGCCCAGTCTCCTCAGGAAGGAGGTGTCCTGGACCACCTTGTGACCATCACGACCAGCCTGGCCAGTCCTTTCCTCACCACCGCCTGCCACACCCTGTGCCCTGACCTCCCCCCTGCATTGGGAACCCGAAGGAAATCTGTACCAGAGCTGCTGGGCACTGCCCCTCCCCCTCCCCCAGTCCCCCACCCCCCTCAGGAAGTCCCCGGCCCCCGGGTCTTCATCCCCTACCAGAGCCCTCAGGGTGTGTTGAGCATGTGCCCTCAGTGGCTCCAGCCCAGGGATAGTACCAGCCCCAGGCCCCAAGCCCCCAAGATCCTCCTCTCCAAAGCACCCTCAGCTGGCATTCAGTGGAAGCCAGAGCTCAGGTCTTCAGGGAACCGAAGGCTGTCTCTTCCTGTCTGGAGATACCAGGAGCTCAGGATGGAGAGGAGGAGACAGGAGGAAGCCGGACTGACCCACAGTCAGGGGAAGACCGGCTAGGCTGGGCTGGGAGCAGGTAACCAGGCTCCTCCCTTAGGCTCCTTTGCCCTCTAGAGGCCCTTCAGCCTTCCCATTGGCTTCTAAGTGGCTCTACTCTCAGGCTGTGTACAGGGTTATTCATACAGCATTGCTTGCAACAATAAAAGAGTGGAAACAACCTAAATGTTCATCAATAGGGGGCTGGCTAAATTGATTCTGAGTATAAATACTGCATAACCATATGATGTATTCTATACAGTGGCAAAATAGGAGTAAGGAAGCTCTATATTCTGATGTGTATTAAGTGAAAAAACCCAAAGGGTAGGACAGTGTATATGGCATGGTACTATTTGTCAAAGCAAAATTTACACCAAGGTAAACTTGACTAATACAGATATGTAGTGAGAACCAAGATTTCTTTAACTACTTAATGAGTAAACCAGCAGGATGGATCAAAGGAAGAAATGAGGACTTCCCTTGTGGTCCAGTGGTTAAGAGTCTGCACTCCCAATGTAAGAGGTCCAGACTTGATCCCTGGTCAGGAAACAAGATTCCAGGTGCTGGGACAGCCAAACAAATAATACTAAAAAAAATAAATTCAGAAAAAAGGAAGAAATGAAAAATTATTATTGACATTCGGGGGAAATAGAATGCTTGAATAAGATAGCAAAGTTAGATACAAAGAAATTAATTCCTACTTGGCAATAAAACCATAACTTTTTCTTTCCTACCAGGCAAAAAAAATTGCTATTCATCAATCTTCTATAAGTTTACCTCTTTATAGAGTCTGCACACTAATCAATCAATAGCAAATCATATAGCAGTTACTTCCCCCAGCTGACCCATAGGTGGGGTTATTAGCCAATGATCTAAAATAACTCTGAAAGGGCACTTAGTGATTCTTTGATGTGCCTTATTTGCAAGTTTTGGATATTTTTTATGAGCATATTTGTTTCATAAATATGAAATTAAAAGTCACTTACTCCTTGGAAGGAAAGTTATGACCAGCCTAGGTAGCATATTAAATAGCAGAGACATTACTTTGCCAACCAGGGTCCGTCTAGTCAAGGCTATGGTTTTTCCCGTGGTCATGTATGGATGTGAGAGTTGGACTGTGAAGAAAGCCGATCGCCGAAGAACTGATGCTTTTGAACTGTGGTGCTGGAGAAGACTCTTGAGAGTCCCTTGGACTGCAAGGAGATCCAACCAGTCCATTCTAAAGGAGATCAATCCTGGGTGTTCATTGGAAGGACTGATGCTAAAGCTGAAACTCCAATACTTTGGCCACCTCATGCGACGAGTTGACTCACTGGAAAAGACTCTGATGCTGGGAGGGATTGGGGGCGGGAGGAGAAGGGGACGACAGAGAATGAGATGGCTGGATGGCATCACCGACTCGATGGACATGAGTTTGAATGAACTCCGGGAGTTGGTGATGGACAGGGAGGCCTGGTGAGAGGTGGTTCATGGGGTCGCAGAGAGTCGGACACGACTGAGCGACTGAACTGAACTGAACTGAATGCAATAATAAAAGCAAACACTTATAAGATGCTTACTATATACATTAATACATTTAACACTCCCAATAATTTTATGAGACTTTTAGTCTTGAAGGCACAAGGCACAGAGAGGGTAAGGAACTGCCAGGGTCACACAGCTAGAAACCAACAGAGATCAAGACTGAGGGCCAGTTATTCCAGTTGTCGGGGCCAGGCTCTTAACACCAAACCATGCTGTCTCATTGGAACCCTCCTGGAGAGAGGCATGGCGGTTTGGAGGGGAAGAAAACTGAGCAGATGACCAAGGGTAGAAGGGAGACTTTTCACCGAGTTTTTTTTTTTTTTTTTTGAAACTTCAAGCTTCTTTAAAAAGTAAATTTTTTTCTAGCAGTTTTAGATTTACAGAAAAATTGTGAAGATTGTGCCGAAAGTTTCCATATACCTCACACCCAGTGTCTTCTTTTATTGACACAAGTATAGTATATTTGTTAATTAATGGGTGAATATTCAGTTCAGTTCAGTTCAGTCGCTCAGTCATGTCCGACTCATTGCGACCCCATGAATCACAGCACGCCAGGCCTACATTACTATTAGTAAAGTCCATACTTAATTCAGGTTTCCTTAGTTTTCTCTTAACATCCTTTGTCTATCTAGGATTCCTTCCATTTAGCCATCATGTTTCCAAAGATTCCTCTTGTCTGTGACAGTTTCTCAGATTTCCTTGTTTCCGATAACTTGACAGTCTTGAGGATGCTTTGTCAGTATTTTGTAGGTGGTCCCTTAACTGGGATTTGTCTGATATTTTTCTGAATAGACCGGGTTGTGAGTTTTTGGGAAGAAGACCACAGAGGTTATGTGCCATTCTCTTTACATTATGTCCAGGATACATATCCTGTTATAAACATGACTTGATCACCTGGAGAGGTGGTGTTTGTTCCAGGTTTCTCCACTGTACTGTTCCTCTGCCCACCTTTCCATATGGTACTGTCATTGTCTGAAGCCCACACTGAAGGAGTGGGGAATTATACTCCATTCTCTTGGGGGTGGAATATCTACATAAATTATTTGCAGTTCTTCTGCACAAAATGTTTTGACTTTTTAGTCATGTATTACCAAATTTTGAAAGACTTAAAAATGAATCTGCTCCTGTGTCCATCAAAAGATGATTGAATAAAAATATATTATGTATATATACATACACACACAATGGAACACCACTATAAAATAAGAATAAAATTCTGCCATTTGCAACAGCATGAATGGACTTGCAAGGTATTATGGAATATGAAATAAGTCAGAGAAAGACAAATGCTGCGTGAAAAATAAAAATAAATAAATTAGCATAACAAATAAGAAATAGACTCACAGATAAAGAGGATAAACTGGTGGTAACCCAAGGGAAGAGGGAAATGGGAGGGGAAAGATAAGGTGAGGCAATTAAGAGGTATAAACTACCATGTATAAAATAAAATGCAAGGAAATACTGTATAGCACAGGGAATATAGCCAATACTTTATAATAACTATAAATGGAATATAACCTTTAAAATTGTAAATCACTATTTATACAATTGAAATTTATATAATATTGTAGTCAATTATACCTCAATTTATTTTTTTAAATTTATTTTAATTGGAAGCTAATTACTTTACAATATTGTAGTGGTTTTTGCCATACATTGACATAAATCAGCCATGGGTGTATATGTGTATACCTCAATTTAAAATAAATAAAACAAGTTTGTCCTTTAAACTGAGGAAAACACACATGCATGCTGCGGTGACAGCAACTATCAGGGTTAGATAGTGTATGATTTCTCCTAGAAACTGTGGTGGACCAGAGTGGGTTCAAGGCTAACTTTGCCATTCCCTACCTGTGTGATCCTGAATAAGACACTTAAGTTTCTCTTACCTCGCTTTTTCTCATCTGTTAATTGGGGACAAACAGGATTATTAGAAAGTTGCATTAGCTAATGAAGGTAAAGAGGATCTGTATACTGTAAAGTGCTGTCAAGAGCTGAAGTGCTATGGAAGGGCCTTGGAGAACCGAGTTTGATTGAGTTGCTTCCAAACCTCCAGAATGGAGCTAGAGTTCTTTCCTCCTCAACCACTGCTGAAATCAAAGCCCAAGAAGCCAGCCCTGGCACTGGGCATTGCAGCCAAGAAAGGAACCACATGACAGGGTTGGAACAGCATGGGGGTTACAGGCTTCAGCCTTTGGGCTCTGCTAAGTTACAGGAACTTTCTAAGCCTCAAGACTCATATGTAGAGTGGAGGTAACGTTAGCATGTAGGGCTCTTGTGAGAATTAGATGAACAAATGCAGTTGTCTGCACCAAGTGCTAAGTTGCTTTAGTCATGTCTGATTCTTTGCAACCCCATAAACTGCAGCCCACCAGGCTCCTCTGTCCATGGGATTATCAAGGCAAGAACACTAGAGTGGGTTGCAAAATTTTCTCTTCCAGGGGATCTTCCTCACCCAGGAGTTTCTTATGGTACCTGCATTGGCAGGTAGGTTCTTTACTACTAGTGCAAACTGGAAAGCCTGTGCCTGGCCTAATTCTCGCAACCTTCCTCTTTTAGAAGTTGAGAAAATTGAGGCAATGTGAAGGTTAAGCTACTTGCCCAAGGTCACCAGCTGGTAAGTGGCTAAGTGGTACTTGGAGTTCAAATCTGTGGGCTCTGGATCCCATTTCCCTTCCACTGCATCATACGGCCCCCACCCACAGCCCAGGCTCCCTGTCTCTCCGAGACTCTCCCTCCCACTTCTAACCGGCTTGTTTTATGAGTGTGCAGGGATGACCATGGCATCCTCAGGGCCACCTGCTGTGGCTCTCCCTCCTGGCTGACCGGCCTGGGGTAGATCTGGGCTGGGAGGTTCCATGGGCAGGCCTGGGCCACAGGTCATATAACATTTTCCAGCAGAGGGAGCCTTTCCACTTTGGAGAATAGCCACCTTTCCATCCCTGGCATCTCCAGGGCAGCCAGAGTCCCAGGTCAAGCCATCTCTCTAATCCTCTAGCAGCTCCTGACAGCCCTTCAGGTCACCAGCGAGGAAAGAAGCCTAGTGGGCCGCTGTACCTGTGCAGCCCTGAGTCAACCCCTTGACTGGCATCCCAGCTTCTCCACACCTTTGCCTGGCTCCTGACGCTTCCCAACTGAGCCTCCATCAACAGAGGCCAAGGAGCCCAGGACAGGGCCCCTGGCGATAAAGAACACAGGCCACATCAGAGCCGCCCTGCTGTCACCCGCAGACCTGGGTTTGACTCCTAGCCTGGCCTCTTATCTCTATGACCAGGTCCTCTCCAGCCTTGGTCTCCTCCTTTGTAACATCCAATGGCGATAATATCCAATCGCTACTTCCCAGGGTTGCTGTGCAGCCTAAAGAGTGGGAGGCACGCCAGGCATAGAGCATGGCCTGGCTCACAGTCAGCCCCTGGTAAACAGCAGCTTTTGTTACTGCGCTGGGCGGCAATGGGTAAGGAAGTGGCTGAGGGGGCAGCTCCGTGGAGGAGGCCAGTGGATGTGTCCTTGGAACCCCATGGCCTCCCCGGCGAGTCTTGGGCACTATTCTGGTGGCCCTTGAATGAGAACACACACTTCTCCCAGACGACCTTCTCAGGCCTGCTCTCCCACACGCAGCTCTGCAGCCTAAGCCCATTCCTAACACTGCAGCAGGCATGGCCCACCAACCTGGCAGATGGGCTCCTCCAGAGAGGACTGCAGGTTGCCTGTCCTCACTGGGGTGTCAGCCAGGCTGTGGGGACTCCCGGGAAACCCTCCCCTCGCTCCTGCAAAGGCAGAAACCACGTCTGTCTTCCTTGCCCCTGGCTCTGTGCCTGACCCATGCAGGTTCAATGAATGTGTATAGGTTCTACCAAGGCCTGGGATGCTTGTTCTGTTGCTAAGTTGTATCTGACCCTTCTCTGGGATGCTCAGAGGGGCCTTTATCATCTCCCTCTGTTTTTCAGGGGCTGCTCTGTTTCCAGGAGTGGCAGTGTCCCTGGTTATTCCAGGACACGGCCTAGGAGACCCCTGTTAGGTCAAGAGAAGGCAAGGGAGTGCATATATGTGGGGAGGACAGAAAGGCAAGTTGGGGCTCATTGGTTTCTGTCCCGCTTTTCCCCACCTGGGGCACCTGGACAGGATTCCCTCCTCTCCAGCTGTCCTATTTTCTGAATGGTTGAAAACATCTTCTATGTAACATCCACCCCACCAGTCACCAGCCAGTCATGCCTCTCTCTGCCTCAGAGGGCCCATGGCTTCCCGTGTTTAAGAAGACACCACACCTGAAGGGAATACTTGCATGCAAGGCATAGGGTTGGATAGACTCTGCATCACTCGTAGTCACACATGGAATGTCCCTTGTGGACACACAGTCAGTCAGGGCCCACGGGGGCCTGTGGGCACACAGGCACAGAAATACCCACAGGCCCATTGGTCCACAAACTCTTAGTCGCACACAGAGAAGCCACCCACACAGCACACATAAACACCCCATCACACAGCTGCACAATCACATGTGCTCACTGACAAAGGAAAAAATAAAGGCAGGGTGCCCCCACTCCCTGAGATTCCTGGCCCACCCCTCCCCTTCTGCTTCCCACTGCTCCCCAACACTTTGTGGTCCCCCAACCACCTGGCTCCACACATGGCCTGTGTGACTGGTGGAGGCTGCAGAGTCTGTCTAACCTTGGGGAGCGGGAGTTGGGGGGTTGAGGGAAGTCTAAGCCTGACCCTCGAGTCCTTCCCACAGATCTGGGTACATTCCTCAACTGTGAAATCCGTGGTCCTCTCAGGGAAAGGAGAGAGGTGGGCAGCTGAAGCCTAAATCCAGCTGTATGGTTATTTCCTCCAGTCTTGGCTACCCCCCTCCCCTTCGTCCTGCATCTGGGATCTGCCCTGGGGAACACCGGGCAGAGCCTGCGGACGAGGGAGTCTTGGAGACAAAAGGTCGCTGGGAACCTTCAGTGCCAGGCCCCCTGGCGCTGGGAAGGGCAGCGTCTGGGCACAGATGCTGGAAGGGGTAGGAAAGGGGCAGGATTTGTGGCATTTCCCCTCCAGCTGGAAACAAAGGCAGATTCCTGTGTCCCGCTCCAACAATCCGGTCCCACCCACCCGAGTGGCGGGAGCTGAAGGAAATCCCGCTGGCCTCTGGCCTCACCCAGCCACTCGGCGTCTCTTGCAAACAATCTCTCTCCCAGCCTCCTTATACAAGAAGGAACCCCCTTCTCCTAGAGACCTCCCTCCTTATACAAATACCAAGCCATCCCCACTGGGAATGGTTCCTTTAGCCCCTCAGACTCTCTCTTCAGCAGCAAGGATCCCCTTAGTACCACTCAAGAGCCTGGCAGGCCCATTTTCCCCTTGCTGGGCAACGGTGCCCACCTTCACTCCAGCAAACTCAGGCCCTGCTTCTGTTTAGAGTGGGCAAAAGCCTCGATGCCCTGGGAACTCCTGTGGCATACAAAACGCTCAACCAGACCTGCAGAACATCTTTGCGTCCTGAGTTTCAGTGGAACATCCTCCCAAACCAAAATCAGTGGACCCATCTTCCCTGTTTTTCTTTGCCACGCCATGCAGCATGTGAGATCACCGATTAGGGATCAATCCTGCATCCTCTGCATTGGAAGCACAGAGTCTTAACCACTGGACCACCAGAGAAGTCCCCACATCTTCCTTTACTGTGGCAAAATTGCAGCTGCACTCTCCTGATGTACTGAAGAGTCAAGAGACACTGTGTGATATAAATAGAACAGGAACTAAAGGTATATTGGGCTTCCCTTGTGGCTCAGATGGTAAAAAATCCACCTCTAATGTGGGAGACTTAGGTTCGATCCCTGGAGGAGGGCATGGCAACCTCTCAGTATTCTTGCCTGGAGAATCTCCATGGACAGAGGAGTCTAGTGAGCTGCAGTCCACCGGGTCGCAAAGAGTCGGACACAACTGAGTGACTAAGCACAGAGGTATATTATTAAATTTACAAAAAGAATAACATATGATCAATAATTAGAAGGAAGAGAACTTAAGTGACCTAATTCTGAAGCTTTAAAATCTAGAAATAGCGGAAGGACAAATACTGCATGGGATCCCTTACATGTGGAATCTGAAAGCAAGTCAAACTCATAAAAACTGAGAGTGGAAAAGTGCTTGCCAGAGGCAGAGGGGTGGAGAAATGGAGACAGGTTGATAAAGGACACACACTTTCAGCTCTAAGGTGAATGAGGTCTGAGGATCTAATGTATAACATGGCAGCTGTGACACCGAGGCCCCCTAAAACAGAGTCCCTTGCCAAGTTTGTGATCAATCTCTTTATCCAAAACCTGCTCCATTTCTTTTTCCCTTTGACCTCAATCCTGTGCTAACTGAACACCAATCAACCAGAGTCAGATGACTAAAACTGCTGTTGCTGATAACATCGTTCATGACTAAAATTGCTAATATAAATGTCTCCATTAATGTACAAACTCAGGTTGTTTCTCCAGGGCAAGATGAACTAACAGACCCCAAAGCCACGAACCACTTGGCCAGAGAATCATAAACCAGAGATATACTGATTCTCAAAACTACGATTAAGAAATGTCACAGAACTGTCGCAAGACAATGATTAATCCCAGCCTCTTTGTTCTTCCCCTTAAGAAACTCAAAGACCAAGTGGGAGTGGATGGGAGGCTTGGCTTCCAGTCCTTCGCTTGGTGCCCTGCAATAATTCCTTACTTTGCTGCAAACTCCCGCTGTCAGAGTTGGGTTTTCTGCACAGTGGGCACAGGAACCCTGCACTCAGTGAGAACTGTAGCCCATAATACTGTGTGGGATCATTGAAATTAGCTGAGAGAATAGAACTTAAATTTTGCTTACCCAAAAAACTTCTCACCAAAAAAAATAAGTAAAAGATAAACAGGTGATGGATGTGTTGATTAACTAGATGGGAAGAATTCTTTCACAATGAACATGTATATCAAATCATCATGATGTACACTTTAAATATCTTTTTTAAAAATCTTGCATCTTTTAAAACATTGAAGTATAGTTGATTTTCAGTGTTTATACTTTAAATACCTTACAGTTGTATTTGTCAGTTATACCTCAATAAACTTGAAAAAAAAAATCTAGAGATACCAGTATAAGCATATTATTTAGAGTGATCAAAGTAAATGTCAGAGAAATAAATAGCTTTGGGAAGGGGTTGGCCCCAGCAAGAGGGTCTGGGGATGAGAGTTGCTTCTCATGGTAAACTCTTCTGTAGAATTAAAAAAAAAACATATTTACTCGGTGCTTATTTGGGATTTCCTGAGTTATTTTCAGAATGGCTGCCTCATCCCTCAAAGTCCTCTGCAGTGGCTCTACACTCATTATACAACAACCCCTCAGAGTGCTATTCATAGAAGAGGCAGCATTTCGTCCTGGTATTTGAACAGGTAAGGAAATTCACCTCCCTGCCACACAGCCAAACCTCCGCCTGTTTATCTTGCCCCACAGCTCAGCCTCCCTCTCTCAAAACCAGGTGTCTGTGAGGGTTATACATCTGGAAAAGGAAGCTTACAGGCCTTTAAAAAAAAATTAATTAATTTGCCTGCACTGGATCTTAGTTGCACCAGTGGGATCTAGTTCCCTGACCAAGGATTGAACCTCGGCCTCTTTCATTGAGAGAATGGATTCTTAGCCACTGGACCACCAGGGAAGTCCTGGGTCTTTTGCTTTTATTTGGAAAGATGGTAGAGACAGAGTTTGCATCCCCTTCATACAGATATGGAACCTGAGGCTCACACACAGGGCCTCCAACTCTGAGGCTGGATGCTGTCCTCCAACACGGGCAGTTGGGTGGAGGACAGTCATCCTCAAGGAGGCTCATGGGAAGGGGCAATCCACAGGTGGCTGGACTGCCAAGAGATGGTGCGGGGGCAGCCTCTCAACAGAGCCCAGGTCCCCCAGGCATCGTGCGGGCACCATCTTGTTGCAAACTCCTGCCCTGATGTGCTCTCGTTTCTTAAGAGATTCTCTCCTGAGATGAGTCATCTTTGGGACTCTGGCTCTGGGTGGGCAAAGAGTGGACAAAGCCATCTTGGGGACATCCTGGAGGAGCTGGAGAGGAAGAGGAAGGTGACTCAGTGACTCAAATTGTGGTCCCTGTCTGCCAGCCTCTTCCTGAGGTGCTGGGCAGAGCTCTGGGCGCCCCACCCTCATCAAACTTAGCACTGGCCAAACTGCCTGTGGTGTCAGATCCTGGGAGCAGGCGGTTTTCTGAAACTTAGAGTCAAAGAAAACAGCACACAGCTGGGAAGAGCCTTTGGGGGTACCCAGCCTAAGTCAGGCTGGTACTGGTACCACGTCCCCAGGGTTACCGCTCTTGCCAGGACTCCATGGTGCCTCTGGCCTCAGCGGAGGAGACCCAGAGAGGGAATGTCCTCTCCCTGAAGCCCACAGAGCTGAGACTCTCTTCTATGTGTCAAGTAGGTGGATAAATGGAATTCACAGGGATCCACCCCACTTCTGTGAAGAGACCCACCGTTCTTCCTTCTCCGGTACCCTGTTCTAATGTTTCCATGTCTCTCACATTTGAAAATCCTTAGGTTGTCTGACTTTAATTTCCCACTCTACAATTAAAATGAAACCAAACCCACCTTACCCTCTGCTAACCCCCCACCCCCCCATCCCGACCTCCTATGCCTGGCTTTTCTTTCCTACTCATCCTGGTGCAGAACCGGCTACATAACTTGTAGGGCCCAGTACAAAATGACAATACGAGGCTTTCTGTTCAAACATGAGTAAGAATTCCAGGATGGCAACAGCAGAGCATTGAACCCAGTGTCAGGCGCTGTGGGCCTGCACAGGTTAGACACCCACAAAGTCAGCCATGCCCTAGTGTCAGAAGCGATGCTTGAACTCAGTACTCAGCTGATCCTGAAAGGTCAGGTTGTTCAATCCCCTGTCTTCATGCCAGGCCCACATCTCCTGCCTTCCATAGGTGAGAATCTCCTTGAGAGGTCATCCCCACCTACCCTTCCCAGGATCTCTGGGCCTCAGCTTTACACACTGCTGGGAAATCCTTCTAAATGTCTAAATATAAGTCTTAGCCCTTCAGGCCTGTTTCCTTTTGTTCTGTCCTTACTGAATATAAGGAACAGCTGGTCCTTTTGAGTAATTAATTCTTGTAGACTTGGACACAGTCTGTAATTCCTTTTCCCTTTCCTCATTGGGTTGAGTCTCCAGTGCTTTTTCCAACTCTGCATCCCTCCTCTGATGTCCTCCCCAGGGAGGGGAAGCACAGAGTCCCCACGAAGCCCCAGACAGCAAAGTCCAGAAGGCTCCATGCTCTGGAGAGGCGGGGAGACTCCAGCACTGAGCAACAGCCATCCCCCGCCCCCCCAGTCGGGCCCTGACTTCCTCCTCCAAACCCTACTCTCCTTTCATCTGTTTCATGAGCTCTTCCCAGATAAAGTCCCCCATCCCCCGACTCTCCCCAGCAGCGCTCAGCTCTTGTTCGTCCCCATGATTCTGTTCTCAGTGTGTGTTTCAGACTGAATGCTTCCCTTGGGGGAGCCCCCACTTCCATCTCCCAGGACAGACATTGCTGGGTTGGGATTGAGAAGGGTTTATCAGAAGCTATAGCGAGGCATGGGTGAGAGTGGGTATGAAGGATGGACACCAGTCACACTCCCAGTTCTCTAGCTAATAGAGTGCCGAAGCAGCCACTATAATCTGAAAGAGCAGATACTGTAATCCCATAGTACTTCCTATTGGCTGCAGCACACAGTTCTGCCCTGACACTGAAGTTTGGGTGTGCCTTGGTTCTGGAATCCACAATGCTCGAAAGTTGTGAAGCTGCTGTGGGTGGGGGCTGGGGAGGGTTTCTGCGGAGGAAGTGAGGTCAGTCAACAATTGATGCCTGTCTGAGCCTTTAGTCATTGTCTCCCCCAGCCTCTATTCCTGTCAAAGGGTGTGTGTGTGGAGGGGGTGGCTGGAGATGTCCTGGCCCATCTTACAGAATCCCCATATTAGAGCAAGACACCTTAGAAGTCTGTTCTGCTTCTAACACCCATGTCTTTCCACCTAGTTCTGAGGTCATCTTCTCCCCAGCCTTTTCATTCATTAATTTAATTATACTCTAATGGAGGGCTTAGCCAGCCTGTGTCAGTATCAGTCATGTAGTGTCTTTGCTATGAGCCAAGATAAGCATCACGTCCCTTCATTCTCCCAGCAACCCTGTGAGACCAGAACTGTTTATTATGCCCATTTAGTAGATGGGAGACTGAGGGTCAGAATTAGGAGAGGTGTCACTTGTCTAGGGTTACACAACTAGTCTGGATTCAGACTTCAGAGTCTTTGTGGATAATCTAGAGGCTAGGGATAAAGTGGGCTTCCCTGGTAGCTCAGACACTAAAAAATCCACCTGCAATGCTGGAGATCCCTGGTTCGATCCCTGGGTTGGGAAGGTCCTCTGGAGGAGGGCATGGCCTTGGCATTATTCTTGCCTGGGGAATCCCCATGGACAGAGGAGGCTGGTGGGCTGCGGTCTAGGGGGTGGCAAAGAATCAGACATGGCTGAGCGGCTGAGCACAGCACAGGGATAAAGTGGAGTGCTGCCTTCAAGGTGCTCACAATGGCTGGAGCAAAGCAAGACAACAGGGTCGCTGCTCTGAGCCCTGGGAAGGCCATTAGGAGGAAGGGTTTGCTTCTGTCTCTGGGAGAGGCCATTCTACCCGCCTCCCCAACGCATCTTTTCCACCTTGTCTCAGCAATGTCCCCAGGGAGCTGGGGCTCCCCACATCTAGAGGTCCATTTGGTGGGGTGAAGGGCCAGCCTCGAAGGGGGCAGTCCAAGGCCTCTCACTCCATTCTGGCCGCCCATGGTGGGAAGAGGCGTCCCTGTCACTGAGCTGCGCTGCCGCCAAAAGGACTCAGGCCCGTCACCACTGACCCACAGCTGCTGCTTCTGGGCCTGTTTGCCCTGCGCTGAGCGCTGCGCAGATAGAGGCTGCGGAAGAGGGGAGGGAACAAGAGGGGGTGAAGGGGCCCCCGGGAGGAGGCTGAAGGAGCTGGACGATGTAGGGAATCTCGGAGGGAGGGGGGCAGAGGGCGGAGCCAAAATATTTCAGGCTGCTAGCCCCAAAGTCTGCCCTTGCTGCTGAGCCTCGTAGGCAGGCAGAGGATCCGGAGTTGTGGGTGGGAAGACAGGTAACTTCTCGCCATCTGCCCTCCCCGCATGTCCTTCCCTCGTTGGCCCCCGTCTTGTAGGGGTTCCCCGGCATCCCGCAGCGACTCCGGGCGGGAGGGGCGCCTCCGCCTCCGTCCCTCCCCGGGCCGGGCCACGGAGAGCGCCTCGCATCCCGGCTGTGGCCCCGATGGCTCTGGGCCTGGACCCCACGAGACCCCCCGCAGCCCAAGGCCAAGGCCCGCCCCCTCGGGGAGGCGGATGTGGGAGGCTGGAGGCGGGGGCGCGGCCTCGATCCCGGGGCAGGGGCAGCCGAGGGGCAGGCCGCCCTAGGGGTCTGCTGCCGCGCGCACGGGAGGGTCCGGCCCTGAGCCCTGGCTAGGGGCGAGCGGGCGGCCGTCGGCTAGCTGGGCAATAGGAAACGGTTTATTAGGAGGGAGTGGTGGAGCCGGGCCAGGCAGGAAGACGCTGGAATAAGAAACATTTTTGCTCCGGCCCCTTTCCCAGTCCCCGGAGGCCGCTGCGCCAGCCGCGCCGAGCGAGCCCCTCCCCGGCCCCAGCCCCGCCTGGGGCCGCGCCCGGCCCCCGGCCCCCGGCCCGCTGTCCAGCGCCCGTCGTGTGACCGCGGCCGCCGCCGGGGAGGGGACGAGACGAGGCCGCCCGCTGCACGTCCGCGCCCCGCCGACAGCAAGGCAGGCCCAGAGGTGAGTCGAAGTCCATTGAGGGGGGCAGCTGACCCCCACCCCAATGGGCCTTTGCCACGGCAGATCCCAGAGAGACCCTCAGAGAGGTGACCGTAGGGTCAGTCCCAGCTCCTCGTAGGGCTAGCTGCCCCTCGCCCTCCGCGAACATCTGCCCATCACCCCACCTAAGACGGCAGCGGACTGGATCGAACCTGAACTGGGATTCAGAAAACTTTGTTCCTTGGGCCACTTAGCTTCGCTGTTTTCCCATCCTCATCCATAAAATGGGCAGAAGGATACCCACCCTGCTTCACTTACGGAGAAGGGGGTCACATGTCCTTCCAGGCTCCTGGCTTGACCTGGGGGGTGGGTGTCCACTTCCAGCGCTGTTGAGCCTCTCCTTGAAGCCCATCTTTCCCAGAGCAGCCCTTGCAGATCTTGCTACAGAAATATGACAGTCTGGCCCCTTCCCCCAAACCTCACCTCCAGCCCTGTATGGTCATATAGTCCCCATGCCATGGACTTCTTTCAGGATCCAGGTCAAAGGGGATCCCACTCTTCCTCCAGCCTGGGGCCCCAGATTTTCAGTCTGCCCCGGAGGCCAGTGCTGCTCTGACCATCTCTGAACTGGTGACCCACCCTCTCTTTTCTTTTCTAAGGACGGGGATAGTGGACAATAGCTCTCACCCTCTCTATATGGGCAGCTTCTGGCTAAGGCAGGGTCTGTCTGACATCCCTGACCCCGACTGTTTATTTGTCCTGGTACCTGTCCTTTCATCTTATCAGGTGGTTAAAAACAGTCTCTATTTATTAAGTACTTACTACGTGGACACTTAGGTATAATACATTTTTGTCAAGTAATCCTGGCCGCAACCTAGGACAAGAGGTGTTATTATGTCCATCCTACAGAAGAGGAAAGAGATTCAGATGTGAGTCATTTGTTCAAAGCTCCATGGATGGCTGGCTTTTTAGTAACTTTTGTTAAGTGCTTATGGTGTACCACTTAGTACCCTTATACCTATGAAATGAGCACTATTATAATTTTTTTTATTATTTATTTGCCTATGTTGGGTCTTAATGGTGGCACATGGGGTCTTTTCGTTGAGGCACGTGGGCTCGTTGTGGTGGGCTCTAGAGCCCATGGGCTCAGTAGTTGTGGTGAGTGGACTTAGTTGTTCAGAGGCATGTGGGATCTTAGTTCCCAGACCAGGGATTAAATCTGTGTCCCCTCCACTGCAAGGCAGATTCTTAACCGCCCGACCACCAGGAAAGTCTTGAAATGAGCGCTGTTATTATTCTCATTTTTGATAGGGGATCTTAAGCTTCGGAAAGTTTAAGTAACTTGCCCTAACTCTCATAGTCCTAAGTGGTAGAAGTAGGATTTGATCCTGGGTCTATATGATCCAGAGACGACAACCTGACCCTTGTGCTACACTGTGCTGCCTTCCATCTGAGATCCTAAACTCCCTACTTGATGCTACATCCCAGTCCAGTACTGTGAAGGGTTAATGAAGTGATGCCGAGGAAAGTGCTTTGTGATGGTAAGGGGTCACCCAGCATGAGCAGTTCAGTCTGGTCCTCTGCTGTGTAGGTACAGAGCAAGGCACTTGCGGCCCCAGGACAGTACTGCTGTGCTGAGAAACTGCTACTCATGGGAGCTCATTAAATCAGTCCCTCAGGTGTGCTGGGGAGAAGGAAACTGACCTCCACTTTCTGAGCACACCCTACTCTGGTTCTCCCCTCCGAAGACTAAGGCTATAGCATGATAGAGATTTCTAGACAAACGCATATTGGGTACCAGGTGATGACAGTTGCCGTCTGTTAATGCAACCCCCACTTGCTTTTTTTCCTCCTTTGAGGGACCTATCTAACACCAAACAACTGCAGAAATTAAATGACCAAGTGAGGATGTATTACCAGCAATTTAAGTCGATCAAGACACACATGGTGATTCTGGGCAAGAAACCTAACATCCCCCAGCTTCCGTTTCCCTATTAGATTGTTGTGAGGATTAAATGAGATCATCCATCAAAGTTCAGTACTTAGCACATAAGTAGTACTCAGAGAAGGCTAACTCATTACTAAGAATTTCACAGTGGTTAAGTTAATGTTTGAAATTAGTTTAACATTTGTGATTTCTGGCTAAAAACTGTGATGCTTCTGTCAGCAGGAGATCATTCAAGAAGTTTTGTTAGGTGGGAAAGGAATCCACCAGTCCCCAGGAGTCTATTTGTGCTGGAGTCAGGTGTCAGGGCGCATTATGCTGGGTCAGCTCTGAGTTGGGACTGATCTGGACTCAGCACCCTCCTGTACTGAATCTTACTCTGAGCCTAGTAAAAAATTGGACAGTCACAGCTTTCCTTCACTGCATTCCCAGTTTTAGACCAGAGGCAGATTCTGCAAATGCTGCCAAGCCCTCCCTACACTGTTCTTGGGCCCCAGAGGCTGGAGATGGCCTGAACAAAGCACATACCCCACCCTCTCTCTGCAGCATCTCCAAATCCTTGGCTCCAGTGTTTAACCTTGTCTGTCCCTTCTCCAGTAGAAGCAGTGGGTGGGGAGAGGTCCCCGAATGGGAATCAGAATCCCTGCCCTCTGTACTCCACTCCAGCATGGAGTTGAATAGGACCCAGTTCAAAGTGTGGTACCCACACAAACTGATCCGAATTCCCTGGGGAAATTTTTTAAAATGCATGTTTCTTACTGGTCCCAATGGACTGAACCGGAATCTGGAGCAGGAGACCAAAGAGTGTGCATTTCTAGTGAAGCACTTGAGATGATTCTACTGCTTAATAGTGTAGTGAGAGGGTGCACAGGAGCACAAAGAAAGGAAAGCATGGGGAGAGGATTCTAGAAAGATGCTGGCTGTCATCCTTATTGTTACCCACTTTTTCCTTCTTGCTTCATCCCCTCTCCTTAAGCTGCTTTCTGAGCAAAGACTGCCAAGGATGGATTCCCGCCCTTACTCCAGTGGGCAAAGCAAGCTTGTCTGGGGCTCCTTCTCCAGCCACCAGTCCAATTGCAGAGTGCTTGCCAGAGTCCCCACTGTATTGCGGGAGGGGCATGAGACAGGAGGTCAGGCAGAGGCTGGGGACACAGCTGCAGCAGACCAGGGCTCCGTTTCCTCCCCCCAGCCCTGGGCCTCTGGGGCAGAGGAAGCCCAGGCAGGAAGACCAGAGCTGCCACCAGCCAGAGAGGCCCATGAAGCACCCCCCACCCCCAGTCATCCTGCCCTCAGAGTCTCAGCATCATGGATCTTCATTTGGCAGAATTCTTAGACCAGGGGCCTTCTGCAGCCTATATGGCCCTATGCCCAGCCCTCCAGCCTTACCACGTCACTCCAGAAGACAGTTCTCTTCCCTCATGTCTGCTGCCCCTAACTGGGCATTCTGTCCCGAGGCACGCACCTGCTACTCTCCACCATTCAGAAAGTTCTTCTTGCTGTCTGATCTCAGTCCTTCTTACTGCAGCCTCAGCCCTAATCTTTTCATTCTAAGCCTTTGAGAGATGAAGATGGGGGTCACTTCTGAAGCACTAGCTGGTCTGGGACTTGGGATGGGACTATCATAGACCAGAATTACTCCCCTAACAATCCCCACCAAACTTTTGGAAAAGTTCAATCTTAACCAACCACAGAAGGTCAAATATTCAGTGTCTAAGTATGTTTCACTTCCCTTCCACATCACTGGCCCTACCCCCACTCTTTCCCAGGACCTCAAGGACAGAGAGAAGGGGTGGGGGGAGTGGCTCAGAGGGGACATCTTATAGTCTGATGAGGGTGGGGAAGTTCCTTGGAGACAATGAGGCCTGGCACTGTCCAGGCTTGGTATGGCTGATACAGCCCCACAGGCTCAGACATGGGCTGTCACCCCAGATTGGGGTATGGAGTAGAAGCAGCACTGGACTGGGAGTCTGGACACCTGGGTTGTACTCCTAGCACTGCCACTGAACCCCATTTGACCGTGGACAAGACTCCTCTCCTGGCTGAGCCTTGATCCCCATCTTCTCTGAAATAAGGAACTGGGCTCTGTGATTCACAGGGTGTACGAGGATTCCGTCACGGGGGTGTCCCAGCCCCAGGTGGCTCCTGCAACCCTGTAGTGACTCCAGCCTGCCCTGAGACCATGTCCTGAGCTCCCTGCTGTGCGTGACTCCTGCCTGTTCTATCCAGACCCCAATCTAAACAATCTTGATTCCTGTTCCCAGCTTGGCGGGACCCTGAATGGCAGGAAGTGAAGACAGGAGCCTGTTTATGTTTGAGGCAGCCAGGCCTGAGGGGGGGCCACTGAGAAAGGGGTGGTCAGGGGTGGAGGCTGGAAAGGGGTGGGCAAGGGACAGGGGACAGACAGGGGTGGGGGACTGCTGAAGAGATGCTCCTTCCACCCCAGCCCCATGCCCTCTGCGCCCTCCAGTCTGCACTCAGCGGCAGGACAGCTGGGAGTCCCCCAAGCTCTCAGTCACTTAAACATGGCTCCCCACCCTTTACCCCTAACAGGATGGTTTCCATGGGGAAGTGAACCAGGACTTCCCCTGCAGGCCCCGCCCCAAAGGCAGACGCAGGGAGGAGGCCTCCCTGCCTCCCCCCCCACACACACACACAAAAAAAAACTCCCAGCAATTTCCTCTGGGTGGGAGGGACCCACAGTCAGTGGCTGAAAACACTGAGGGGAATCACATTTCATAGATGTTATTGCACCCCTTCTCCTCTTCAAGGATCATGACCTTGAACCTTCCCAGGAGAAGGCTTCTGATGCTACTGATGGCCTTGGGCCTGACCCAGGGTGAGTACTGGGGAAGCAGGTAGGGAACAGGGGCCTGAGGGGATAAAGAAAAGGCTGTCTGGGCTCAACTCTTGTTGGGCTGAGTCTGAGGAGCTGGGAGGAGGGGTACTGGGGAGACAGGGCTCAGTGAGACTGAGCTCTCAGCTACCCCAACCCTCCTCTGCTGGCCTCTTGATCCAAACCAACAGGCTCTTTCAGACTCCAGGGTGGGAACATGTGTATAGGGATTCAGAGAGTGGTGCTGTTGGCAGAGGGGGCCTGGGAGAGCTCTCAGCATTGGGGCTGGGGGGCTCGCTGTGTCTGGAACTGGGAGGAGAGGTCCAAGGATCAGGGAAGGGAGAGAAGCCTGGTTCTCACGGTGGCAGCTGCCCCTGGTGGGGATAAGTCACTGGAGGGAAGGCTGAGGATGGAACTAAAGGACTGGAACCTCAAAGGGCTGGTTTGAGAGCTCAGAAGGGAGGGGGCGGTTGGGCAGACTTAGGGGTTAGGCTCCTCCTGGAGAGCTGGGCCCAGAGTGGCTGAGCTTCCAGTGTGTCCCTCAGGTGACCCCTGGAAACCCTCTCGGGGCCCGCTGGTGACCTGCACGTGTGAGAACCCATACTGTAAGGGGCCTACCTGCCAGGGGTCCTGGTGCACTGTCGTGCTGGTGTGGGAGGACGGACACCTCCGGGAACACCGGGGCTGTGGGAACATGCACCCAGAGGTCTGCAGGGCGCGCCCCACGGAGTTCGTCAACCACTACTGCTGCTACAGCCCCCTGTGCAACCACAACGTGTCCCTGGTGCTGGAGGGTACGTCTGGCTGCCCCGGAAACCCCTCCCCGGCTTCTTTGACTCTGCCCTCCCTGCCCTGCTTGCCTCTCATGCTCTGGCCTGGAGGGTTGGGGAGGCAGGGCCCTGGGGTCTGACTGGCAGAGCGGCCAGGTAGGGGGCATCCGGCCTAGTGGAAGCTGGGCCTCAGTATCCCTCTTCCACCAGCCACCCAGACTCCTCCGGAGCAGCCGCAAGGAGACAGCCAGCTGCCTCTGATCCTGGGCCCCGTGCTGGCCTTGCTAGCACTCGTGGCCCTAGGTGCCCTGGGCCTGTGGCATGTCCGGCGGAGGAAGGAGAAGCAGCGGGGCGCGAACAGTGAGCTGGGCGAGTCCAGCCTCATCCTGAAGCCATCTGAGCAGGGGGACAGCATGTTGGGGGTATGGGCCTGGGGGAACCTGGGACACAGGGTGGTGGGGGGTAGACAGGAGCCACAGAATCAGAGGGGGCACAGAGTGGCAGGTAGCTGAGAAAGGCACATGGCAGGCACTCAGAGATTTGGTTGGGCACTGGGCGGGAGGGGTTTGTGAGTGAGAAGTGTGGCAAGATGAGGCAGTGGGGCCCAGGTTGAGGAGGGAGAAATGGGTTTGGTGGGTGGGGGCTGCCCCTCAGTGGCCTCTCGGTACTCCCAGGACCTCCTGGACAGTGACTGTACCACGGGCAGTGGCTCAGGGCTCCCGTTCCTGGTGCAGAGGACAGTGGCTCGACAGGTCGCCCTGGTGGAGTGTGTGGGTGAGCTCAGGGGATGGGGACCGAGAGCTCCCAGTGAGCTTGGACGGGTGAGGGAGTCACAGGTGGGGTCAGGCCTGGGTCAGAACAGGAATTCTGCCAGTCAGGGAGGGGGTTGGAGATGGGGCAGTGCCTGATCCTTGGCCAGGAGCTGGGGTGGAACAAGAGGCTAATGGAGGTGGCCTGCCAGAGGCGTGTGGATCTGAATTCAGTTAAACAGAGTCTTCAGAGGTTCTGCAGTCGGAGCCAGGGCAGCAATGTGAGGGGGGCCTCTTCTGAGGGTGACTGTGCCCAAGGGCTCTGTGTTTCCAGTATGTGACCCCCCTCCCTCCTCTCTGCTTTCTGGATCAGGAAAGGGCCGCTATGGCGAGGTGTGGCGGGGCCTGTGGCATGGTGAGAGCGTAGCCGTCAAGATCTTCTCCTCCAGAGATGAACAGTCCTGGTTCCGGGAGACTGAGATCTACAACACAGTGCTGCTCAGACACGACAACATCCTAGGCAAGCAGGGATGGGGCGGGGAGCACTGGGCCAGACCCCGGGTTCTCATTGCCCTGCCCCACCACCCCGCCTCTGGACACTGACCTAACCTTGAAGGACTCCCAGCAGCGCTCAGCCCCAGCTTCTGACTCCAGCTTCCTCTCTGCCCTAAGCCAGACCAGCCTCCACCCCATTCCCAGCTTTGCCCTGATCGGGTCCATCCTGTCTCCCCAGCCCTGACCCTGACCGGTCCAGTTTCCTTCGTCCCTAGCCCCGCGGTGAGCCACCTGATCCTCCGCCCACAGGTTTTATCGCCTCGGACATGACTTCCCGCAACTCGAGCACGCAGCTGTGGCTCATCACGCACTACCACGAGCACGGCTCGCTCTACGACTTTCTACAGAGGCAGACGCTGGAGCCTCAGCTGGCCCTGAAGCTAGCCATGTCCGCGGCCTGCGGCCTGGCGCACCTGCACGTGGAGATCTTCGGCACGCAGGGCAAACCAGCCATCGCCCACCGCGACCTCAAGAGCCGCAACGTGCTGGTCAAGAGCAACC
This sequence comes from Moschus berezovskii, assembly GCF_049115385.1. Taxonomy (NCBI): domain Eukaryota; kingdom Metazoa; phylum Chordata; class Mammalia; order Artiodactyla; family Moschidae; genus Moschus; species Moschus berezovskii. The sequence continues at coordinate 32,181,364 of NC_142465.1, read as the reverse complement.
TGCAGTGCTGCATCGCCGACCTGGGTGAGTGCGGAGGGGCGGGCCCTTGGCGGGGGTGGAGTCCGTGCGCCCGCCCTCTGCACGCGGTTCTGTCTTCGCCTGTTTGGATGCCTGGCTTCAGTGGCCTGATTGGTGCGTTAAAACTTACAGGGGGGTGTGTGGGTGTGTGGGTGTGGGTGTGTGTATAGACACTGGCGCTTTAAAACTTACAGACGTGTGTATGTTCTCATCTCACCTCCTGTGAAACTTACAGGTGTGTGTGTGTGTACACTGATTGGCACTTTAAAACTTACAGTCGTGTGTGTGTGTGTGTGTTCTCGTCTCACCTCCGCAAGAACCCCACACCCCACCAGCAGCCTTAACACTGTTTTCAAGTCCAGACCCCTTCCACCACTTCCGCCAGGCTCCAGGTGTGGGGAGAATGGGGCAGGGAGCCAGCAACCTGTGTTCTCATCCTGGCTTTGCTGACCACATCGCTTCTCGTAACCATGCGTTGGGGTTCAGTTCTGAAATATATGCCTGCCTTGCCTACTCACATCTCACTGGATTCCTACACCTAGAGAGCAGCACACAAGCCAAGGATGACAGAGGGCGGGTCTGCAGTTGCCGGCCCCTCTGTGTCCTGCCGCCGTTCCCCCTCTCACCTCACCCTGGGATTCCAGCCTCCCCAGGGCCACCCTGCCTGTGGGCTTGGGTGAGCAGCAGGAGTGACAGGCCTGGTTACCCACAGGCCTGGCTGTGATGCACTCCCAGGGTAGTGATTATCTGGACATTGGCAACAACCCGCGAGTGGGCACCAAGCGGTACATGGCCCCCGAGGTGCTGGAAGAGCAGATCCGAACCGACTGCTTCGAATCCTACAAGTGGACGGACATCTGGGCCTTTGGCCTGGTGCTGTGGGAGATCACCCGCCGGACCATTGTCAACGGTGAGCCTCCGGCACCCCCCTGCACAGGGTGGGGCAGGGGAACAGGGCAGACAGGTGGGAGATGGGGCTTCCTGTCACCGGCTGGTGCCTGTGGCCTGAGGGGCTTGTGGTCAGACCTTTCAAATTCCCTTTACTGTCACTCACCAGCTGGTTCAGCTGAGTGACCTTTTAAGGTTCATCTGAGTCTGATTCTGGCTGTGAAATCTTGGGTAATTGATAATAACAGAAATATTAATAGCAGCTAACATTTATTGAGTTTCACTGTGTGCCAGACGCCATGCTGTATACATGGATTATCTTCTTGAATTGTCCTGTGTTGGCAGGGAGGTGGTATGCTTAATGGTTAAGAGCAAGGGTGGGAGATCAGACTACGTTCCTGACTTTTGCCATGTGCAAAGTATTTTACTTTTCTGTGCCTCAGTTTCCTCATTGGTGAGATGAGAACAAAAATAATTTCCAGTTGTTGAGATAATCCAAATAAGGTAATCAGGGCAGCACCTGGAACTGTTGTGGAGTTCGATAAATATCGGTGGCAATTGTTGTAATGACAGATACTTGACACGGCAACACCCCCATTTTACAGATGAGGGGACTGAGGCACTGGGGCTAGAGGCAGCACTGGGGTCTGAACCGGGCGGTTTGACTGTCAGGACCAGTGCTCTTTATTACTGCGCTACTTCCACCTTTTTGGTCCTTGTTTCCACAGAAATGCGGGATGCAACAGTGCCTGCCCTTCCTGCTTATCGATGCCTTACTCTTATTATTATTATTTTTGGCTGCACTGTGCGGCATGCAGTATCTTAGTTCCCTGACCAGAGATTGAACCAGTGCCCCCTGGGAGTGGAGTCTTAACCACTGGCCCACCAAGGAAGTCCCTACTGCCTCATTATTACCATGGGTGCTCCAGAGAACTGAAATTTGGAGGGGAGCAGGCACAGGGACCTCATTCTTCATGGCCCCATATAGAGGGCCTGCCCTGCGGCTGGTGCCCTCCCAGTCCTGGGGTGGATGGGTGCTGGGTGGTGGGAGGGAGGCTGGTCAGTCTTTGTGGGGATTGTCTACGGAGAGGGGCGGCCAGGAGTCTTGACAGGTTGGGGACCACCCTCTTGCTGGACTCAGCTTCAGACACAAACTCCAGAGTCTGGGGCTGGTAAAGGGGCCACCTGGGGGGAATCGAGGCCCCTTGGACCCAGCCACAGGCATGAAAGGAAGGCTGGACCAGCCTGGGCTGAAGAGGAGGCTGATTGCAGACTCCTGGGGAGGAGGGACGCTCTGTCAGCTCCACACAGATTTGTGGCGCATTATAAACACTGTAATCTGGTGTCAGCCCGGGCGCTGATTAAAGGCCCATTAGACACGCTCAGGCCTCTGTGCAGCACTGATTAGGGCTCGAGCAGCACAGGGCCCGGCCTGGACGCCCGCCACGGGGAGCACAGCTGGCTCGGGCGCTCCCGAGGCTGTGGCTGTTCTGTGTGGCTGCAGCCCCCAGCCTCGGGCTGGAAGCAGGCTGGGGCCTAAGGTGCTTTTCTGGGGTCTGGCCTCTTCTGCCCCAGTGACTGCCGCTCCACCAGCATCATCTTCAGAAAGATCCTGCTCAGGATGGCACACTAGGGGCGGTGAGGGCAGGGGTGCTGCTGGCTGAGGGGGTCAGCAGAGGCCTGTGCCACCCCCGAGAGTGGGTGGGTGTGGTCTGGACCTGGGGAAATCTCCTTCCCTTAGAAGATGTGTTTTCTTCCCCTTCTCCTCCTTCTACATCCTCACCCAGGAGTCTGCCTCCCTCCCTTAAGTGTAGCTTGGAGGTCAAGAGCATGGGCTTTGGTAAGACTTCCGGGGCTTAACTCCTTGCCCTGTCACTTACTATCTGTGTGATTTTAGACAAGCTTCTTAACCTCTCTGGCCTGATATCTGGCCTGAATTTCATTGTGTGTGTGTGTGTGCCCGCTAAGTTGCTTGAGTCATGTCCGACTCTGTGATGCCATGGACTGTAGCCTGCCAGGCTCCTCTGTCCATGGGATTCTCCAAGCAAGAATACTGGAGTGGGTTGCCATGCCCTTCTCCAGGAGATCGTCCTGACCCAGGGATCGAACCTGAGTCTCTTATGTCTCCTGCATTGGCAGATGTGTTCTTTACCACCAGCGCAACTTGGGAGCCCCTTCATTGCTTATAAAGTGGAGCTGATAGTCTTCCTCATCTGATAGGGTTGTTTTGTGAGGATCTCATGCCATGCAGTTAGGGCAGTGCCTGCCACATAGTAATTGCTCGGTAAAAATTATATATTTTGGGGCATCCCTGATAGTTGGGGCCTGGAAGCAGTACCCAGACCCTGGGTGATAGGCAGCTGTGGAAAGACTGGAACAAGATCTGTCCTAGGAATGCAATGTGTTTAAGTCTTGACTCTGCCATTACGAGCTGTGTAACCTTGGGCTCAACTTCTCTGAGCATCAGTTTCTTCATCTGTAAAATGGGTGGTCAGGTTGCTGTGAAGAGTAACAGGATAATGCATGTAAAGTGTTTGTAGCACAATGCCTGGCATATGTGGTAAATGTAAGACAAATGGCAGTAATTATTGTTTATAGATATATTTATTCTATTATGGTGTCCGTCAGAGGTAGCATGGGCAGGCAACTGGTTTCCTGGACCCTGGGACTGAGTGTGGGCAAGGCTCACTTCTGGGTGGTATGGGACCTGCTTGCGGTCCCAAGTGACTGTCCCGTTGTCCTTCATCCCCAGGCATCGTGGAGGACTACAGGCCACCCTTCTATGATGTGGTGCCCAATGACCCCAGCTTTGAGGACATGAAGAAGGTGGTGTGTGTTGACCAGCAGACCCCCACCATCCCCAACCGGCTGGCTGCAGACCCGGTGAGGCCCCTGGGAGTGCTGGGATGGTGTGGGGTGGTGGCTCAGCACTGGGGTTTCTGGGCTGAGGAACTCATGTCTGGCCTCTGCTTCCCCTGGGTGGGCTCTAGGGGGCAGATCCCAGGGGACCTCTGTGGGTACTCCCTCCCACATTCCTGCCTGTGGACCTCCAGAGACCCTCTGGTTATTCTGGGATTGTTTTAGAGCATTTCACCTTGCCTGCAAAGACAGAGGTTCTCTGCTATTTTTTGCTGTGGAGTTACTGTTGTTGTTCTTTTTTCTCAAAGCACTCCAGATACTTTATATAGAATGTACACATACATATATATAGGCAAATATAGGCATATACACACTTCTGTACAAACATACACACATGTACATACTCACAGGGACATGCCCATGCACGCACATATACACACTCACAGGGACACGCACATGCACACACTCAGAGGGACACACACATGCACATATATACCAAACTGTTGGTCCCATGAAGACAGAGAAAAAGGCCTTCTGTCTCTCTCTTGGCACTTTTCTCCTTGTTCCCTGTCCCAGTGCCTGGCACACACTAGGTACTCGACCAGTGTTTATGGAATGAATGACTGAACACTGACATGTGTAAACATGTATATATACACAGACACATGTGCATTTCTGCACAACATTACAGAGACACAAAAAGCCACTCCTGTGCACACACATACACTCCCTGCCAGGAACTGGCTTGAGTTCCGAGGCAGAGGTGAGGCTGGCTCACTCTGCAACCACTGAGCTTCCTGGACACATGCATTTTGAGGGCCGCACCCACCACCCAATCTCCCAGTGTCCACTGGACCAGGCCAGGGTTGGTGGAGGTACTGGGAGTCACTGCCTTCTGCAGTGGGGTCTGGCCTCAGAGCGGGCATGTGAGAGCCCCAAGGCCTGCAGGTCTCCCCTTTCTTGGGTCTTGGTGGAGTGGGGGTTACTCACCAGAGGGTGTCCGTGAAGGCCTGAGTTACATCTCTCTTCCCATCCTGCCACCTTTCTCCATCCCCTTCTCATCCACTCCCTTCCGCTTCCATTCTTTCTTTCTCATCCTCGCCCTGTTCCCGCTATCCCCCTTTCGCCACTGCTGTCTCTCCTCTCCTTTTTGACACTCTCGTTTCCCTCCTCTTGACTCTTCTGTCCGCTTGGGCATCCTCCTTGCCTCTTCCTTTCCACGGCCCCTGACCCATGTCTCTGCTTCCTCTCCTCTCCTTCACTCTCCCTCCCCCAGGTCCTCTCAGGCCTGGCTCAGATGATGCGGGAGTGCTGGTACCCCAACCCCTCTGCCCGCCTCACTGCGCTGCGGATCAAGAAGACACTCCAGAAACTCAGCAATGGCCTCCAGAAGCCCAAAGTTATTCCCTAGCCATGGGGCTGAAGCTGACTCCCCTCTGCCTGCAGTGTCTGTGGGGTGGCTGGTGGATGGCAGCCTGCCTGGGTAGCCGTTCTGTGAGTGTGTGTGCCGGGGAGGGGGGTGCCCCTCTGTGGGCAGCTGTGCCTATCCGACTCAGCCCCCAACCCATCCAGCCAAAAATACAGCTGGGCTGAAACCCGATCCCCCCACTGTCTGGCCTGCTCCAGGGAGCAGGCTCTCTGACGCCTGGCTCTCTCCCTACCCGCCATGCCCTGGACACACCCCCTACCACCCTCAGGACAGGATGCAAGAGATCCCAGAGCCACAGTGGTCAACCCAGGGAACTGTCCTGGGCCCAGAGCCTGGACCTGCACTTTACCCTCTGCCCGACTGGAGCTACTAGTGTGGCCCAGAGCCCTGTCCAGCCTTCAGCAGACACCCTGCCCTGCCAGGCTTCAGCCTCTGGCCCAAGCCCCAGACACCCAGAGCCCATCAGCTCTTCTCTGTGGGTTTGTATTTCAGCTCTAGGCCACCTTGAGACCCTGTCTCCTAGACATGAGCCCCCTCCCCGGCCCTGCAGAGGTGAAGCCTGATCCTCGGCCCCTCCCCCACCCCTTCCTAGCTGACTTATTGTGACATGAAACCCAAGGAGTCTTGCTGTGGGTGTGGCCAGTGGAGAAGTGGCAGATCAGATGGGCAAAGCCCAGGACTTCCAGAATAAATGAGAGGATGTTGGGGCCAAGCGTGGCCGGGGAAAGGCCCATCTGGGAGTCAGGAGACCCAGAGTCTGGTCCGGGTGCTTGCTCTATGTGATAAAAAGGAGGCCTTCCCTGTACCGGGACCTTTGTTTCTTCAGCTCTATATCGAAAGGTTTTGTCCTGATGTCCTTTGAAGTTTTTTCAGCTCTAAAGTTCTTTGAAATTTCAGCCTGTGTCAGAACTCTGTTCATCAGTGCCTTGCATGCGTTATGCCCCAACCCCTGGCAATTTGCCTCAAGATGGAAATTTGAAAATAACTTTATCTGAGGCCAAGAGTATCTGAAATGTTTCCTAGTCTAATTCTACAAGCTCCAGTTCCTGTCTTAACCCATGCCTCTGGCCATCCTTGGGCTCAGACAGCCCTGGGTCGTCTGGCAGGCAAATCAGCCACTCACCAGCTCGGTGGCTTCACCTTCTCTCCCCAGGGCTGGAGAGGGTCTGAGGGAGCTTCCTGCAGGGCATCCAAGGCTCAGAAGAAATCTGGCTCTAGCCAGCAAGCCTCCAGCACCCAGATTCTTCCCCCACGGGCCCCTGTGTGGCTTTCCTAGCCCCACACGTGTGGCCAGACCTCAGAGTATATGTGTCTAGGAAGAACCTGATGGCTGTAGAGAAACACATGGAAAGTTCAACATTTGGAAATATCATATTTTTGGTGTTCCAGGGTGTAAGTCCATGCGCTGAGGAGGTTACCCGAGCCCTCAGTGGGTGGATGGGCTGGAGGGCAGTTGGATTGGAGGTAGGGCCTGAGGGTTGGGGGGTGAGGCGCAGGGCTCAGGTTAGGGAACACAACAGCCCCAAACTTGGGAAGACCTGGTCTCTCATCCCTTGGCCCTGGGACGGCATGGAGAGGACCCTCAGTTCTCCACAGGAGGTGAAGAAAACAGCCTCCTCCCCTCCTGCTGGAAATGCCCCAGCACAGCCTCCCTGGTCAGCTTCTCGAGTGTTCCTTCCACCATCAGAGCGGCACTTTCCCAGGCTGCCTCCCAGCATTGTGCAAGGCCCAGAGGAGAAGCAGGAAGTGAAACTGGGTGAAACAAAGCTGCATGAACCTGCCAGGTTCCCACAACATCGCAGGGCACTTTGCTTCCTGGCAGGGTCATGTCTTCTGGGTCACTGGAACCCACCTAGGCCAGGAATCCCCCTGAAGGATTTTATCTCTACTGGATTTGGGGGGCAAAAATCTCCTTAGGCTCCAAGCCAGAGACTGAAGGCAGCAGCTCCCCAAAGGCTGGAAAATCCCTACGAAGAGAAAGTCTGAGGCAGGAGGCCAAGTGATGGGGGAGGGTTGAGAGAAGGGGCCAGAGTGGGAGACATTGGTGAAAGAAGTCTACGTGATGGTGCTGAGTTCAGGATGGTGTTCCAGGCCCAATATTACAGTCTCTTAGCCTGGAGGTACTGTTTGTGGGAGCGCTTAACTCCTGCTTAGCACATGAGTGAGTGGAAGTTGCTCAGTCACTTCTGACTGTTTGCGACCCCATGGACTCTACAGTCCATGGAATTCTCCAGGCCAGAATACTGGAGTGGGTAGCCGTGCCCTTCTCCAGGAGATCTTACCAACCCAGGGACAGAACCAGGACTCCCGAATTGCAGGCGGATTCTTTACCAGCTGAAGCCCAAGAATAGTGGAGTGGGTAGCCTGTCCCTTCTCCAGCAGATCTTCCCAACCCAGGAATCGAACTGGGGTCTCCTGCATTGCAGGCAGATTCTTTACCAACTGAGCTATCAGGGAAACTGCTTAGCACATAGTAGGTCCTCAATAAAGCATGGTTGAGTCTGGAGCTCTGGCTAAGTCTTCCCAGGTCGGTGCCTCTGGTTCCCTCTGGTTCGCCGAGGGAACAACAGGGGATGCAGAAGGAGATGGTCCCGGAGTATCCTGCCTGGGCTCTGCCCTGCAGAGAGAAGTCACTGTTGGTGGAGGAGGCTGCTTGGACGCCAAGCTGCCGCGCAAATCTCAATTCCCACCGCCGGCTGGGAGCGGCCCTCTCGCGGCGCCTCCGCACGCCCTCTGCTGGCCAAAGGGAGACCCAGCAGCCGCCTCCCGCCCCGCCCCGGCCCGCCCCGCGCGTGGGGCCGCGAGCCATTCCCTGCCTGGGATCGTCTTACGCCGCGCCCAGGCGGCAGTGTGCGTGCGCTTACACATGCTTCTGTTCTGTAGGGACTGTCCCCCGAAAACCACATCTAGAAAGGAGCTGCGTCCTCACTCAGAGGCAGCTTGGACACGCCCGCATGAATTCTGTTTTCAATTCCCTCTTTAAATGCCCACTCCTCCCTTGCCAGGAGTCACTCCTCATCCCCAGGATGGGAAAGTGACCGCCATCCTCCGGACCCACCTTGGCGTCCAGGGAGGGCTCAGAAAGCACCTCTCCCCTTCCCCCTCCCCGAAATTGGGGGCGGGGACATGCCATAGGGGAGGCAGGTACTGAAAGAAGCCAAGAGGTGACTCTTCCATTTGACTGCCCAGCCTAGGAAATATGTGCCTTTGCAGTAGAGGCTCCCTTAGGGGATCACAGAACTGGGGTACCCTTACCAAAGGATGACCTCCCTTTTACCACGGAGGACCTCCCCTTCTCCCAGCAGCCCGCAAGGTGGCTCATGCCTGGAGCCTGCTACTGACTGCAGAAGCCTTTGTCCATGGACCCCCACAACGGACAGTGCCCTCTTTCCCAGAGGGCCTTGTAAACCAGCCTTGGGAAAATGAGAAAATGAGAGCGTTCTTTTCCCCTCCAGTCCCTGCCAGACCCTGATCCTTACACCCAACCGTGATGTCCACACACGTTGACTATGGGCAGAAATGCAATGAGTACATTGAGGAAAAGAAATCACAAGACAGGCTGCGATCTGAGAAAGAAGAACTGGCCCATTGCCCTCCAGGGTTAGAAGGTCATGGCATCCAAGCCCCTGCCTCCATGTAGAGCCTCAGGGAACCTGCGTGCCTTTGAAAGAAGAAAATCCATCAACTTTTTCTCAGTTTTGTCCTGCCCTGGGGGGACCCCAGGCTCTAATTTCCTTACCTATATAAAGAGGGAGGGGATCATACAAGTGGTAAGGATGCTCCCTCAGGAGTGATGAGCGTCTATTACATGCCCAGATGAGAGTGAAGCTTGTTTCCCGGAGCATGTGCTTTTATGACCACAACTTCCTCTGCCAAGCCCCTGTGGTACCCAGTTCTCCCTACTCTCGAAATCCCCATTCTCCCTCAGTCCTGCCTACATCTGCCCTCACAGAGGGTGGCTCTTCTTCCTCCAGAGCTTCACTTACATCAAGATTAACAGACCAAGAGGTAGCAAATCTCCATGTCTATTCAGCCCGGGGGGTGGTGTGGAGGGGTGCACATCCAGAGGGGGGACGGGTGCTGACTGTGCAGTCGTCACTGTGGGTGGGCGACTCTTGGAACGAGCTGCTTCCACCAGGACCACATTCAGTTTGCTAGAAATAGAGACAGAGGGCTTCTTGACTTTGCATACGATTTGCATAATGTCATAGACACAGTCTATTTTCAGGCAGCTTTCAGGTTAAAGTGTTGTCACTGCTGTCCTGCGGGGTGTCACGTCTGGATGAGTCTCTTCTCTGTTCTTTCTCACCCACCCACTCTTACTGACCTGGATTCCCGACTGCAGGAGCCAGTGGCAGGGTGGGGGGCAGAGTGGGGTTGTCCGGGGAGACACGGGGGCAGGGCAAAAGGCACATTGGCATTTCCTTTGTTACCACCACCACCCAAAGCAACGTGGAGCTGTTCAAGGGCAACTGACAGGCAGAGGCAAGGAACGGGAAGCAAGGTGCCTGGCTCATGCTCTGTTCCGCACAAACTGCTCCCGCCTCTTCTACCAGAACAGCCAGTTCCCATACCCTCAATTTAGTCTTCTGCCAGTTTGAAGGAAGACATCTAGATAAACCTGTTCCTCTCAGCCACCATAAAGCTTGGCTTGGCCCAGCTATCCCTCTTGGGCATTTATTTTCAGCAGTAAGATTTCATCTTAGCCTTCTGTGAAATCTGACCCTCATTCTGTCCCTCTCTTGGGAACCCCATCCGGGAGACCAATAAGCTAGTCTGATGATCAGTGTTTACAAAACACCTGGCACATAGTAGGAGGTCACTCAGTGCTAGAGTCCCCTTCCTCTCCTTCCTCTAGAAGTCTGTGCCAAGCACCTAATTGTCCCAGGCCTAGATGCCCAGAACAGGCACCATTCTCTGAGGGCGCAAGGCAAACAGAATAGAAGGGCCAGTTGGGGTGACTTACTAAGACGTCTGTTGACCTTGGCAGGTCCTTTGGCCTCTCAGCTAGGAGAGAGGCGGGTTGGTGAATTTTAAGTGCAAGGGCAATTCTCATGTCACAGAGGGCTAGGGCTGAAGCCCCACCTAGGCTATGATCAGGGCCTGTCTGCTGTACTATCTTACTGTGGACACCTAAGGATTCACCATATGCCAAGGCAAGGAGCCTGGGAGACTTGCTGGGTCCTGGGAGTCATGAGGTCGCTCAGTCAGGCAGGCTGGACAGCAGCACCATACCACCCAGTTCCTGGCCCCTGGCGCCCAGTCCCCCTGGACCTGCCTCGTCCCCTTAGGCAGGCGTTTCCTGTTGATAAGAAGCTCAGTCAACAAACACTGATAAAGAGATGAAAAAAGGAAACTGACAGGGCTTGGGTATAATGGGCATTTTTGTCTGCCTTTTCTACCCTTCCTCCTCTTGCAGCACTCCTCCCCCACTGCTTCCCAGAACTGAGGCGAAAACAGGCCCCCCACCTCCACTATGGGCCCTGATTTGCAGTTTCCAGGAATTTAGCCTTACAGAGCCCTTAGAAGCAGGGCCTCGTTTGACCTGGGGGCGTGGATTGCGGGGAGGCGGTAGGAGCTCAGAGGCAGGAAGCTCTGGGTGCTGCAAGTCCCCCAAGTCCAGGGAAAAGGGCAGTGGCAGCAGGAAGGAAGGACTGTCAGGCACAGGTTGCATCCACGACCTTCGCTCTTCCCTTCTCCTCCTCCCCCCAGAGGCCTGGATCCAAGTCGTGCTTAGGTGGCTGCATAGTCTATAATTAGTGGATTTTCCATCATTTTAGTCTCGGGCTCATTACTGGAAAATCTCATTAATTTTGACTCTACTAATTTGGAATCTATGATCCTTCAGGACAAGAAGCTGGACTGATGTTTAGAAAAAGAAAACAAACAAGTTTGCAAAGTGGGTCCAACTGCCCTTCCTGGGTTTGGATTTGTAAGCTCAGCTCAACAAAGGCCCTTTTCTCAAGCACTCAGCCTGCAGTTAAGATGACCTGCCACCAGGTGGTTGATGAGGCTTTCTCCTCACTAATGCAAGTAGTCATGGATCATGGGCAAGGGTGTTTTAAAGATTTGTACTCCATACTTCTTCCTTTTCCCCCAGAGAGATCATTTCTTGATACAACAGTTAGGCCAAAGTAAAGGAGTGAAAAATATGGCCTGTGTTTAAAAGAAAACCAACAGCCATCTGCAGCTTGAGGTCTTTCTCCTGAATTCAGAATTGTTTCCAGTCCGGGTTACACCTGACCAGGGCTTTCTCTTGGCTTCCGGCCCTCAAAGCTGTCAGGGTAATTCTGACTCGTGAGGAGAGGAGCGTTGTGGTGCCAAGGGTTTTATCCAAGTCCAGATTCTAGTTGGAACATTTTTTTAGTAATTCAATAAATGTATTCTAAAATTGTATATGGAAAAATATAAACTCATGAAGAGCTAAGTCAGTATTCCCTTATTTTAGGTTACTTTCTGCATAGGTTATATATTCACATTGTTAGGAAACGACAGTGTCAAAAGGCAGACAGTGAAATGCCTCCTTCTCATCCTTGTTGCCCATCTGCCCAAGTTTCTTGAACCCCAAAGAAATGACTGGTTTTAGTTTCTTATGCTTCTGCCTCTCCAAAGTTTCTTTATATGGATTTAAGTGAATTTGAATATGGATCCTTGTCCTTTCCCATCTTTATACAAAAGTAACATTATGTACACTATGCAACGCCTTGTTTTTTTCACTTAATAATATGCCTTGGAGATCTTTCCATATCCAGCAGAGAGCTTTAAGATTCTTCATTTTTCTCCTTCTTCTCCTTTTTCCTCTTCTCCTTCATCTTCTTCTTTTTAAAAACAGCATGGTATTCTGCTGTTTGAACGCACCATAATTAAACCAGTCCCCCATATTGGAAGTTTTGGTTGTTTCCAATTTAGGGCTGCAGTGAACAAAGCTGCGATGACTAAACTTGTATGTGTATCATTTTGCTTCATTCAAACACGCCCATGGGATAAATTCTGAACAGTGAAGTGCCTAGGTCAAACAATATATGAATTTGGCCAAGCCAGTTTTGAAATAGTGTGAAGAGTGGAGACTTCCCATAGCAGACAATAAAACATGACAAGCCATAGTAATTGAAATAGTGTGGTACCAGACAATGGACACACGGACAAATGGACAAGTGGAACATAAGCAAGGGCTCAGAAAAGATCTATATACACTTGAGAACTGATGCTGATGAAGATGTCATCAAAATTCGGTGGAGATGATAACTAAAGCGTATAGTGGGTTTTTTCCCAGGGGGAATGATGAAAATGTTCTAAATTAATTATGGTAATAACTTATGCAATTCTGTCAATATACTAAAGGCCACTTTAAATGGGTGAATTGTATGGTATATGAGTTATAGCTCAATAAAGCTGTTGAAATATTAGTGAAGACAAAGATGGACTCCAAATGGATTAAGGACCAAAATGTGAAAGGCAAAACCGTGAGGCTAATAAAAGAAAATGTACGAGGACATCCTTGTGACCCAGGTATGGGGAAAGGTTTAAACAAGACTCTTAAAAGACAAGCTACAAAATGAAGAACTATACGGATATGATGACATCAGTACATTTTCAGAGATACACCATAAATTTAACATCAATGAATTCATAAAACTAATAAATAAATGGCAGACCAACAATCCCTGAAAAACTCTACAAGATATAAGAATGGTATCCACAGTATATGAGAAACTCCTGCAAATCAACAAAAGTCAATTTAAAAAATGGGCAAAATAGATGAAGAGTTTATTCACAGAAAAGGAAACCCAAATTTTTTAAAAAATGCTAAAACTCACAAGTGGTCAGAGAAATGCATTTTCAAATGACATAAAACTAATATCTGCCAAAATGGCAAAATTAGAAAAGTGAGTAATGTCAAGTATTAGCAAGGAGATGGGGAAATAAGAATTCTTATTCACTTCTTGTAGAAGTCTAAATTGGTGTAGCCTTTTTAGCATTGCTTAGTGAAAGTGGATGTGCCCATGCGATTTGATCTCGTGATACCATCTTTGGGTTCATATCTCAGAGAAATTCTCATACAAGCCCACAGGGGACATGCACAAGGATGTTTAACACTGTGGTGCTTGTGGTAGCAGGGAGCTGGAGCCAACCTGGGTGTCCATTGCTAGAGGAACAAATAAGTAAAATGTTATGGATGAATGCATGTGTGCTAAGTCGCTTCAGTCATGTCCAATTCTGTGCGACCCTATGGACTGTAGCCTGTCAGGCTCCTCTGTCCATGGAATTCTCCAGGCAAGAATACTGGAGTGGGTTGTCATGCTCTCCTCCAGGGGATCTTCCCGATGCAGGGATCAAATAGTTCAGGGTATTATGTCATTCAACAGATAGAACCAGATATACCTACAGCAATATGGATAGATCTTTAAAACATAGAACTGATTGGCAGAAGAGAACGAGGGCTAGATCACAGTGCCTTTTATACAAATTTAGAATGCATAATAGAACTATCCTGTGATCCTGCAATCTCACTTCTAGGTATAGAAAGGAATTGAAATCAGAATTCCAAAGAGACCTCTGCACTTCCGTGTTCATTGCAGCATTACTCACAGCAGCCAAGGCATGAAGCAAACTGAATATCCATTGACAGATAAATGAACAAAGAAAACGCAGTATATACATACAAAGGACTATTATCCAGCCATTAATTCATTTTAATATTAATATTTAAAAAGAAGGAAATCCTGCCATGTGCAGCAATGAAGGTGAGCACAGAGGACCGCATGCCAAGTGAAATAAGCCAGACACAGAAGGACAAATACTGCAGGACACCACTTATATGAGGACCCTAAAATAGTTAGACTCAGGACTTCCCTCGTGGTCCAGTGGCTAAGACTCCGTGCTCCGTATGCAGGGGGCCCGGGTTCAATTCCTGGTTAGGGAACTAGATCCCACAGGCCACAACTAAAGATCCCACATGCTGCAACCAAGGCCCAGCGCAATAAAATGAAAACAAAACAGGCGTGTAGAATGGTGGTTCCCAGCGCTGGGCTGAGGTAGAAATGGGGTGGCAGTCGTTGGAAGGGTACAACGTTTCATTTATGCAAGAAGAACAAGACCTAGAGATCTACTGTACAGCTGAGAGCCTCTAGTTAACAATACAGTATTGTAATCTTAAAAATACACTAAGAGGGGAGAGCTTATGTCAAGTATTCTTAACACACACACAATAATTATAGAATTCATACATATTCAAAACAGTACTGCGCTCTGAACAGGGATATGCATGTACTTAAGGACACAAGCTCACTGGAATGCTTGTGCGGGGAGGGAGCAAGGTGGACGGAGTTGAAAAGGGGATTGGAAAAAGAGGTGGAAGATACAATCTGAGAGAAGACTTGCTGCCTTGCACAGGCCAGTGATAATGACGAGCTACCGTGTGATTAACCTGAGGCCCACACAGATACCAGGAGAAGACAAAGCCACAGAGGCTGAGTCTTGACTCAGCAGTTCAGGAGTTCGTGACTTGGGCATGAAACGGCACGTCATGCTAGGTTTCCTCATCTTGAAATGGAAACACTCTGAGGAATCGCGGTCATGTGGGATAAGGGGCCTGGCCAGAACTGCTGTTCAATAATTAATGATAATACCATTGAGAGTGCTCTGCCCTCACCGGTAGTGTTGATGGCTTTGGCTCTGCAGAGCTCCAGGCTGCCTTGGGGTCAACACCTCTTGCTGGGACTTCCCTGGTGGTCCAGTGGTTAGGACTCCTTGCTTCCACTGCAGGGGGCATGGGATCAATCCCCAGTCAGAGAACTAAGATCAAAGGCAGTCCCTCTCCCCAGGCCCTGGCTGGCTCTCAAATCTCCCCAGCCTCCTCATGTGGGAAGCAGCTAAAGAGGAGAGATTTCCAGGGAGATTTGAAATGTGATTGCAGATATACATGTATATGTGTATAAGCCGTATATATATATCGGTACATGTGTATGGATATTTATGTGTACTTATTTCAATGAGAAAAAGAGTCTCTATCCTGTACTTACTGGCTGCTCCTTTTGGATCGATACTTTGGGTAGGTCTTCTGTGAAATGAAATTTCTATTCACGCCCACCGTTCCCTTAGTAACAATCTCGGGCAATCAGATCTGCTCTCTGGTGGAAATGGCCTTTGGAAAGTGCTGTGCGGCGCACAGTTGCACAATCTTACCTTTGCCAGAAACTGTTTTCTGATGTAGCTGGTATCTTTTCCAGAAAAAAAAAAAAAATTAACTACATTTAAGCAGACTTAACAAGGTTTTAAAATAGATATAAAGTGGTTTCACCCCACAAGGGGAATTCTTAAAATACTAAAGTACTGTTTTTAAGCACAGTCAAGTACTTCAGAAAAACTAATTTACATACCAAACAATTTCTATGCTAATTGCAAATGATTCTTTCCCAACTACTAGGTAATATTTTGTGTTACTGTGTGTACCTGAAATGAATAAAATTCTTTCTTTTTTTTTAAGCCAATATTCACTCATTCAAACTGGCCTTTCCGCAGTTCTACTGGATTCGCATTTTTCTCCGATTTCAATAAAAATTTGATTTTTTTTTTTTTAATTTGAGAATTTGATTCCATGGTGTTGAGGTAAAAACACAAAAGCGGACTTATCACAGTTGTGTAAATGAGAGGGCTGCAACTCTCAGGTCTCCATCAATTTTGCCTTTTCCTTCATAGAAAATGGAAGTGCCAGGATACTCTCAACTGCAGACACCAAACCCATAAACTTCTTGCATCCAAATCTCTCCCTCCTTAGGTCCCCTCTCAGATCCTCACTCTTACTTTTCAAAATGAATCCTTGACTTGCCCTTCTCTATGGAGTCCGTCCCACCGGGGTGTGAACCCACTGCAAACAAAATACTCTCACCCCCACCTCCCTTCCAACCACCCCAATCTCTCTCCCTTCTCTTTATGGTCACATTTGTTGGTGAAGTCTCTGCTTCCACAGCTCCCACTCATTCCTCAGCCTACCACCTTCTAGCTCTGTCATGGAAACAGCTCCTGGAGGTCACCACTGGCCTCCTTGTTGCAAAATCCAGAGCACCCTTATCAGCCTTTCCTTTTTTAACTCGACCTCTCGGCAACATTTGACCACTGACTGCTCCCGCCTCTTGGCTTTTCCTGCCACAAGTTGCTGGTCTCTCTCCAGCTTTTCTGGTGGCTCCTTTTCAGATGTCTTTGAAGACATCTCTTTACCGCTCTTGGAAATGCTGGTGTTCCCGGCAATCTGTCTGAGATCCTCTTCTTCGTGAACACATGCCCCCCGTGTGAGTTCATGACATCTCTCAGGCTCTCCAGTGATGACTTTCAAATCTGTGTCTCCAGCCCCTACCTCCACCCTGCGTTCTAGACCTCAAGATCCAGCTGTTTCTGAACAGCTCCTTGGATGTCTCCCAGACAGCTCAAATTCATCATGCTCAAAACATAACTCTTTATCTGTCACCCCAAACCTGCTCTGCCCCTAATGTCCAGAGAATGGTTACAATTCAAGCAAACACAGGAGATTCACTCATGACCACCTTCTCTCATCAGCACCACCATCTCCCTATCACCCTTCCCATCAATGAAACACAAATTCTTGTCCATCCTACCTCCCAATTATCTTACCAATTCCATCCACCTCTTTCTGTCCCCTTTTCTCTTCTAGTTTAGTGGGATGTCCGCCTGCTCTCCTGCATCCATCTAGCCCCTCCAGCTCATACTTCACACTGAAACTGGAGAGCTTTCTCTAAAATACAAATGGACACTCCATAATGCTCTCTGCTGAATGTCGCTGAGCTCAGGTTAAAGTCTAAGCTCCTTATTAACAGGCCCCTATTGCTTGATCTGATCCAGCACACAATTCTGGCCGTCTCTTTCCACAGCTTTCCTCCAACTTCACTTTCCAGTCACACTGGACTCCTTAGACCCATAGGTCCCTTTGTCTGTGGGCCTTTGCACATGCTCTCCCCTCTGTCTAAGACACTCTTGGTCTGACTACTTGTATTTGTCAGTAAATGGGTATGGTGGTGTGCTGAAGTGGACTTCAGAGAGAGGCAGACCTGGGTTTCAAATTCCAGCTCTGTTGCTTTCAGTCTTTATGTATGACCTTGAGCCTGTCGACTAACCTCTCTGAGCCTATGTGTCCTCATCTGTGTAAAGAAGAAGGATACCTAGCATATATAGACTTTTCTTTTCAACTGCCTGGCTCACTCCACCTCTCCACTTTCACCCACTTTTTCAGGTACCACCTTTTCTTCCCTATTTCTATAAGAACAGTGGTGGTCCCTGGCAGCCATGTTTGTATAACATGACCAAATCCCTTCCCCACAAATTTTTGGACCAGAGGTTGACACCTGACCCAACCTGGATCATCAGCCCCTACACCTCCTGAATGAGGAGTTGGGACCCATAGAGCGTCATACCAGAATCTTCCCTGAGAATATAGACCTGATGACTTCTCCTGAAGTCATAGGTTCCTTGTGCAACGAACGCTGGTCTACTTCAGGGAAGATGGAAGCGCAGGCAGGAGGAAGCAAAAGCGGGAGGGGAAGAGGGTGGAAACGGAGAGTTTTGTCCGTTCGACTCCCGCTTCCGGGCGCAGCTTGAGACCAGCTGCATTGAGTCTGGGAGAAACTCAAGGGAAAAAATTCTTTTTTCTTAAATAGCTAGACTGAATTTCTATTATTTAGAATCAACGAAGCCCGAAGTAATCGATCATCTTACAGAGTCATTGTGAAAGTTAGAAATGAGGGGTGTACACATCCGGTAAGTTAAGTAATCAAGAAACAATGATGATAATGTTATTTTTACATTCAAAGGATAAACGACTGAGGAAGGGATGTCAGAACTCTCTGCACCCATTTCTCTAGAACAGTCTCAGAAATAGGGCCTAGTGCTTAGCACCGTATCATCCCATGGGTATTTTCTTTTTAATTGAAAAGGCAAAGTATCATATTTTTGTATTTCTGAAAAAAGGGAAAAAAAATTACACATTATCTCATCCTACCAAATTGAAGCAAATATTTGCATACATACTTTAAATGATTATAATCATGGGGCATATTCTATTTTGTGGCCAGTATTTTTCACTTTTATCATAAACATTTAAATATTGCTATATAGAATTAATAATCATTTTAATAATTGTTTAATGTTTAATAACATTCCAAAAATATATATATTTATTTATTAAGCCATTCCAAAAATATATATATTTTCTGTTTTTTTCTGTTGTAAATCATGCTGCAATATATATCTCTGTGGAAATGCTACTTCAAATCAGTTTACATTGATTTTTTTTTTAGTTGAAACATAATTGATTTACCATGTTATACTAATTTCAGGTGTACAACATAGTGATTTGATATTTTTATAGGTTTTATTCCATTTAAAGTTATAAAATGATTGTTTAATTATAAAAGTAATACCTAGTCATCTTTGAACATGTTGATAATATAATCAAGAGGAAAATATTTGTATTTTAACCACCCAGAGATAACTTTTGTAAACATTTTGCTAAATATCCTTCCAGATCTTTTTTATAATAATTAAAAAGTAAGTATTAGATTATACTATACTGCATATTTTATAAACTTCTTTTCCCCATTTTAGCTGTAGATCATAAACATCTTTAAATTTTCTGCAATCCTTTATGTAGATACACCGATGTACCTTACACGAGCAATTCTCTTTTTGAACATTTATTGTTGTTGCTGTTCAGTCACTAAGTCATGTGCGACTCTTTGCGACCTCATAGATTGTAGCACACCAGGCTCCTTTGTCATCCACTATCTCCTGAAGTTTGCTCAAATTCATGTCCATTGAGTAGGTGATGCTATCTAACTATCTCATCTTCCACTCCCTTCTTTTGCCCTCAGTCTTTCCTAGCCTCAGGGTCTTTTCCAATGAGTCAGCTCTTCACCTCAGGTGGCCAAAGTGTTGGAGCTTCAGCTTCAAAAACAGTCCTTCCAATGAATATTCAGAGTTGATTTCCTTTAGGATTGACTGGTTTGATCTTCTTGCAGTCCAAGGGACTCTCAAGCATCTTCTCCAGCACTACAATTTGAAAGCATCAATTTTTCAGCACTCAGCCTTCTTCATGGCCCAACTCTTACATCTGTACATGACTACTGGAAAAACCATAGCTTCGACTATAGGGTCCTCTGTTGGTAAAACGATACTTATTAATGAGCTCTCTAGGTTTTTCACAGCTTTCATTTGTTACCAATATTTTACTATTTCAGCTGAAGCTGTGACGACATTTCTGATTTTCAAATCATTATGCAGGTATCTGAATACAATATTTCTTTAGGATAAATTCCTACAGTTGGAATTGTAGGGTCAAGAAGTATATGGATATGCTTGGGATAATTCCCAGGAGTGGAATTATGAGGTCCAAATACAGAAATTCTTAGGACTCGAAAAAAAAAAAAAAAAGGCTGCCTTAATTATTGAGTGGAATTTTAGTGGGACAGGAGAGGGGTTTTGTCCTCTCTGAATCACCTCCCAGAGGAGAGGCAGGTGGCAAGCACTGGGTTGTGGGATCAGCTCTTGGTCCCCCTCCCTTTTCCCCTGCTCTCTCTGGGGCAAACTCCCCTCTAGTCCCAGCTACTTCCGGGCAATGGCAAAGATCAAAAGACTTGGGTTCCAGGTGCGAGTTCCAAATTTTTACTGGCTAAATGATTCAGGCAAATTACTTAGGTGTTCTGAGGACTCACCAGTTATCCCATCTGTAAAGTAAGGTTAATTATACCTACTCTGGAGTCCTGTAGTTTGTCTTGAAGGTGGAGTAGTAATATATCAATTATAAATCCCTATTCTAAGCTGTGCATTTGTTCAGCCTCAGAAAGAAACACTTGTGCTTAGTATCAGAATCCACTCCTGACAACAGGATGGAGATGGTGGAGCATGTTGAATCATGGGATTTCACCCATGTGACCTGTGGCAAGTCAGGGCGGGAGTAAGTCCCTATAAACCTTACCCTCTGGCACTGTCAAGATCTATTTTGGGGGGCCAGAATGGTGGCCAGCCTACTGCTGCAGTGGCTGCAACAGCAGTGGTGGGATTCTTTGGCTTTCATCCACAACCCTTTCCTCCCCCAAACCCAGGCGGCCCCTTTAGGTTCCCATGACAACGGCACGCCTGGGAAGGACCAGTTTGAGGAAAAACCAGATTTTACTGTAAGAAAAACTGATCAGAAGCCACAGGCAAGGCAAACTGGGACAGGGGCTCTGTGGTGAGGCCAGGTCCTGAGACAAAGACCACAGATGTGTGAGCACAGGCTCAGTGCTAGGCAATCTATGGAACAATATCTGACATGTTTGGAGTACTTCTTGTGGCTGGACACCATTAAATGTGCTGCTGTATGTGAATTGACCTGTCTGATCCTCAGGACAAACCTGCAGGGTAGGGCCATTTTTTTTTAACCTGTTTTACAGGTGAGGAGACCAGCATTATTGTTGTTCAGTCACTCAGTCGTGTCTGACTCTTTGCAACCTCATGAACTGCAGCATGCCAGGCTTCTCTGCCCTTCATTATCTCCCAGAGCTTGCTCAAACTCATGTCCATTGAGTTGGTGATGCCATCCAACCATCTCATCCTCTGTTGTCCCCTTCTCCTCCTGCCTTCAATCTTTCCCAGTATCAGGGTCTTTTCTAATGAGCTGGTTCTTCACATCAGGTGGCCAAAGCATTAGAGTTTCAGCTTCAGCATCAGTCCTTCCAATGAATATGCAGGGTTGATTTCCTTTAGGATGGACTGGTTTGATCTCCTTGCAGTCCAAGGGACTCTCAAGAATCTTCTCCAACACCACAGTTCAAAAGCATCAATTCTTCAGTGCTCAGCCTCCTTTCTGGTCCAGCTCTCAAATCTGTACATGACTACTGGAAAGACCATAGCTTTGACTAAACAGACCTTTGTTTGGCAAAGTAATGTCTCTGCTTTTTAATATGCTGTCTAGGTTTGTCATAGCTTTTCTTCCAAGGAACAAGCCCATCTTTTAAGAGACTAGCATGGTGAGGTTTAAAAACTGGCAATCTGACTTCAGTGTCTGCATCAAAGACCTCTTGGAAGTCATAACTCTCCTGTCTTCAGCCTCTGGCAAGTGATAAAGGATAGCATCATTCTATCCTCACCAAATTTTTTAAGATAAAACTCATTATTCCCATAATACAGATGAGGAACCCAAAGGTCAGAGAGGTTAAATGATGGGCCCCAAATCACACATCTAGTAAGTATCAGAGCTGGGATTTGAACTCAGATCTGTCTGAACCCAGAGCCCATGGCCCTTTTTACTCTTAAGGAAATCAATCTGGACCTTCACATCTTCACCTGGGTCCGTTTGTCCATAAGCCTGGAGAGACAGGTCATGGTTGCTTACTACAGCTTTAGGAGGGTGTGTGGTTCGCATGTGTGGGGGGTGTGTGTCTGTGTCTTTGGCACTGTGTCAACACACACACACACACACACACATACACACATACACAGGCACACAGGCCCTGGCAGGCTGATGACGTGGCCCTCCTCCCATCCAGGAATGGGCCCGCCCACTCACAACAGTCTTCCCAGGAGTGAGCCTGCCCACACCTGCTTGCCTCAGCTGGGAGAGGCTGCTGGAAGACACGTCTCTCCACTCCAGCTCATGCTGCATAACCAGGCTGGGGCTTCCCAATGGAGGGAGAAACTTCCGGAAGTCTGTGAGGCTGCTGGGACTTTTGGGGATTTTTTTTCCTCCTAAAGAGAGTGGGGAGCCTAAACTTGAGAGCTCGGAGTCTGGGCTCCTTAAAGAAGGGGAGGTTCTGTTATCCCTAAAGGACATCATTCCTGTGGTTCTTCCAGTGTCCTTTTTTTACTTAATATATTTAATTACTTCTCCCCTAATTTAATTATTTTCTGGGTAGTGGTCTTTGATTTTTTAAAAGTCCTGCAATCCCCACAGTAAGTGTGGTGGCCTTCTGTCTGTCCTCTGTCTCATCTCTGTCAGACCATCCCATCGTTTTACCTGGGAGATTACCTTTAAGGTCTTGAAGTAAAACCACAACATTTGCATTAGATCAGTCATTGCACGGATATTGATCCTATAACTTTCCCCCGAAAGGCAGAGTTTGCACCAAAAACTAGAGACACGTTTAGACCCGCCTGTTCCTACCTCTACAGAGTCAAGGGTGGGTGGCAACAGAACATCACGTTCTGTCAAGTTCCTCTCAGGTGGTGGGCCAGCTGAGGGGCAGAGACTTCAAACCTACCTTTTTTTATTATTAAAAAAACTTTTAAAATTGAAGTATGATTGATTTATGTTTCAGGTGTATGGCAAAGTGATTCAATTATGCATTTTCCTTTTCAGGTTCTTTTCCATTAAAAGTTATTACAGGATATTAAATATAGTTCCCTGTACTATACAGTGTTTTTATATATACTATACAAACAAACTATACCGTAAGTTTGTTTTCTTTGTCTGTGAGTCTATTTCTTAAACGTAGATGATTTCTTTTCTTGGTTTATTCTCTATCATCTGTATTCTAAACCCTCAGGCTTATAAGTGATTTCAGAGATCACTCGGTAAAGCCAACTAGGTAAATTGTGGCCGGCGCTGAATGAACAAGAGAGAGAGTGGTAGGAGATGGGGTCTAAGGGTCAAAGGAGGGGTATATATCGTGCAAACTTGTAAGTCATATATTAGTTATCAATTGCTGTTTACCCCACACTGTAGCAGCTTTCAACAGTAATAAACACTTATTATCTCACATAATGTCTGTGGCTCTAGAATTTGGGAGTGGCTTACTGGTGGTTCTGGCCCAGGGTTTTTCATGAGGGTGCAGCTATAATACTGATTGGGGCTTCAGTTATCAGAAAGTTTGACTGGGTCTGGAAGACCTACTGAAGCCTGTCTGGAGCAGGAAGTTTCTGCAGCCTTTTCTACTAGAAGCAGAATTAAGGCTCTCTCCCCAACTCTATCAGCCTGACCATCTGCCTCCATCCAGTTTCTCTCTGAAACTCCCATGGCAGGTCCAGGGGGAACAACTTGGAAGCCATCCTAGGAGGCCTGGACACCCCAGCTTTCTCCAGCAGCTGGCAGACCCTGCCATGCCTGTGCCTAGACCCTGTTTCTGTTCCCTGCCAAACTGCCAGGGATCAGAGAAGAATGATGTGGGGATGGGAACACTCGACAGACAGCTCCCAGCTTCTCACCTGTGGAGAAACCAGCCACGAAGCCTGTCTTTAGAGGACTCAGATGTCCAACCACAGGGTAGCATGGACTCCATAGGGGAGTGGGAAGGGGGAGAGAGGCTGCAAGGTCAGGGAGAAAGAGCCAGAAAATGAGGAAACAGGGGGTGGTGGAAGAGAGAGCAGAGTCAGGGACCACGGCCAAAATAGGTCAATATCATGCTTGTTTTTCCCTCTTGCGGGAATGGTGGGCAGGGCATCCCTGCTGCCTTGAGCACGGGGCACCTGTGCACGCTCCCCGCCCCCACCCAGCCTGGCTCAGGCTCACAGTGGGCACTTAGTGAGAGCAGAGCCGCTGGTTATGTTGATGAGATGACAGGCACAGCGCTCAGTCTGCAAAGTCCAGACTTCTGTCTCTCCCACCCCCTGGGAATTTCATAAATAAATCCCTGGAACTGTTCCAAGAAGAATTTCAAGGCTTCTCTGCGCGTGCGTGCCTCTGTGTGTGTGTGTGTGTGTGTGTGTGTGTGTGAGTGTGTTTCCAGAAGCACAAACAATTTTACATGCTGCCTGGTGTGCAAACTCCAAAGCAACTCCTGGGGATGGATGAGGACTCGACATAACAAAGAGAAGGTAGAGGACGTGTCAGGCTGGGCCGGATCGGGCCAGGCAGCCAGCAGTCCACAGAGGAGCCTCTGCAGCTGGCTCCAGGCTAACCGGGCTCACAGACACCCAGCCGCCTGGGGCTCAGGTTGCTTATCCTCCCCTCCCCCGCCTCTAGCTTTGGCTATAATCTCCACCAGGTTTTTGAAAAGTGCTAGGGTCTTAAAATAGCAGGAAGGCACACACACACTCAGACTATAGTGTCAATTCCCATACCATAGAGTGATCAAAAAGAGGGGAGAGAGGAGCAGGAACTCCAGGGCATCTTCCTGAGCAGAGAGCATGGCAAGTGTGAGCTCAGGCACACTTGTGAGGGTGGGCACTCGGCCTGAGGAAGGGGATGGATGAACCAGGAGAAGACAAGACAGAGCCCAGGTCTGGGTTTGTGTGTGACAACCTGACAGTCTCATAGTCTCACAGTCTCGTCTGGGGAATGTGTGTGTGTGCGTGTCTGGAATCGTGAAACCGGAGGCGGTGTTGGTGTGACTAGTTTGGCAAGGAGAACATGGACTTCCCTCCTGGCCTGTGAACTCCGGTTGAGCAAAGAACTAAGAACTGCATCTGAACCATTCCCAAAGTCTAGCCTGGTGCCTGGCACAAAGACATTCAAAACATGTTCCAGGATGAATAAATGATGGCTGGACCCATAGATTTGCCAGAATATAAAATGATAGGAATAAATATAATCCAGATTCAGATCACAAAATCAGACCCGGGTGCCCCAAAGTTAGTACATTCTGAACATGGGGAGGGCAGTGGAAGAGGCGGGGTTTATGATCTGTCTGGGGAAGCAGGGACATCACACCCAGGAAGGGGAAAGGCTTCCTGGAGGAGCAGGGCTTTGAGCTCCATCTGAAGGATGGGTAGAATTCCTTGAGCCGGTGTTCTAGCCAGGGCTCCTAGGCTAAGAGAACCAACACACTCAAACCAGTGGAAGTGAGAAAAGAGGATTTCCTAGAAAGATACGTGGGAATCTCAGAGAAACTGGCGTGGGAAATGTGGCCATATCTCATGGAACCTGGACTGAGTATGTGTGGACGACAACTTGACTGTTAAGAGTGGCTGCGGCTAGGCTAGAGGATGTGTGCGCAGAAGCACCCCTTGGTGACCACCCCGCTCCTTCTCCCTGCCTCGACTCCACTCCACTCTCTTCTCCCAGTCCTTCCTGATACCTCACGGCTTCCGTGTACTACTCTGCAGCTTCTGCCACCACCCAAGTAACTCAGTTTCTATGCCTCCTTGGTTCAAATGCTCAGGAAACAAAAGCTAAATAGCTCAGCAAGTCTATTTACCACTTTCTCTTGGTTCAGGTGTCCAACACTGATGCAATCATCTGTGGCCAGACAGCAGACCGTGTACTCATCTAGGAGAAGGGGGTGTAGGCAGGTGAGAGTGATACACCTTTGTGATCCAGATGGAGAAAAAGAGGGCAGGGGCTGTGTAAGCAGCGGGAGGACAATGAGTTAGGACTTGGCAGGTGTGCTTGAAAGTGTGTAAGGGGGGGGCTTGAGGAGAAGCGGGAGCCAGGATGAGAGGGGAGCTTGGGCGAATCATCTGATCTCTCTGTACCTCAGTTCCCCATCTCTGCAATAGGGCAAACACTACTACCACGTCCACTGAGTTTGTGAAGATAAATAATCCACAAAGAGGTTTCAGGAGAGTACATGGTCAGTCTCCGCACACTCTTTCTCTGTGTAGGGGAAGTAGGTCTGGATGAATATTAAATGCTTGGCATGTAGAGATCTTGACTGCCAGTTCTGGTTTTGTCCTGGACAAGTCATTGAGACAAACGGACCTCAGTTTTTCCATCTGTACAACAATGGGGTCACACTAAATAATTTCTAAAAATCCCCTCCAGATTTAGCATGCCATGGTTTTGGCTTGGTGTTATGGGCAATAGGGAGCCTGTGTGTTCTCGGTAAGGCAAATGACAAAGTGAGAGGGAACACGGGTTTGCATGAATTGCCTGGTGACTGCAGGAAGGGTGACCAGGAGGCGGGGAGGTGACGGCAGTAGCAGAGTGTGTGATAAAAAGCTCTGCATGGGCCTTAATAGGGGCATGGAGAAGAAGGGGGCACAAATAGACAAAAGCTCAGAGGTCCGCGGCGAAAGAATGACCGGGAGAGCCATCCTGCTTGCCCACTGGGCATGCCCAGATAGAACTGAAGTATGAATCATCAAGGCCGAGGGCACTGGGCCTGTTTACCCGGGAGGCACTGGGGTGGAACGAGGTCAATGTGAGGCTTATAGCAATCTACAATCATGCAATGCCTCTGGAGCAGAAAGGAGGGTTTTCTTCAAGAACAGCAGAGTTCAGCAGCATCCCATGGGGGCCCCTGAGCACAGACTGCAGCCACGGGCTCTATCAGGTCCTAAATGCTAACTGGGGCCTTCAGAATCCTCAGGCCCACAACAGCGCCTCTAGCCAGCCTCTCATCCTCAGATGTCAGCCACATCCCATTCAAGTTCCTTCCATTGCCTTAGCTGCCCTTCCTCAGCTTCCCTCAACTCCCTGGCCAACCCATTCTCCCACTAGACCCGATATCGCTTCCTCCACCCCTTCAGCCTCCCACCATCCCCACTTTGGCTTTCATCCTAGGATGCGGAGCATGTCTAGAGGAAACTGTAGCATCACAGAGGCTCGTTATGGCCTCAGCATACTGTTTGGCAACTCTTGCTGGGCCCCACTGCTCCTCTGGCAATTATCTTCTGCTGTCTTATGTGTCTGGACACCATCCTATTCCCCACAGTGGATTTTGCAAATGCTCACTACTCTTTTCAAGCCTGTCCTCCATCGTATGCTGTCCTGCCTCCTGATCACATTGACTGAGGACATCTAGGCGACCTTCTCATGCCCATACACTTTGTTTCGCTCCCTTCCTCCAACTTCCAGCTACATCACTTTTTCTTCTTCCTAGATCTTTGAACTCTTCCTGGATCCTTTATTGTACTCTAAGTTGCAATCTCTCCTTTCTTAAAGCAACAAAACACACAGCAAACACTCCTTGACCTCGTATATCCTCTGGAAATTCCTTTTTCTCTCTTTTTCTTCTCTAGTCCAGAAATCTGTATTTTTTAGTTTGCATTATTTAGCCCATTCATATTTATTATAATCACAGATGTATTTGAATTTACTTTCACCATCTTATTTTGTGTTTTCTATTTATCCCACCTTAATACTAACCTTTCCCCACCTTTCTTGTCTCCTTTTGGATCTCTTATACATTTTTATTCTGTTTTTTTCCTTCTCTTAACCTGGAAGTTATATAGTCTGTTTCTTTTCTATTACTGAACATCTGACAATTAACAAAGTAGGCATGAATTCATATATAACTCATATATTTGAAAATTTTAACCCTCATTTTTGAAAGATATTTTCTGTGAGTATATAATTCTAGGTTGTTATTTTTCCCTCGACCCTATTTAGTTATTTTTGGATTTTTTACTACATAGATTATATTTCTTGGAATTTTGTCTGTGAGAATTCCTTGTAACCTGAGTTAAATATGGATTCCTCTAGAGACGATTTGCTCTTTTTTCTTCCAGGTACTACCAAGGGGTCCTACCAGCCCAGCCCCACTGGAATCTAAATAGTGTATAGTTTTTCAGACCACCCAGGTAGGGTTAATTTGGAATGAAATTAAATCATTCAGGCCAACCTGTGGTTCTGAATTCCCAGGAAAAATTTCCCCCCTTTCTCATTCAGAGCCAAGGTTCAAGTCAGGCAATTTTCCTGGCAGCCTTCTAGAGGAGTGAATAATATCTAGTTTATTCTTTGACCAAGTGTGTTATTATCCCTGTGAGTCTCAGATTTAAGCAGAGGGCGATTTGTTAGACTCTTCCACCTTGGGCACGCCTGGGCTTTGTTATCTGTCTCTTGAATCCTGCTCACCTTCAGAACACCAAAATTCAAATTCCCCTAGCATACAAAGTCTCTCAGGGTGAAAGCCAGCTGTGGTTCTCTGCTTTCCTCACTTTGTTCCTTAGTTTTCCACTTTATTTTTCACTTTTTTGCTAGTTTACTGAGCATTTTGAGTTGTTTCTTTAGCAGAAGTTTTGCTTAGGGAACCTGATCTATCATTCTGAAGGAAATCCAAATCTCTTTCTCCCATCACTGCCAAGTTCTTTTAAAAAACAGATGACACTCAGTCTTTCTAAGCTTTCACTTCCCGGTCACCTGTAGCCTCCTGAATTAGGCCTCCACTCCATCTTCCACTGAACTTGTTCAAGTAAACGGCACAGCAGGACTTCAAGTTATCAAATCCTAGACGTTCTTTGGTCCTCGTGTTACTTGATTCCTTCTCAACATTGGAAACTACTGATCTCTTGAAACCCTCTCCTGCCTTGGTTTCCATGATCCTGCTTTTTCTCCCGTATCTTTTCCCATTTCTCTGTTACTTTTCTGTCTCCTCTTTCCTGTCTGTGTTGCTGTACTTTCAGAATTATTGCACACCCTTGAGCTGTTTGAACAACTATGATATGCTACTGATTTCTAATCCATATCACCACAGGAGGCCCTTCAAACTCAGTATGTCCAGGGACTTCCCTAGTGGTCCAGTGGGTTAAGAATCCACCTTGCAATGCAAGGAACACTGGCTCAATTCCTGGTCAGGGAACTGAGACCCCACATGCTTTGGAGCAACTAAGCCTGCAAACCACAGCTAGAGAGTCCATGTGCTGCAACAAAATATCACAAGTGCTGCAACTAAGACCCAAACCAAGACCTGACACAGCCAAATAAATAAACAGAAAACAAACTCAATGTGTCCAATGATGAATTCATTATCTTTCTTCCAAGCTTGCTCTTGCTAATCTGCTGAATGAAGTCACCAAGTAGCCAGTCACCCAAGTCAGATTATGCTGGAAACATGATGGGCATCTCCAGTGCTTCCCCACTTCTCACATCCAGTCAATCTTGTAGCTTCTACCTCTTTAAAATGTCTTGAATTTATTTTTTCCCCATCTCCATTGCTGCTGCCTAGGGTTAGTTCCTCCTCCTCTTTCTGTCTGAGCTACTGGGATTGCCTCCTCTTTGGTTTCCTTACCCCCAGTCTTGCCTTTCTCCAACCATCTGCACAAAGTTTAAGTTCATTTACTTCAACAAAGTGGTCTTCCTATAACACACATATGATCAGTTTACCCCCAACCCCTGCTTAGAACCCTTCCAGGAGTACCAGAGAAAGTGACACTTCCAAGTGGACTTCCACATCTGTCTCTCTCTCCCACATTACCTTGCAGCTCCACCACCAGCCCCCCTTCAACCTGCACCCTCTGGTGTGCTGCCATGCCTAAACATCAAGCAATTTCACCTCGGTGTCTTACTCATACTGCTTCCTCTGCCAGGGATAATTTCTGCCTCCCTCTGCCCCACGTAGGCCTGACTAGACCAGGAACACCCTTAGATCTTCCAGAAGTCAGCTGGAGCATGGTCTGTTTGTGAGATCTTCCCCACCTCCTTAACCCTGCAGAACTGCATCATTCAGCCCCTGCTGAACCTTCATGTGTGTGTGTGACAGCACACACACCATGTTGTGCCTTTTCCCTCATGCTCATCTTTATTAGACTGTGAATTCCATGAGGACAAGGACTGTAACTTATCCATGTTTATAAGTTAGGCCGTATATATGGTCGGTGCTCAATACGCACTTGCAGAATGGTTGAAGATGAGCTACTGCCTTCTTGGAATGAATGACCCTGCTGCTCACCAAGGCAAACTGTGCTGAATCCCCTAGGAGGTGAGGTATCTCAGTGTGTCGTGACCAAGTCAGCAGCTGTGACACTGGGTGGTCGAATCAGTGGAGCCTGGGGAGTAAGACTTTTTCCTAGAGAAGTAAATCTTGGGCGCTCTGGATAAAGGGACAGAGCAAGGCAGATGAGTAGTTCATAGACAGTGATGTGGGTCCAGTTCTAGGATTCAGGACGCTTACAGAAATGGACACTTTGCTGACACCTTCAGGGATGGGACCAGAGCCAAGCTGTGGGAGGGAGCACGGGGAGAGTTGGTGGTCTGTCTCTATACAGCTTGGGATGTAAAAGGGAAGGTATATGCATCTTCTGGGAAAGTTTTGACTTGGGGAGATGCTGCAAACTCTCAGGAATAGGGTGTGAAGAATATAATTCACTGCTCCCCATCCCCATCAAGTCTACTTTCTCACCATCAGCTGGCTCTTGAAGACTAGTCCCTGGAAAAGCATGAGATGCTGTGATGTTGATGAAGCACAGGATCAGTAAGCTAGAGTTCAACACTTAATTAGATGTGAGCTCGGGCAAGTGGCTTACCTTCCCTAGGTCTCAGTTGCTTCATTGGTAAATTGCACACAACCTGACATGTCTCAACCACTTCACAGGATTATAGTCAAGGTCAAATCACCATCATCACAATAGCTGTTCTTTTTATATCACTTCCTATGTGTCAGAGACTGTGCCAAGTGCTTATAGACAGTATCTTCATCCATCCTCACAATATCTCTATGAGGCAGAACTAATATCAGCTCCATTTTACAGATGAGGGAATCAATATTTAGGGGGGTAAAATATCTTGCCCAAGTTAAATTCTCTCAAGTGAGCTAGCATTAGGTCTGTGGAACCAGTCTTGTGATTCCCTGGGCTGTGCCTTCAGCTATGGACCATCCTTGTAAACCAGGGGTAAAGCAACCACAAGTCCCCTCTGAGACTCCTGGTCTTACAGCCACAAGACAGCACTTAGCAAGGTATGAAAGTGAAAGTGAAGTTGACCAGTTGTGTCCGACTCTTTGCGACCCTATCAACTGTATCCTACCAGGCTCCTCCATCCATGGGATTTTCCAGGCAAGAGTACTAGAGTGGGTTGCTATTTCCTTCTCCAGGGGATCTTCCCAACCCAGGGATCGAACCCAGGTCTCCCACATTCTAGGCAGATTCTTTACCATGTGAGCCACCAGGGAAGTCCTAGCAAGGTACAGGGGAGGACAGTTCCTCCCCCCTTGGCCTGGTGATGTGCTCCTGAGGGTGTCAGCTTTTCCTTCCCAACCACAAGGGTTGGTGAATGTCCTGTGGTGTAGTGTGTCCCCATTTTTCATGTTTACTCAGAACCCGTGAATATGACCTTATTTGAAAATCGGAACTTTTGCAGATGCAATCGAGTTACAATGATCTTAACTCATACTGGATTAACTGGTGTCTTTATAAGACAGAAATTTGGACACAGATGCAGACCCAGAGGGAAGACAGCCATGTGAAGATGGAAGCAGAGATTGAAGCAATCCTTCCCCAATCCAGGGAACACTAAGAATTCAGGGAACTATCAGAAACTAGAGACAAGAAAGGACTTTTCTCTAGAGCCTTCAGAGAGAGGATAGGGTTCCAACACCTTGGTTTCAGACTTCAAGTTTCCAGTACTGAGAGAATAAATTTCTGCTCTTTAAGCCACTTAGTTCATGGTATAATACTTTGAGACAGTCCTAGAAACTAACCTTACACTGTAGGGCTTCCCAGGTAGCGCAGTGGTAAAGAATCCACCTGCCAATGCAGGAGATGCAGGTTCAATTCCTGGATTGGGAAGATCCTCTGCAGGAGGAAATGGAAACCTTCTCCAATATTCTTGCCTGGAAAATTCCATGGACAGAGGAGCCTGGTGGACTCAAGTCTATGGGGTTGCAAAGAGTCCCACATGACTGGGTGATAAGCATGCGAGCACACAATCTTACACTGTGCGCACCACAGCTGGGAATCCTAAAGGGTGGGTGGAACAGAGTTTGGGAGATCAGTTAGATAAAATAGACGGGAGAGGATGCCCATTTGGGGGATGAGCCCTTATAGGAATATATAGAGGCAGAGCATTATAATAATTTGTTTGATCACTCAGTTATGACGAAAGTGTAGACAGTGCCTCTGTAAAACTTTGCATGTGTGTTTGTGTGTGAGTGCTGTCTGGGGTGTCTGCAGTCCAGTTTTTTCTTTATATTAGGAGGGGTATTCTTCAGGTTGGTAACAGCTCTGAAGGTGAGGATTCCATTTGAGAAGCTCCACCCTCCCACTCCCACCGTTGGTCATCCTCTCCACCTCTAAATCTCATTTGATGAGACTCTGCTTATAGGGGTTAAAAAGTCTGCCCAAGTTTTCATGCCAGTTAGTAAGAAAATGAGAATTCAGATCCAGAACTCTGGGTCCAAAACCCTGTCCTTTTCATGATTTCAAGCTCTTTTTCAAGATAAGAAAAGTGAATATTTTCAAAAAGATACAAGCGACTCAGTTTACCGTTTATAAGCATTTTCCCCTAAATTTGAAAGTAACAGTAGCTTATTTGCAAAATATTTAGAAAATACCGAAATATTTAAAGAAAAAGTAAAAAAAAAATATTCTGGTGATAACTACAGATAATATTGACTAAGTTCCTATCAGTCTTTTTTCCTTGTAGTTATGAAATTAAAAGACCCTTACCCCTTGGAAGGAAAGTTATGACCAACCTAGATAGTATATTAAAAAGTAGAGACATTACTCTGCCAACAAAGGTCCGTCTAGTCAAGGCTTTGGTTTTTCCAGTGGTCATGTATGGATGTGAGAGTTGGACTGTGAAGAAAGCTGATCGCCGAAGAATTGATGCTTTTGAACTGTGGTGCTGGAGAAGACTCTTGAGAGTCCCTTGGACTGCAAGGAGATCCAACCAGTCCATTCTAAAGGAGATCAGTCCTGGGTGTTCATCGGAAGAACTGATGCTAAAGCTGAAACTCCAATACTTTGGCCACCTCATGCGACGAGTTGACTCACTGGAAAAGACTCTGATGCTGGGAAGGATTGGGGGTGGGAGAAGGGGACGACAGAGAATAAGATGGCTGGATGGCATCACCGACTCAATGGACATGAGTTTGAGTGAACTCTGGGAGCTGGTGATGGACAGGGAGGCCTGGCGTGCTGTGATTCATGGGGTCGCAAAGAGTCGGACACGACTGAGTGACTGAACTGAACTGAACTGAACTGATATAGTACCAACAAAATCAGAACAATACTGTAAGTATTTTTGTATTTTGCTTTCTCATTTAGCATTATCTCATGAACATCTCCTCATGTCATTATTTTTACAAACATAATTTTTAATTAGTAAATAATGTTTCATCGTATGGACGGGGCATAATTTGTTTTCTATACTATTTGTTTCCAGCTTTTACAGTGATAAACATGCAATAGTTAACATTTCTCACAAATACCTGTCCTCATCTCTATTATCGCTTGAAGATAGGAGGCTGGGGTATGAACATTTTAAGACATTTGATACATAATGCCAAATTGTTTACCGAAAGGTTTCCACCTACCAACAGCATGAGAGTGCTTCACGCAGCAGCGTCCCCAGACTGAATACTGTCATGAAAAAGCCCTGTATATTCTAAGAAGGGGCATCCCATGATTCCATCGCACAGGTGGCTGTGCGTCCTGCGGGTCGCAGGGTGCCTCTGGGGCTGGGGGACTAATTAGGAGATGGTTGCGACGATCCCAGTGGGACGAGATGGGTGCTTGAGGCTAAGCAGTAGGCTTGAAGGAAAAGGGAACAAGCGCACGGGACTCGTAGAACGTTCTATGCGAGGGATGGGGGTCGGTACTGATAAGATCACTCCACGCTGCGGGGCGTGCAGAACTGGGCGGAGGCCGCATGTGTGGGGCTCGGCCTCAGCGCGGTGCTTGGCACCCACGGGTGAGGTTGGCCGAGGCGCGAGCCCCTCCCACCCCTTTAACGGGGACACTCCCCTTTAAGGCGGGCGCCCGCGCGCACCCGGCCCCGCCCTTCGGGGGCGCGCGCGGCGGCGGCGGCGCCGGCTCCGCCGGGAGCGCACGTGCCGGCGCCGGGTGGAGGAGAGGGAGGCGGGAGCCGGGCCGCGGGAGGAGGGGAGGCGCCGCGGGCGCGCGCGCGCGCGCTGGGCGCTGCTGGGCTGCGGCGGCGGCGGCGGCGGCGGTTACTATGGCGGAGTCGGCCGGAGCCTCCTCCTTCTTTCCCCTTGTTGTCCTCCTGCTTGCCGGCAGCGGCGGGTCCGGGCCCCGGGGGATCCAGGGTGAGTCCCGGGGCGGGGGCGGGGGCGGGATGGAGCGGGCCGGGCGAGGGCGAGGCCTCGCGCCGCGGCCCCTGGCTACAGCGCGCCCCCTCCCCACGCGCACAATATGGCCGGGCGGGGGGCGCGGGGGAGTCGCGGTGACCCCCCACCCGGCTCGGCTTCCCCCGACCCCCGAGGCGCGGCCGCCCCGCCGGGACCGAGCTCATGCCGGGCCCCTGGGGACCCGAGCCCTTGCCCGGGAGGGACTGGATTCGGGGAGCTCTCGAGGGTCGCGCTCCCAGCACCCCCATGTTCCATAGAAGGCAGTGCAGGCTTCCTTCCCCGAGCTTTGGAGATCCACGTTTCTGCTGCTCAGCCTGTCCAGGGGCGGGGGTCTTCATTCCCTCCCTCCAGATGCTCCAGCGCGGGGAGGGGGGCGCCTTTTCTCCCGCCAAGATTATGGGGCTTCGGCGATGGGGTCTTTGCTTCTCCTAGGGATCCTGACTTTGAGAGCCCTTGCGCACCATGGATCAAAGGGGAAGGGGGTCTTCAGCCTTTTCGTCAGCTCCCTCCTGCAGTTGGGGTGCTTCTTCCCCTCCCTCTCCTTCCTCCCTGACGTTCTGGGAAAGCGAGTCACATTTCCCCCTCGGGGAGTCCCTTGAGTTCAGTGGGGCCAAACCCCCACCTCCAGTCCACATGCCCCGGGGAAGCTCGGTGGAGGAAATGGGACGAACAGGCCCCTGTCTGGAGCTTGGCTTTGGAATCTCTCTAACCCTAGGAAACCTAGTTCCAGAACGGGTAATCTGCATCTAGGTGTATTTGCTTTCTCCCTCGCCACTCCCACCCCTCCTCAGGGGGTCCATTCTGTTGGTCACTTTGTGGATGCCTTTCAGGTGACATCCTCGAACCTGCCTCCCACCCCCAAGATTATTTAAAGACCCCACCACCAGACCAGCTCCTGGCCCTTGGTCAGGATTTATTTACCTTCCCACACCAGCCCTCTTCCCAGACCCCTACGTCCTCCCCCACCCTTGCACACCCCTCACCTTCCAACTCCCACAGCCTTCTGCTCCCTGGTAGCTCCCCCATTCTTCTCACTACCAAAGTGGTACCTTTCTGTGGGACACTCAGTTGGGTGTCTCGTTTGTGAGGCTTTACGGGCTTGAGGAAAGCAGATGAAACCCTAAAATATTTAAGGGAGTCGTCTCAGCCCTGTGCTGGCATTGGGGTAGCAGATGAAGGTTATATTTGGCCTTTATATTAGAGTGATTATTGACCCACAGTTGGATCCGGGAGAGACAGTCAGGACTGTGTTTGCTCCCGATGTACAAAGCCTGCTGCTCTGACTTCTCAGCAGCCCCTAACCTTCTAGCAGTGGGAGATCAAGCGTGTGTTCCATGGCTCTCTTCTCTCCACCAAAAAATAATGGTTCTCAGGTGGGTTCAGGCTTCTTTCAGAAATGAGACAACCAAAGGCATGATCCCATTTTGGCGTCTCACAAACAAGTTCATTCCGTCCAGCCTTGATGTTGTTTCCAGTGGCGCAGCCTGTGTGGTGGGGTCTTTGTTCACTGGTTAATGCTTCTGCTAAGACTGTCGTGTGTGTTCCTGAATCTTGCTGCTCTGTGACAGAGGTAACGCGCTATGGGGTCTGATAGATGTGGTGAAGGTATGTGAACACAGCCTGACATTCGTGGTAAGTTAATGGTTTTCATGAATAATGTATGCTGGGCCTTATTTTGGGGCCATGTTTTTGGAGTGTGTATCATGATGTTATTTCTCTAGTAGGGTAGTAGATAAGGAGATTTAGCCTTCAGGTTTGTCATTTTACATGTGTATGACTAAATCTGTAAATTCCTTCCTTAGGAATTTTTATCCTGTTGCTAATATATCTGAGATTCTTAACAGCCATTTCCCTGTTGGTTTGGTGTAGTGTCTGGTGGGATATTTCTTGTTGTCATGAGGCTAGTTAAGAATGTTTAATTGATGATCCAGCTGGTTTTGAATGGGGCAGGTTCATTTTTTTGTAACCTTCCTGAAATGGATGTTTGTTGGGGTGAGGATGGGTGGGCATAGTAGGGAGTTGGTTTCTTTTTTTGGTTAATTGGAAATTAGGTTGTGTATCCAGCAAACATTCTCGAAGGCCTTCAAACTTGGCCAGACACTACAGTTTTTTCCGGGACACATCTCGTTGCCAACAGTGCATGCTACAGAGACCACTGTTGCAAAAGGCTTAAAGTGAAGCATCACTTCTGGGAACACAGAGGCTGTGAGATAACTCGAAGTTGATTGCTGTCCTCCCCACACTTCCTCTGTCGCGCTCCCCTAGGTGGGCCTGGAGGAGCAGCAGGGCCAGGCAGCCCTGATGCCTGTGAAGACAGAATGTAAGAACAGCAAGGGATAGGTGTCTGTGTTAAATAGTGAACTAGTAGTGACTCAGTAAAAGGCCAGTGGTACAGAGCGCGAGTTCCAGGTTATAAACTGCATCCATTTAATAGGTGGGCCAAATTCTAAGGCCTACCAATTAGTAGCAGGAGAACGTGACATTCATTTTCTTAAGACAAAAGCTACGAGGGAGACATTTGAGGTTCTGATGGAAATATTTTGAATTTCTGTGATTAAACCAAAAATTTAATCTCAGGCCAAGTCTTATACTTTTGTTGAGTGGACATGAGTTTGAAATACAGCAGAAGTGAACTCTTGTCAAGAAAAGGAGAATCGCCGATTAGTTTTGTTAAGAGCTCCTGGAACAGACGTGATTAACACAATAAAATGGCTACTCTGGTTAAAGGTTAGAGCCAGGTGGGGGGGAGGAGGCCACTCTCCAGCCCCAGAACTTTGCTCCCTGACAGGCTGGCCTTGAGTAAGGCACTTCACCTTTCTGTCACTGCCTCAGTTTTGCCTCCATGAAGTAAGGAACTGGTCTGTGTCTCTCTTATTGGGACATTTGTGAGACTGACTTACTGACAGCCAGTTGGCTGGGCGGTATTTTTAGACACAGTTTCTGACTTCAGTGAACAGGCAATGTTGGGTTACTTTTTATCTTATGGGGCAGAGAGCAACTCCTGGGATTGAGAGAAGCAACACATGTCACGATGTGGTTAATTTGTTCTCTGTGGCATTTTTGTGGACCCCTTTCAGATTTCCTCAAGTTAATTTCTGTCTCTTGACAAGCCCTCACATCCTAGACCTGGCAGCATACCTGTGCTAATCAAAGACAGTCTGGAGGGAGTGACCTGCTTTAGGCTTTATTGGTTTGGCAACGTTTTCATTCTTACGCAACTCTGGGTATGTTTATGGCACTATGTAAATGTTACATAAGAACATGGAGGCAGAGAGGTGGCCAGAATGGTGCCTGTGCACACAGGAAGGTTAGACTGAGGACTTTATCCGAAAGGACCTTGGAAATCTGCAGTCAGTAAAAGAAGCTGCACTTCGTTTTCCTCTAAAAACCTTTTTAGATGATTGTGTCTTTCAGGTGGACTGCTGTGTTATAAATAGGTTTATTCGCCACCGGTGAGCTAATTGTAACCTTGCTACCAAAATATGAATCAGGAGACAAGGAGACGATGAGGCGTGCTGCTGCTTCCAGCATGGCCTGTTGAAGCTGCTTGTTGCATTTTGGAACAGGAGTTGAATTGCGTTGCAGCCTCAGCCTGTTCTCATAATAACTCAGGAGCACAGGGTGTTGAGGTGGAATGGAATTCTCAGCCCGCGGTGCTTGAGATCTTCTTTATTTTTGAAGGTTAAATTAGAATACTGAAGTGGCTCTTTTGTTTTAATTTTGAAATCCTTATTGTTTACGATTCAGTCTTTGCTCAGAGCGGCGGTGAACATTAATTCTGGAATCCCGCCTCTTTGTCTCGAGCCCTTGTGCTATTTGTCTGTTCCAGCAGGAGTTGATGTAAGAGGGTCTTACCTCATTTTCCTCTCTGTGTTCATGAGAAGAAAATCCTGGAGTCCTCTTGCTCATCAGCCCCCTCCGATGCTGGAAGTGCTGAGGGCCTCTGGAGCCCATCAGTTCCACCTGGCCAGGGAGTGCCCAGACCTTTGAAAGGATCGGAGCTGGCAGTCCCCTGCAGGCTGTCACTCTGCAGGGGGCCTCGTGGCCCGGTTGAGTCCCAGGTCCCGCCTCTCGCCTCTTGGGTTTTGCTCTCCTCGGCTTCTCT
Source organism: Moschus berezovskii (assembly GCF_049115385.1). Classification (NCBI taxonomy): domain Eukaryota; kingdom Metazoa; phylum Chordata; class Mammalia; order Artiodactyla; family Moschidae; genus Moschus; species Moschus berezovskii. The sequence continues at coordinate 32,143,176 of NC_142465.1, read as the reverse complement.
CCCTCATACGTGGTTCAACCTGCAGCCGGGCCTGGAGACAGCATCTCTGGTCTCGCCTGTTCTCTCTGCCCTCCAGCTTCTCCGTCGCAGGTAAATACCATTCCTCGCGTAGCGTGCTTCTTCCTCTGTCGTCTGGTCCACCAGCCTCCGTGGCAGTCTTACCTGCTTGCAGGGCGTCCCACACGGTGCCACCTCAGGCAGCTGTGGTGTTTTTGAGTTTTTTTCTCTCTCCATTTAGTCTGAAGCCTCATTTGTCTTGCTAAATATTTTGAATTTAACATAATGAAAGTAACTGCCTTTCCCTTTAAAGTATCAATCACCCTAGTATTTACACAATTACATATAGGAGGTTTCTTTATTCATTTGGTTGGGTGTGTGCCTGGAATGCTTCTTGGCACGAGGAGGCAACAGGGAACAAGAGGGACAAAAATCCCTAACTCCTCCTGGAAATTATAATTGCAGAGCCTCAGACTGAAAATAAATGAGTAAACATGGTTATCAGTCACGAGTGCTGTGAGGAAATAAAACAGGATGGTGTGCTGGAGTGCGCTGGGGGCTGCCACGGCACAGCTCCGTCCACTTCATTGTTTCATCTGTAAAATGGGGCTAACACAGTCAGGTGGCCTTATTTTTGGTAACTGTTCTGTGAAGCCCAGTTGAACACTGGATTAGCAAGTATGGGACCGCTGCTCCTGCTGGTTGCAGTGCTTTCATCAGCTGATCAGCTCGTAACCTTCTGTTGTTTGTGTTTCTGTTTAAAGACAGATTAATATATAGTGTTGATTCATTAAAGTTGAGCTCAGGGCCAACAGCACTGTAATGCCTGCCTGAATGAAGCTTATTCAGTGTATATATTTTCTCTCTAAGGCACGTCATTGTCTTCTCGAACTTGGGGACACTAGACAGCGTTTCCGCACTACTCTTGGGGCCGTTTTAAAGTGAAATCCCCAGCATAAGCCACAAAAAGACAGAAAGCCTGGCACTGAACATACCATGAGAAGAACACATATTAACAGTATGAGAGCTGAAACAAGCCAGAGCTTTCTTATCCCACCTCTGTGGGAACGTGTGTGCTGGGTGCTCAAATTTGTCACCCCCCTGCGCTCACCTGTGAGTGACCGTGAAAGCGCTGAGAGTATTGATTTTGGGCTTACAAATAAATTTTAGCAAGTGGGCAGATTCACAGATACAGATCCATGAATAATGAGAATTGACTGTATTTTGTTCAAGCACTGCAATGATTGTGGCAGAGAGAAAATCATATGGAATTCCCAGGACTCCTAAATGGTTTCACTGTACCAGTGTAACGTATACAGTTATAAGTCCTGCTTCTAGCCTGTGGATAAACAGGTATATATATATATACATATATTGAGAACTGCTGTGGTGATCTGAAGGTTCCCATAACACAGGTTTACTGAGCACCTGTCATATACCAGGCACTGTTGTAGGTGCAGAGATACACTGGTAAACAAAAGGAGACGAAATGCTTACCTTCCTGAAGCTCACCTTCTGGCAGGTGAAATCGATGATAAAGAAACAAAGTACGAGGTGATTACGTCTACCACAGTCCTTCCCACTGCTCCCTTCTCCCCGTGATTCGCAGCCTCAGGTATACACACACCTGTTCCCAGTTACTCAGACATGAATGAAGGTGGCATAGTTGACCCTTGAGCAACGCGGTTTGAATGGCATGGGTCTGCTTATACATGGGTGGTTTTTTTTTTGTTTTTTTTTTTTCAGTAAATACCAGAGTGCAGTACTATGCAGTACGAGGCTGGCAGAATTCACAGATGCGGAACTGCAGATCTAGTGGGGTGATTGTTAAGTTATCCATGGGTTTTTGACTCTAGCGGTCAGTGCCCGTAACCCCTGAGTTGTTCAAGGGTCAACTGTATTGTGAAGGGTTTAAATCAGTTGACCTTCAAATGGGCATGCTGTCATGGTGGACCTGACCTAATCAATGTGGCCCTTTGAAAGCAGAGCATTTTCTCAGCTGATTGCAGAAGAGGAAGGCAGTGATGCCCCAGCTGGCTTGGGAGAAAGTAAACATTCAAGTATGAACTGCCCATGGGAGCCGCATGACCAGGAACTGCAGACCAACTTTAGGAGCTGAGTGGTCCCTGGCCATCAACAAGTAGGGCAGTTGGGGGGCCTTAGTCCTTCATCCGGAGAAGGCAATGGCAAGCCACTCCAGTACTTTTGCCTAGAAAATCGCATGGACAGAGGAGCCTGGTGGGCTGCAGTCCATGGGGTCACTACTAGTCGGACACGACTGAGCGACTTCACTTTCACTTTTCACTTTCACACATTGGAGAAGGAAATGGCAACCCACTCCAGTGTTCTTGCCTGGAGAATCCCAGGGACAGCGGAGCCTGGTCGACTGCCGTCTATGGGGTTGCACAGAGTCGGACACGACTGAAGTGACTTAGCAGCAGCAGTCCTTCATCCATAGGGCGTTGACGTTTGCCAGCAATGAGTGAGATTGAAAGAGGTCCCAGCCCTAGATGAGAAAGCCCCAGCCAATATCATCATGCTATGCCTGGACTTCTGTCCTACAGAAACTGAAATAGTAAATAGGTATTGTTTTTTAAAATGCATGTGGGGTGAGTCAGGTGGTTATATGAGGAGAAGGAAAACAGGATTGAGGGATAAGTGCACTCCCCAAGATAGGCTTGAGGCTCCTTGAGACTGGGTCACCCTGCCATCCCATGGATGGACTTACATGTAGAAAGAAGTCCTGAGACCACATGTGGTTTTTGCTGCTGCCTGTTACCTTTTCCTAGACATTTTGAGGTTTGGCGGAGAGAGAAGATTGTGGATGCTTTCAGTGATTTTGATGTGTTGAGGAATCTGTGACTTGAGGGAATTTTATTTTTTAAAAAAGTATTCTTCGTGTTGAGCGCCCCTGGCCCCATATCGTCATGTATTGTCTTGGTGTACATTTGTACATTACTTTCTACATTTGCAGTAGATAAATTCAGATTCAATCAGTGTTCTTTCTTAACATCTCCCTAGATGTTAGGGAACACTCCTCAAGCTCAGTGTTGAGGGGGGTACTGAGGAAAGAATCTGCCCTTGCCGTTAAGAAGTTTGCGCACAGATTGACTTCTGCTTGTTAGAACAACCGTAAAGCCACACACAGCGCAGCCCCTTCTCATTCACTAGGATGACAGAGTAATAAAGCCAGCTGATTTCCTGAATGTGTACCATCCACTCGAGCGTTACACTGGGCATTTGTGCTGCATTGCTTTACTCTGTGCAGCCGTTCTATGAGCCACTCTCGTCCCCATTTTGCAAGTGAGGAAACCGGGGCACAGAGGTTAAGCAGTGGGCCTAGAGTCTGACCCCAAAGCACACGCTCACGATCCTGTGCTCTGCTGTGTGCTGTGGTGACTGTCAAAGCAGCTTTCAAACCAGTCCCTGCCTCTCCATCCTGCCACTGGATTCAGCTCTGGAACTGCACCTCCTCTGTCACTTTCATGTAGCCTCCAGGACTGACTCCAGACCTCTTCGCCTGCCGTCACGATCCATGCAGTCTGGTCGAGTCTCGCTTATTGCCCTTATCTCTGGCTAGAACCCTGGCATTGTTGTCCTGTTGTCCATTTACTTTGGACCTCATCTGCCTTGTGCTTTTCTTGGTCTTGGCCTTCTCAGCCAAATCCAACATCTCCAAGTGTGGGACCCGCTTTGTCTTCTTATTATCCCCCAGCCAGTAACTCCATCCTCTCTGCTTTTCTTTTTGGTCCGTATCAGTAACATAGAGGTTCACACTGGCTTAGAGTTTTCTGCTCCTTCCACTCTCCCACCCTGTACACCCTGAAAATTGATCCTAGGAACTGCATTATAGTTTCTTTATATGTCTTTGTTCTATCACAGAGCCTTGTGTATTTTAGGTACTTAATAATTTAATTGAATTCATTCCTTTTCCATCCTCTCAGCAAAATCCTAGGTAAATAATTCCAGTTCTGTCCTGCTGTAATTTCATTATCTCCTGTATATACATTTTTCATCCTAGTTGCTCGAAAATGCCACAGACATTTGTGCGTTCCTGGGAACGTCATAATCTGTACCTCACCTCTTTCATCTCTGTTGATTCCACTACCTGCCCTTTTCATTTGAGATAAACTTGCTCTCAAGCTCATTAGTTGTTTTTTGGGGTTTTTGGTGTTTTTTTTTCCAGCTGTGCCAGGCACAGCACGTGGGATTTTAGTTCCCTGACCAGGGATCAAACCCGTGCCGCCTGCATTTGAGCACTGGAAGCGTGGCGTCTTGACCACCAGACCACCAGGGAGTCCTCAGCCTCGTTAGCTTTATTCTTGATCCTTGCTGATTCTTTCGCCTTCATTGTCCTGGCTGGCTGAAACAACCATTCCTGTCCCTCTTCTCAAAACTGTGATGTACACTGTCACCTCTCCACACATCATAGTGTAGTAAGTAGGTCAGGAAGCAAATACAAAACACCACTGATAAATATGCTCCCCTGCTCTAATGAGCCAGGAGTGTGTCTATTTAAGTACAACAAAGAAAGAAAACAGAAGGTTGTACATGTCAATGTAAACTTGTGGGTAAAGGAGAAACACCACGTGACGAGCAGCCAGTCTGAATGTGGCGGCTGGGTTTGTCCACTTAGGTTCCAGTAACACAGGACGTGCTCTGTCATCGTGATGCCCTCCTCCAGCTTTCCCTCGACACTCCCCTGGGCAGCAGGTGGGCCCTTGCTGGATGTTCAGGCATTTACAGCCAGCCGTAAATTAAGTCGCAATGACAGGTCTCCTTAGCATAAACATCAAACGTCTCTTTTGAGTGAGAACAAAGCTTTCATTCTCTAGACCTGAGGCTTAAGGGTGAACTTGTTTAAACAGCTCTCTGGGGTTGGGTTTGTCTCCAAGCAGAATGTCAGAAAGGCAGTTTGTAGAATAGATACAGTGTGGAGCTGGCTTTTCAAACACCTTTCTCTTATGCAAACCCCACTCTGAGACCTTTTCCCAGATTGAAATTAAATACCAAACTTATCAAATGTCTTATTGTTAAATCTGTGCCTTTTTTTTTTTCTCTCATGCAAATAGCTTCCTTTATTAAGTCAGCCAGAAGTGCTTTTACCAGTACACATTTTGGGTACCACCAGCTACACATGTAAAATTGGACTTTATTATTGCTCTTTGGTTCGGTTCAGTTCAGTTCAGTTGCTCAGTCGTGTCCGACTCTCCGCGACCCCATGCTCTTTGGTACTTGAGAGTTTTTGTTTTATTTTAGTGTATTTTTACAGTTGATTTTGATGATTGTGAAAACTGAAAATTCACCTCGAATCTTTGTGAGCAACAGCACCTGGTTACTTTATTTCAATGCAGCAGGGCTTTTCTGCCTGGTACTGTTGTCAGTTCCCCAGCCTTTCTGGAGAAACAGACATTACCTCTACTTTGTGACAGTGTAGTTCCAGACACCTCCATTTTTAAGCCCAATTCAAGATTTTCATAAACATTTTGACAGTTGTCTAGATCAGTAGTTACTGAACAACTTTTTCTTTTTTTTTCTGTCTTCTTAAAGCAGTGAAAACCTTTCAAAAATGAAAATGTGGAAACGCATATAAAATGGATAAAAGCATGTCCTCTCTGGCAGAGCCCCCTGCCCTCTCAGATTGCTAGGCTGAGAGCTGCTGAATGAGATTTATTAAGCACAGTGCTGTGTGTGGGCACTGTGCTGGATACCAGTGAGAAAATGAAGACAAGAAGGACTCTGGTTCCCTCCTCTAGGAGTTCACGGGTTCCTGGGACATATGAGAGCTGTGAACTTGGGAAGGATGCAGAACAACACTGTACCTTCATTTTGGGGGGTATGCATGTGTTGGCTTTTTGTTGGTTTTGTTCTGTAGGTGAGACTATATTATACATACTGCTTTTTAGAGATTTATGGTATTTTTAAAATTGTGGTAAAACACATATAGCAATTTTAAAGCATTTTAAAGTGTATAATTCAGTGAAGTACCTTCTTGATGTTAGGCAAACCATCACCTCTCTAGTTCCAGAACTTTTTCTTTACCCTGAAGGAAACCAACCTAGTAACCCATAAAGCCAGCATTCCCCATCTTCTCTCCTCCGCAGCCCCTAATAACCACTAATATGCTTTCTGGATGTTTAATATAAATGGACTCCTACAATACGTGGCTTCTTTCAATTAATGTTTTCAGAGTTCGTCCACACTGTAGTAAATATCAGTAGTTTATTTGTTTTTATAGCTGACTAACACTCCATCTGATGAGTGCATCACATTTTGTTTATCCACTCTTTGTTCAGTGGACACTTAGGTTTCCACCTTTTGATGGTTGTGAATGGTGCTGTTAGGAACATTTGTTTTTGTTTAAACACTTGCTTTCATTCTTTTGGATATATTGCACTGGGAGTGGAATTGCTGGGTTATATGGTAATTCAGTGTTAACTTACTGAGGAGCCATCAAGCTGTTTTCTATATATAGGAGCTGTACGGGTTTGCCATCCTACTGTCAGCGTATAGAGTTCCAGTTTCCTCTGAATCTGCACCAACATTTTATTATGACCTTCCTAGTGGGTGTGAAGTGGTATCTCATTGTGGCTTGGTTTCTGTTTTTGTTTTTCTATCAAATGTGATCTTTATTTAGCTGATAAGCACTTTTCTACAGATCCACTCTTGGGACATCACAAAACAGAAGTTTTTTCTCTAGTTTTTTTTCCCCTCTTTTTTTACCTTATTAAAAATGAGATTGGTTCTAAAAATGTAGAGAGAAATATAAATTCAACAAAAAACTGTACATTATCAGAAAGTCACTAAAACACCACATTTCGTTATATGTGGTTTTGGTTTATATTTGAATTTGAAATTCATTTGCATTTGTTACAACGTTGAACATCTTTTCATGTGTTTTTTGGTCATTTGTATATCTTCTTTGGAGAAATGTCCATTCAAATCATTTGCTCATTTTAAAATTATTTTTTGTTACCAAGTTTTAAGAGTGAGTTATTTACACATTCTGGATGCAAGACCATTATTAGATGCATGGTTTTTGAATATTTTCTCTCATTCTCTAGGTTCTCTTCACACTGTCTTGGTATTATCCTTTGAGACACAAAAGTTTTTTTAATTTGGTAAAGGCCAATTCCTCTATTTTTCTTTTTTTGCTTGTGTTTTAGATGTCATATCTAGGAGCCCATGCCAAATCCAAGGTAATAAAGAGTCACCCTTATTTTCATTTAAAAAATTTTAGAATATAAACTTTAGCTCTTATATTTTGGTCTTTGACTTACATTGAATTAATTACATTACTTACATTATGTAATAACTTACATTAATTAATCTTGGTGTGTGGTGTGAAGGGTCTGACTTCATTCTTTTGCATGTGGATTTCTGTTTGTTGAAGACTAGTCTTCCCACCCCCAAAATGTTTCAGACACTCTTGTGGACAATCAGTTGATGATAGATCTGTTTCTGGACTCTCAATCCTATCTCATTGATTCTATAATATAATCTGTGCTTAGGCCAGTTTCAGACTGCTTTGATAGCTGTAGCTTTGTAGTAAGTTTGAATCAGGAAATGTGAGTCCTCCAGCTTTGTTCTCTTTCTTTCCCCTCTCCCATGATCATCTTGGCTTTTCAGGGTCACAGAGTTGTGTAGAATTGGGGTCTTTGTTCTATCCCAAGAAAGTTGTGGGGAGTGTGGATATGGTCCAAGGAAGAATAATGAACATGATCACAGGTTGTGATAGGCTGTCCTCATCAGTTTGGGCTGTGTGATGGATGCTGTCATCTGGGAAGAGGAGGGCTCAGACGCAGCTATGATCAAGTTGTAAAGTCATGAAGAGTGAGTGGGGGAGCACAGGCTGATTTGGGCGCCAAATCTCAACTCTTGTGAACTAGAAGGTTGCCCGGTGAAATTTGGAAGAGGCAGGTTTAGTGTCCCTAAACAGGACAATGTACCACCCTAAACTGATGAAACTTACCGTCCCCAAGGAGTATATGTGTATGTGTGTATACACACATGTGCGCATATAAGCCAAAAATCATAGATACTGTAGCTTTCAAACATCATGAACCTTCATGTACCAGGACAGATGTGGGTGTTCTGCAGCTGCCTCTTACCTTCTGAGGTTGGTGCCTCCACCATGCCCCTCCCACCCCTGTCCGCTGGTGATGTGGGCTGAAGGGCA